>NC_083599.1:30827747-31452747 GCF_020882245.1 Rhopalosiphum padi
ACAAATTTAAGATACCTCAGCAGACGCGCACGCAATTACGAGTTAAAAACCACCGCGCCAACGCCAACATCACAATAATGATCTACGCTACGAATATGTATAATGTATATATTATATGTTTTTTTTTTTTTATTGAACGTTGAAGGCGTATAATAACTACCGAGCGAGAAACCTACTGAAAGAATTTTATTATAAATTGTATAATAAATATAAATTAATAAATAACATTCTTTCAAGAATTTTAACGTAGTTAAAATACCGACTGGGAAAATAAACATAAAGCTAAAATTTTGAGTAAAATTATATTTTCCTTTCACATAACTTACTGAGACAACGGTTGTTAAAAATGTCATGGCCATATTTTTACCCAACTACCAGTATCTCGGGACAATTGTTCCCTTTTACCTTACAGCCTTTTGGGTACGGTTTTAATTGTATTCCACGTGGTTACAGGGGAGAGTTGACTATAAAGGAGAGCGTTGATTCAGAACAAACTCGTACCTAGTCACCAGAAAGACAGACAAGACAACATGGTTTCCGAAAACTAACGAAATTGCAAGTAAAATGGCCTTTTCAAAATCGATTTCGATTAAAATTTCCCGCAACCAGTAAATGCGTAGGTGATGCGTGTTTTACGCGCTGAAACGACCTCCAGCAGTATAAAAACTTTTTTTCATAGTTTTTTTTTATTACTATCGTTTCTTGGTACTCGTCCAACAGTCTAATATCCTTTTCCCGATGTCTTTAACGCGCATGCGCTCTGATATGTGTGTTCGGGTAGATTTCGAGTTATTGGCAATTTTCCCGACGTATAAACTTATACGAGTAGGTGTATTTTCTCTTCTTCAAATGCTTTGTTTCGTTTGGTTTGGTTTGATGTGTTTATTTTTATTTTTTTAATTTTAATTGCACCAAGCACCCGAGATTTTTTGTCTTCAGGGGGGGATGGATAAAACGAAACCATACGGTCGACAGGTGTCAGATCCATTCGTTTGGTAATACCTAATCATTTTCGGTCGGCTTACACGACAAAATTATCCAGCATGCAGGTCACATTAGCAAGAACAACACGCTGGACACGTGGCAAAAATTTCAAACGGATCCAACACCACTGATTCAAAACACCCCCCGAGGGTTGCGTTGAAAATATAATTCAATGTGTCCCCGTCTGCCTATTGCTCCTCGTTATATTAGATTCCGGTTTTATTATCAAGAAAATAATTTTGATTTAAACGCTCTCTGTAGGTATTTTATGTCATTTGCAGCGTGAAACCTTTGCAGTATAGTAGTGAGACAAAGTAATAGGCCTTTCGGGAAATCAGTGTCAGTTTTATTCAAACACTTATTCACATTTATCCACTAGGATTTTGTTTTAATATACCCTTATCTATTTACTGGGTAATGTGCTATATAATATAATATAATATAATATATATATATATATATATATATATATGCATTTAATGAACAAAACATAATTGTTATAGTTTTTAGTGAATAAATAAAATTTTAAATATTTTAATGATATGCTTCAGCTAGTGGGTTGCACTTTTTTATTATTGAAAATTTGTAAAAACAAAAAAATAATATTATTCGCTTATGATAATAAATTAGATAAATATTTCTGTTAAATTAATTAAATTATATTTCTGTTAAATATGTTAAATCATATTTCAAATCAATGGGTTTTTTGATCTATATGCATTATGCACGCTAAATATTATTATCATTTGTTGCCTTTTGAACTTCGTGAGACATGCTTTTTTGATTTTAAAATGTATAACTATTTTCATTGTGGTTTATTTCAAACATAATTTTTGTACATTATAAAACAAACATAAGAATCAAATTTTTTTGTTCAATAAAAATATAAATGATCTATTTAACAAAAAAATAAGTTTCTACAGTGTTTTAATAATGATTTTTTTATTTTAACTTTAAAAAGTTCTTGCTTGCCACTAAAAGTTATAAAAAGTGAGATTGGCCATTTTAAATCAAAGCTCTATATAAATACAGGTGGATCTAGGATTTTTTTTTTGGGGGGAGCAACATTTTTTATATTTTGTATATCATTGTTGTTCATGAATAAAATTATATGGCATAAGTAATTATTAAGATTAGCTCAAATGGATAAGATATGGTCACTTATCGAGGGATAACTAAAAATTTTAATTTATACATAAATAAATAATTATTTAGAAAATACGTATCTAATAGTATTTGGTCAACAGTTTTTTTTTATATTGCATCAAAAATCCTCATTGATATATCTATTATAGAACTATATCGTTTATATTATGATACATAGGATTATCGTTAAAATCCATGATTTTTAGTATGATAAAATATGTAAAATATGTTTAAATATTTATAATAATTTATATTTAATAAACTATATATATTAATAGAAAAGCGATTTACTTTTAAAATTGTCTTTAATAATTTGGGAATTAATAATTCATTAATTAAGTAGATAGAAATAATTAAATATCAAATATTATATTATAACATATTCTTAATTTTACCACCATATTAATATCTTGGTCATTGTATTAAAAATCTGGTCCCTATGCAATATTTCCTACATTTTATAAATATAATAGGTATATAATCTATATAGCAAACAATGCCACTGTCAGATTCACAAGTCATACGAGGTTAAGCCCTTTTGGCGACGATGGTGGTGGCTTTCGGTTGGTTCGAAGGTTTGAACCGTAATAATAATAATACAAACGCCAAAAACCGTACGAAAATAATCTGTTTTTTTTTGTTGCAAAAATGACATTTTCTAACCCTTCTGGCGGCCACCGCGCTATGAGCAGGTATGAGCCGCCGGTTGACATTTACTATATTTTACTTTCATTTAACGCCAGTACGTTACATTATACACCTACGCGGCTATACGCACATTACACGCGAATGCGCGAAAATTACGTTTCGCTAAGGTAAAAATGATTTTCGTACAGAAAATCAACGAGCGTATATATGATGTGTATAGAAAAAATGTGTATAATGTTTAAAAATGTCTAAAAAAAAAAAAACTACGGACATTTTTATTAAACCGCCCTGATTGATAGCTAAGCGCGAAAAAACCGACAATATTCGTCAGATGGTTTAAAATAAACGATCCTATTATTATAATAGCTGACAAAACTATGTAAAATAAAAAAAAAATATATAAATATATATATGTAGTATATTATAGGCTATCACTGTATACCTTTACTAATTAACGTGATTTGTATAATAATTAAATTATATTCAAGCTTTAAAAGGCCATGTGCAAGTTATCGAATTAGTATAAAAACAGCTATGCGATTGACATTTTTTTTTTAAACACATTAATCTGCCTTACCTATACATATATTACAGTTATGAATAATTATTTCGAGTACAATATCTATAAGTTATCGTGAATATTTTTGGTATTACTGATAAATTAATACTTGTCTGGTTTATATAATTTCATAATAAATACACTAAATATGTTGAATTGGTGAGAAGACCTGAAGTCAGTAACTTAAAATTATGCTTACAAATATTTATAGGTATGCGTAATTAAAACTAATTAATTTACTTTTCGTTATTTTTAATCCCGCTGTATACAGTTATTTTAAATACAACTAAACAAATATATGGTCCTTGATTTAATTATTTAATTGACACAAACATGTAGTTGTTGCTCAAGCAATTAAAAATATTTTACAGCAATAAGGAATAGTATAGAATACAGTTTTAACAAAATATTTGATAATTATTCAAATAAATTTAAATTTATATAATAGCTATGATATAAATGTGACCAGATTATAATTAAAAATAATTAATTAACTTATTTTCGACTGAGTTAAGATTTTAAGACTTTATCTTTCTCCGTATAAACTATAGAAAATTAGAATTACATAATATATTGTTATAACTATTAAATTACAACTTAATATCAATAATGTTGACTTAACTGAACTAACTCAAGTAATTTATTTATTTTTTAAAACTGTATACTCACGATAAGACGAATTTTATAGTGTTATTATCACAATTTTTCCCTGTTGGACTGATTCATAGTGTTACTATAGTACTCGCATGACTGTCGCAAGGAGGGACTAATGGTCTTATAGTTTTGGTGTAAAGGAAAGAGGTTGAATAAGAGGAAAGAGCATTTAGGTAGAGAGCCAAGATAAACTCATGGGAAATACAATTACAGGCAATGCTTTTAATTTTAACATTGGCCATAAAAATTGGCTAACCTATATTGACCGTAATATATTTTGTAACTATACAAAAATAATGCTAGTATGGGTAAGCTAAAACTATGCTTAGAATTCTGTACTGGGAGTAAATTGTCTATCTCCTTTTAGATTGATTGTTGTTTAACGTTCTTACCTGAAACAAAAAAAAAAAAACGAAAAAACCATTAATTTTATTTATGACGTTATACATGAAGCCAAGTAGGTATAAGTTAACAAATCATTCATTGTTGCAATATGTCTCGTTCTTTGGTTTATAAATCTATAAATTATAATATTAGGATATTATAGTTTATATATGATATTGATATAGCTCAGGACTCGGAAGTTTATATCCAAAAAAACTATCGTAACATTAATGCGTATTATACTTATACGCATTAATCCTAATATATAATACACGCTAAAATTTGTATTTAAATGTAATAATGTAAGTGAAAAAAACCTTTTTAATACTAAAATATTTATTTCAATTTTGTTAACTGGCAGTAAATATTATTGCATTATATATTTAAAAATAATACTAAAAATTTTAATTGAAAATTATAAAATAATATATTATTATAAAAATTATTAAATGGATATGTTTTTTTTATACATAATAATTCACAATCAAAGACTGTTCGGCGCCGTGTCATCAAATACAAGAGCGATAAATACATTTTATATTCAAATTTATCGATGTACTTTATATTATATTTTTATAATTATATAATGTTTGACTTTAATATATAGTAAACTACAAACATTAGACAAATAAAAAAATATGCAATTATTTATGAAAAATACACATTTGTATATTATGATGTATAATTAAAATTTATAGCTGATCTAGCAGTTTTATTTTTCAATAAACATATTGCAGACATTCATGATCTTTCGGACCATGCACATAAAAATAAAATTATTGCAGACAATTCATCTTGCATTCGCCATTCATAACCATAAATTCTAATTATATATATTTAATTATATAATTACTATTCTTTAGTATTGCACGTTTCGAAGATAACGGAAATATATAGGTATATATAATATGTAATTTCGGTTGTTAGACATCGGTATACTAACAGATGGGTGAAAGTTGCCAGCAACCCGTTAGTATACCTTAAATTATTTACTAGTAAAACGACTAAAACGTAATTATGGTACCGATAAGACATGTATTAATAATTTTTAAATATTTTTGTTTTTAATTCGTTTTTTTAAATTGTATATAATTTTATATAAAGCTTAAACATGACCAACTTTTGAGTCTCAAATTAAACATATACATATTTTTGAATGTATGAAGAGGGCGTCTAATCAGTATTTTGTGTTATCCACGATTTACAAGTGCGTAACATATTACTATATTAGTATATATTTTGTACAAAAATACACTCAAAAGTCATGTTTCGTTAATTTATAAGAATAAACTAAGCTTTTATCTAGCCTAAAATTAACAACATTGTCTGAGGTTTGTTTTGTTATATTTGTTTTAAAGCAAAATTATTAAATTTTAAAAACGCTTATAATTCATTTCAAAATGAAAATATTAAAATAATAACAGCTGTAACCAGTTAGTAACCTCACACAATGTTATTCACATTATGTGTGATAATGTATCAATTAAACACTGTAGTATTTTGATTTGACGCGGTTTTTTATAAGTAAACATTATTATTTTTTTATAGTATGTAACTGATTTATATAAGAATTACAATTTTACAAAAGGATATTGAAATTTCTTGTACCACTTAATTTAACTAAGCATTGTTTTCAGAAATACACATTATTGTATGCTTTTATCAAAATGTTGTTTTTTAACCGAATAAATATACCCAATAATATTCCATTGCGTAATTTTCAAATGATTTTAGTAATGTTTAATTTATCCAGTTCCTATGATCTATAAAATGCATTAAAAAAAGTCTGCATTTTAACTCGTTTATAAAGCGCTTTGTACTGAAGTGCAGTAAACATTTCATAAGGTCGTTATGGTCAATAAGTATTGATGGATTTGTGTGTGATCTAAGATATAGAAGGTATGTTTTATGATTTGTCTTTCAAATGGACTGTACAAAATAACTCGTGGTGAAAAAAAATAATAATAATAACGCAAAACGAAATAGATGACTGACATTGTGTACGTTACAATAGTTTGTAAAAATAATTTCAACGAGTTGCGGCTTTTGGTTGGTTTATTTAAAAAAAAATACGATCTGGCATTGATTTTATTATTATTATTATTTTTATTTTATCGGCAACACATTCTGTGTTGTGACTGTAAAATATTTGGAAAACGTTTAAAGTAATTTTTTTTTCTTTCACTCTGGCCAACGATTTCTCAAGTACATCTGTTTTCTTCTCCGTCCACACACACACCACCAAGCTTCAACCAACATTAAACTACCATTTCCATTTTTATGATTATTATTATTATTATTATTATCTGCTACATCTAACACGAGCGTTTTTACCTTGTAACAATAGCCTTAAGTATATACTCATTTTACAGACTACCGAACATTCAGTTTTCTTGTTTACAATCAAAGGCATTGGGTACAACTACTACTACCACAGTGGTCCGACGAACATTGACAAAAGATTGCATTTAGGTAACTCCTTTAGAAAACACATTGTGTATAAGAATAGTTTTTTTCCAGTAAAGTATGCTTATATATATATATAATAATGAAGTACACCACATAAACCCCAAATATTTAAAACTAAAAAATATGAAATTTTAAATCGTATATTTTAACTATAAAAAGAAATGAAATCATATAATATATTATTATAAAACTAGAGAATCAGTAAGTTTTAAATAAATAATATTATAATGTCCAGATATTATAGATATTATACTTATTATACCTAAGATGAAGTTAAAATTTTATTTTTAAAAATAAAAACATTTTAAAGAGAAACAAGACTTGAGTGGTTGTTGTTATTAAGTAAATAATAAATTGACTATGAAAAATTTAATTAAAGTTTGCTTTGCTTAAAATTAATTATTTTATCGTAAAACTTAAATTGTTCTAATTTAAAGATAGTATACGTATATTTCGAAAAACATAATTATTTTGTTTTAGAAAAAAAAATATGTGTTCCAAATATAATCTGATATAAATTAAACCGGAACAGTATTCATAGATATTATATTATTATATTTGTTGAGGTATTCAATCGATTTAATATAAGTTTCAAATTTTAGAAATCACCGCAGTCTACGATAAAAAATTAAAATAAAATTTAAACGCTCAAATAATAAATTATAATAACATTAATAACCAAAGCTTGCTTATCAACATGGAAGTTAAATGATATGAATAAAGCTCATTAAGTTATTTTACACGTCACGTCGTATATATTTAATTATATTATACAAAACGCAATAATTTGTATTTTTTATTTTTGGCATTTGATTAAGTGCGATTTTTAAATACAAATAGTCTGTGAGAGGTTTATTATATATATTCAATCAATATTTTAACTTTTACATCTGATTTTCTTTAAATTAGTTGTGTTATTAAACATAAATCAGTATATAACATTATTCTTTGATAATAAGACAAATATTTTATTAGAAACAAATTTTTGAAATTAGATATGAATTATTCCCATGTTGTGAAATTACGTGCTCGTTGATTACCATTAAATTAATTTAAAGTTTTTCCTTTTAATCGAGTAAAAAAATAAATATGTTTTCGAGGACTACATTACTGCTAGGCGTATTAGGAGGTATATATGTGCACAATAACCGAACTTATTGGATTGAACATTTTTCTCGTCAGAAGAACATAAACGTCCAGAGATATAACAATAGAACGTCAAAGGTATCGACCGGATCAAAAATTATATTGAAGCGCTGTCAAAATGATTTCCAAATCCCAAAGCGAGTCTGTCATTCATTCTGATACAATTGTAGCTGCGAAACTCTCCAGGAACGAGTTAAATTATTAGTTTTTACTTCATCAGAATATCAACATTACATATTATTATCGTAAATACTAAGATCATTGACGTTAAAAACAGTAATAAATTATTACAATAATAATTATATAATATTATTCTCTACCATCTTGGTAGAGTGGAATATACCACACGCGAAAACACTCAATTTCATCCAAAGAACCGTTCATGGGTACTTCCAATATCAATAAAAATAAGAATATTTGGATAGGATAAATTATATGAAATAATTTATAAATATTCGATGATCGAGAAAAATGTATTCGCAAAGAAGTTTTGCTAACCGAAGGTTGGGAAATAAACAATATCGATACAATTAATATAAAAATGTAATTACAATAATTTTCAAGCTCGGTTATTTTATGCTAATTGTATTCCTAAAATGTAATCAAAATAGCTTTAAAGTTGCTTATCCATTACCGTAAAAAAGAAGTACTTACTTATGCTTTTTTTCTAACTATTACTAAAAGCAAAACCACAGTAAATCCACTTAAGCCGCTATCCACAATCCATTATTCCGTTACTATTACTGTTGACTACTTAAGTAATTTTATCTTCAGGTGCGACAAAATGTTTAAATATTTAATAAATCACCTGACTTTGTCAATTTTTCAATTTCATATTTTCTGTGATTGCTTTGCATTTATCATTTGCCTGGTTCAAAACGACATCTTTCACAGAACGACCACTGATGTATGAAATCGCAGAGATATTCGTGATGATTTTACAGTGCGTAATAATTATTTTTAATGTCCGTTTCTAGGACACTATATAATATTAAAATCACTAAAAATATATTATTTGCCAAGCTGTTGATTATATCCACCACATTATAATATACTATTGAAATATTTGTTCTATTTTTCTCCTAAAATAATGGCTTTTCATAAACTCGACGATAAGCTCATTTTCATATAATTCCGGTTCATTACGTATTTACGTTGGATGACTGGTAAATCGTGCACCGTAAAGTGACTTTTCACTCAGCTGTTAAACCAAATAGACAGCTGTCCGAGACAATTATTTTCCTTAAATTTTATTAATGAGACTAGATATTTCGGGCTTTTACGCTTTTAATTGCACACACTGCAGGAACAATTATCCGTTCCAAACAACCACACACACACTTAAAATGTTTACATTTTAGAAAAAGCAATCAAAATATTTTCGTCCATTAAGTTTTTCAATCTATCATCATAAGTTAATTGTAATATGATCATTAATTGATAGGCGATAAATGTTTCGATCGAAAACATTTAAAAAAAAATCTGACCAAGATTGATCTCTGTCTACAAAATACATCACCGTAAGTGATATTCGCGGAATTTCGAGAATTACGTGATATCAATCAAAATCAATACTAATCAAAATAATATTATATATATAGATTTTCAAGCCGGTAGGTATTGACGTAAAAGTTGATTTTACCATCAGCAGGTGACCATGTGCGATTTTGGAGGTCCATTTCACAATATTGTCTTCATAACGGGTTCATCTTTGGTTAATCGGAATTATATTATATATTTATACAAACCTGCTTAGTATTTTTACAGTATAAATATAATATTATATCCATATTATAGTAAATATCAGTAACATGTGCGTATGTATTTGTTTTTGTTTTAGTGTCGTGACGAAAAAAACTTACTCGAAATAACTTTGAATACGTACGAATAAGTGTGATATCGACAAGTCCCGTCTGATTTTGTACGGATCTACCTATATATATATGTAGATTTACCGTAAGTTATCTGGACAATTCAGCGTAGAAATTATTGATTTTTAACACGATATAATATATTATAATATTATTATTGTCTACAAAACTATTTTGAAAACGTTAAGGGACTTACGATTAATTTAGTTTTGAAGAGAATACGCTATCTGTATTCAAATATTTTCAATCTACTATATAATACTGGTATTAGAGTGAGTGTCTCGTGAACCTTTTGTCAGAGTTTTCCTTTTTTATCGGAATAACACATTTATTGCGTAGAATGTAGAACGTATATTACACCACGTACGTATGATAATAGTTTTATCGATCTGCTCAGAATCCCATATCAAAACTACGTGCATAAAGGTTAATTACAACTTTAAAAGTGTATTGATAAAGAAATATAATATTTTGTTTTTAATTTGATCACATCAAATGCGTATGTGCAATTTCATAAGTGTTTGATAATAAATGGATGCCAATGTTCACCATCCTACATAAAAATCAGCAAAAAAAAAAAATAAACAATAAACATTATTTAGCAAAATATCTGCTACGTGCACTTCAACGTATTACCAGATTAGGTATTATACCTTACATGCATAATAAACTATGATATGAAAAGTTATGATACTCTTAAACATTTTAAATTAGTTGTCAACATATTTTTGAACTCAGCTGATAATCGGATTATGGCAATGAACTTTTAACTTTATCGAAATTCAATTTATTTATACAATTCAAGGACGCGTTTATGTGGTTAAAACGTATATGTATTAATTTAATTTCAACTATATATCTAAAATCATTTTGAATTCATATGAATTTTTATCGAAGACCACGCAGTTTCTAAAGTAATAAAAAAACCATGCCGATTTAACAATATAATTTTTATTGGAAGAATGCCAAGCGAGAATTTTTTATTAAAAGAATCATCGTTTCACGCAATTGAACTATGTTAGCTAAGGTGATTACAACAAGCCGTAGACATACATATGCGCAATTACAAATTTACTACGCACTCATTTAATTGTACAATGTACAATATCAACGACATTTATGTTAGATAATACATCATCAATAATATTATAAAATAAAAGTGTCACATATATAATAAATTATTAATATTATTTTGGTTGTTTATGTATAATAATAGTATGTTAACAATGTGTTACGCGTATGTAAGAAAGGATTTTTAACTATCACAATAGTATTCTAATTGTTCAATTAGTTATATGATTTGATATATTGGTATATAACATTTTGATTTTTCTTGATATTTCTTAATAAACTATACTAACAGTTTACTTAATTGATATACCCTCAGTGACAAATGATGGTTTTAAATGAAAAATACTATTAATCAAACTTAACGCCTTAAAAATGCAGATTCTAAGCACATAATTTGGCACTCAACCTGGACTTTCTTTTTGTGGGTTACAGCAGGTTAGGTTACGAGAAGTTGAATTCCCGATAGTATAATATATCATGACGTATCTACATCCCTCGTTGTCGCGTTCTCGGCAGTCATTGATTAAAACATATGAATTTGAAAAATACAATAATGCAATATACTATTTTAAATATACTGTCTCCACGCTCTATTCCATTTAAATTACGATACTCACTCGACCATACGTACATAAAATAGTTGTACATTTAAAATATAAATAATAATTATAATTATAATACATATTTAATATCAGACACTGTCAAAGTTACCCACTTTTATAATATAGTTTTGCGTAATAGAACGGTATTATAGTACTATATAGCAGATGCAATTTTCAAGACAAGACTGTAAATAATTTTTTATTTTATTAGTTTTACATTTTTCATTTTTATGTTTTTGTTTTAACACCGTACCAAATATATTATATATAAATGAATATTTTTTAGCTAACGTGCAGATGGTTAACTCTACGCCGCTCTGAATACACAGACACAGACACTGCTAATTCATATCGAATTATACGCTTAGTTTGAGATTATCTACAAGACAAAGATGGGAGAGAAATAATAATGATAATAATATAAAATAGAGAGAGAAAAATGTGCGAACCTCAAAACGCGTCCAACGGAATGAACTATAAACTTTATTATATTAATATATAAAACAGAACGAAAGCTTTTTAGAAAAAAAAAACAAATATCATATAATATACATCGTGTTTGATTAAATCCCGGAATCCAGGCAAGTCGTTATAATATTTTAATGCGCGTCACTCATTAAAATCGACTTACGTACGTGTTTCATACAGTACCTATTTATTTATATATTTATTTTACACAATGTGTGTGTATCGTACGAAGCGAAACGGGTCTTGAACGCATAATGATTGCCGCCAATTAGTGAGTTTACACGATAATATTATATTAAACATAGCACATTACGCCTGTACAACGTTGTCGAGGACAGTACACAAACATTATATTTTCCGTCGTCTACAATGTATTTGATACGATATGATTTAAATTTCCGACTAACAACGCAGAAGAAAAGCCTATTTTATGGTAAGGCGCAAATGAAGTGAATATCGGGCATAAAAGTTGAGTGAAGTTTTCTTTGGAAATAAGCAATTACACCGTTCAAATCAACAGTGAATCACTGAAATGATACGGATCATATAATAGTAGGTTATTTAACAAGGTATTATAGATATAGCATAGAGAGATAAACCCGTGTCAAATTATGTCTAACGCGTATTATTCGGTTATATTTATTGAACATTTGGTTAAATAAACCTGTTTGTTTTCCATATTTCGTACGTCACTCGATAGACGACAATATTTATTTTATGCAGATATTATAATAACTTACTTATAATAATTATATATTTAGTCGTAAAAAAACAAAAAAAACATTCAACATTTGAATAGTATATAATTTATCTACAGGTTCAGTAGTTGCCGCAAATACAATAATTATTTCGATAATTTATTTATTGGCTGAATGTGTTTATTGACGTACATTTCCAAAAAGAAATAATAATGTTTACTATTTAAAAATATATCTCTCGAAACCAAAACATTACGTTGTTTGTTTTCTATTCGGAAAGTGGTATTTTTTTTAGCTTGGATTTTTATTGACTTGTCTATTTGTGGTCTACTTTGGAACGAAGTGCAATAAACGAAAATGCACGTAAACGAAATAGATAGAATTTAAGACAGAAATAGAGACGGACGGACGATTGGAGAGATAAAGACAAAACTTTGTTTTTTTTTCTGACCTGTCAGTGGATTTTGATACGTTTGTGTAACGAGTTTTATTACTATCGCATAAAATATATTGATTGTAACGTAGCTATATTTAAAGGTATGATTTATATAAAAATCAGTATTGGTACGGAACAGAAAACCTTAAGATCGAGTTTACTTTGTGATATATTTTATTTTCTCGTTTCAATATATTATCTACTTCCGAGGCCGATGATGTACCTACCGTTTTTATTTGATACGTAAATGACAAAAAATAAAAAAAACTAGCTTCAGTTCTTATTTATGAACACAATTTCAAATTGAATTTGATGTACTTGCATTTATGAACAAACATTTATCTACTCAAGTTATCCCGAATAAGTAAAAATTGCTGTGCAGGGACTTAAAAAGAACACAATATTGGTGTGTTTTGTTATTATTTGTTTTAAATTCAACAATATTTTTATTTAATACGTTAACGCTTACAAGACTTTATTTTGCTAGTAAATTTACAAAAATATAATAAAAAAAAGCCATTAGCCCAAATATTTATTTATATATTATAAATGTATGCAATAATAATAATAATAATAATCTACTTGGAGGTTTGAAAATATAATGAATATCGATTTCTTGTTTCGTCTTATTTCATATCTTGTATACTCTTGCCAAGTTTAGGGTTGAAAGGTTTTCGCCCGAGAATCACGTATTGAGTACACTTAAACGATTTGTTTTAAACCGCTTGACTCACTTTTGCATACACACGGACGTAACTCAAAGGGGATACTTTGCAAAGTCAAGACGTCAAAATCTGAAATGGGTAAAACTTGAAACTCTAAATGTAGAACTGCCCGAGTACATTATGATAGTACCGGAAGGAACAACAACAACAACAATAATTGAGGCCACGCGACGCGAAAAAACGTATCGATGCTATTGAACACTACTGCAGCAGCTGGCATGGTATAATTTTTTTTTAACCAATACCGTGTTCTAAATTCGGTATTTTATTCATGGTACGTACGCATAGTGTATATGTAATAGGCGTAAAAAAAATCATAGATAACATGAAATTATAAGCATTTTTAATAAACAAACTCCTCATTTATTACAATTATGTATTTTCAAACGATATATAAAAAATACTAAAACAAGATGTTTCATTAAATCAAATGTTTGCCTTATTATTTTTACACATTAAAAAGATACTTTAGAAACCCGTTGACAAATTTATAAAAGAATAAAGTAAATAAATACTCTATTTTAGTCAATAGTAACACGTTTATTAATCATCAACAAAGTTTTGTATAATGACTGTTATTGGTCTAAAAATAATTTTAAAAACAAATTGAACATTGGTCATTTATTTGAATGTGATATTCATGTCGCTAAATAGTTCACTTGTCTCTTTTATTTCTAAATAGCAGAAAATATTTTTTGTTTGGTGGAATAAACATAAATCGCTCTAGAATGCCCTCAAATAGCACCTAAAATAATCGGTGTTGTTAAATGTTTAAATGAAATAAAGTAAAAGTCACGGCCCAGGCTTTTCAGAGGTACGTACGAGTTGCGGCAACACAATAATATATATATATATATATATATATATTATATGTAGTATATACACATCAGTACATAACAATATATATACAATATACATATATATTGTAAAAAAGTATTTAAAGTAATTTACTATTTTTTTTTAGTAATATTACGTATTTTCTAATACTTATTCAATAAATATTCAAATCAATCAATCAAATTTAACAAATAATAATATAATATTACATAAGGCCATGATATTTTATATTTAAAATATCGATATAAATAATATTGTTTTGTCGGTAACTGTAGGTTAAAATATAATAATAATATTAAAAAAATAAAAATGTTCATAATATGTCGTTTATCGCAATGTAACCACCGCATCTTCTAGATACATAGGTAAATTATATATTGGTACATATAGGTAGCCACAACTAACCTATTCCTAAAATATTATCGTACGGAAAATCGCCGGTCTTCAACATCGTAAACGACATATCGGACCGCAACTCACACATAGCCAAAATAATACAGGTCGATACATCCCTGATTTTGTGTAGGTAAGTCCTCATTCATATCATAGGGTTTAGATAATAGAATTCATCAATAAACGTCAAAGACGCGAAATTTTTAACGTACTTGATTCAGCTTTATTTTTTCTAATGGCTATATGGTCACCGGGAAATTGTGAAATATTGATAAGAACCGCTGCGGATGCATATGTGTATTTATATATATATATACATTTCAGCAGCACGATCGGTGGAAAACAAATACGCTCTTTTCGCGTTTTGTTTTCACGTGCGTGATAAACGACAGCGACCTGTCATATACATATATATATCGGTACCGCAAACCGGACGTGTGATCAGTTGCTGACGGTGGCTAAACGAGATACGGGCCCGGCAGAGGTGGCATTTGAATATAAATAGACCTTCGCGATGCTGTCGGATCTACTTGGTTTTTAGATATATCGACATTACGAATAACGTGCATGCGCACGAGCGCGCACCAACGTTTAACACACACACACACACACACACACACACACACACAAGTATTATATGTATTAATATATATATATATTATTTGTTTGTGTGTGTATGTGTGAGTGTTAGTTGGAGTTAGGTAGCGGTAGTAGCGAGGCAAGGAAAAGAAAGGAAATCGCCGATTTCCTTTGATGGCGTAGGTATATAGTGCGCGCAAGAGTTTAACGTTCTCCCGGGGATTCGAAACCAGAGATTCGAGACGTTGTGGCACGAGCGTGTATATATCTCATAACAACCCTGGTTTTCCAAAGTCGCTCTTTCAACCCACTCCCATCCCCTAGTCGTAGCGTTCGCGAGCGCTCGCATGTGTGCAGTCGACGATAGGAGTGATAAAAAAAAAAAGAAAAAAAAAAAGAGGAAGACGAAGGCAAAAAAAAAACACGCACACAAATATAACGTGTAGTGAAGTCATAGTGTACAACGATATGATTGTGCTACTGCTACTCTCGAGAAGAGCGGCGGGTGGGGGTGGGAGGCAATGGTGAAAATAAAATCCGTGAATTATATCCGTCCGCGCACGAGGGGAAACCATACGCACATCTCTGCAGGCTATATCTTATTTTTTTTTTTCGTGCGCTGTGCGGCTCTCCGGCTAGAATACCATTGCTATTATTATTATTGTTACCGGCGCGATTGACTGTCACGATTGGGCGGATACAACCGATATAGGTTGATATAAATATTATAGTATTATGCTTGTGAAGTATAATATTATATTATATTCTATACCGGGATATTAGAAATATTCCTGACCGATCCGTGGATATGATAAAATTATGATATACTATAATGTTATTTATTTTTATAATAATATATACATTTCCTAATATAATATTGTTTTATTACTATAATATGTTGTTTTACTACATCTACGTTTTATAATTGTGTTGGACATCGGCCCGTTTAAATTAACAATAAATAAATAAAAATATCATTATTATTGTATCGTATTTTAACAGTTTGTCACAATACGAGTAGGTATATTATATTATAATATACTTTTAAAACTACAATACTTTTATTTTATTTTTACATTATAATATTATTTAATTACATCTAGTAATAATAATATAAATATACATTATTTACTGTGCTGTATAGGAAAATAATGGATTTTCGTTACCTCCACTGTCTATCCTGACCTAAGTATATGTCAGTGATGTGCATGAATTTGTGTGTGTGTGTGTAATATTTGGACGTAAATGTGTATATTAAATAGTGTTTATGCATATTTTATTGACGTATGTAGGTG
This sequence comes from Rhopalosiphum padi, assembly GCF_020882245.1. NCBI lineage: Eukaryota > Metazoa > Arthropoda > Insecta > Hemiptera > Aphididae > Rhopalosiphum > Rhopalosiphum padi. The sequence goes on from NC_083599.1 coordinate 30,844,713, forward strand.
CAGTGGTTTTCGCGCTACAGTTACGTCGTAATTGCTTTTGCATTTTGTGTACATAGAACTTCGGTGGTTCCTTAATCGTATTTCTATCGATCCGTGGTTTATACACTGTGATATCGATGCAGATTATTATATTGTATTTATATGTTATTTAAATAACGTAATTATTGTTCGGTAAATATTATTGTAAACGTCTAAAATGTATTTAAAAAAATAAAACGAACAAAGTTTATTCTATCAAACTGTAATAAATCAAAAGCAATGATGGTCAATACTAATTGTTTATAATAAAACATTAATAAAATAACGTCCGTGCTTAAAATTCGTTAATAATATTAACTATTTCAAATTGCGTGGTTAGATCACATCTCACCGGTTTCCTATGAAATTATTATTGTTTTAATATTACTTACTTCACCGGTATTTTTATTTCCATAGTCGTATCTTTATACTAAATATTAATTGTTATTATATATAAAGACCACCAAATATTGAGAAACTTCTTGTACAACTTTAAAAGAATTTTAAAAAAAAAGTACGGAAGTCATTCGCAAATTAGTTTTGGGTTGTGGAAAGTTAAATAATTTCAGTCAATCTCAATCAATATGACGATGTATTAGGAGTAATAATATGTCTCTTTAAACGTCATTATCCCTTGTCATATACTTTGGAACAGCCCGGCTGACACATTACAGAGTAATGAGCTACTAAAGATCGTTTCAGTAGTAAATACATTAGAAATTTTAAGTGGATTAAATATTTAGTTATTAATAATTCAGGAATGTCATTTATTTGACAATCGATCGAATTATATGTGAGTTGGGATCAACTCAAAATGACATTGACGTCCAAATTATATTCAGAAGTGTGACATATATAATTTTCAATCTACATTGTACTAAATAATAGTATTTTAATTTAAATAAGTTTAAATGTTATCGTGAATTTAATTTTAATTTAACTTTATTTATATTTAAGTCTTACTAAGAAAAAAAACTGAAATAGTAATTATTATTATTGGGATCGATTATTTAATTCAATCATAAAATATAGCATGGGATATATTTTAATTTTCATATAACAGCAATTGGTTTTGTATTACAACCGTTGAAATGGGTAAACTGAAAAATTACTTTATACGTTAATCGGCTAAAGTTACATAATATTGTTATCATAACACTATGCGTAGAAAAATATGTCTATTACAACAGCGTCTGTAATTATACGCAACCGTTGTCGGTAAAATAGTAGTATAATTATTTATATTTTTATATAAAGCATAATACGATAACTAATATAAAAATTATTGTACATCCGATTTTACAACTCTAATAGTATATTTCATAATATTAGATAATTATATTATAAATGTATTAAATACAACATAGATAAAGAATATAAAATGTCTCATAAGAAATCGTGTATAACGAAAAAAAAATGTATTTTTGAGTTATTGCTACAGTATAATAATGTACTGCAGACAGTGTGACTTATTGGATTCATGTCATATCCTAGTTTAAAACGATTTCGGTAATAATACTATATAAAGGAGTAGTTGTCGGGACGGTTGCAGTTATGTCTCGTATCCTTGTCCATTTGGCACGCATAATAATATCTATGATTTACTTCCGGTATCCCGGTTGCGGTGCGTACGTCACAGTGACAATGAGTCGTGGTGAACCTATCCGTCGTCACGACAGTTGAAGTAGGAAGCTATATGATAACACACAATACGGATCACCTTCCTAGTCACGCGTACGATGATATTATCGTGTTATTATTGGGTTCGTCGCGAACACGCTGATCTATATGTGTGTAGATTAAAGCGCGTTCGTAGACCAGCGCGCTACGATAATAGAGCACAGAAACAATGATAGTTTAACCGCGTTGAACTCGAAAACCGATGAGATTTCTGGACGGGCGTAGGAGGTTTGCGGTGTGCGCTGCATAGCGTTTCGTGTGACGGCGATGACGACGGGACGGGCGTGGACGTGGAGAGTTGATAACGATAAATCCGATCGGCCGTGACGCTTTTCACTTAACAACCCGCCACCGCGGAGGCGGCGTATTTCACCAACACGGTTGACCTGACGGGGTAAATCGGATCATCGTTTCACATAATATATTGGCACGTACAGCGTAATGACGAAATAGTGTCGTGTGTGCGGCGTAGACATTCGGCGCGATCCGGACGAGTTGGCACGGACAAAAGTCTCGTCCACCACGCCGCTCTACACTCGTCGGCTGCTGTACGCGTATTAATTGATATATAAACTCATATATATATATATATATATGTATATATTGCAGCGGGCGATTATATCGTACTACTACAGTGGTAGTGAGGTCGCATTAAGCGTATATTATGTATATATAATGTGCCACCCACGAGTGTATATATTAAATTGTGTGTGTGTATATATTATGTATATATATCTGATATTATATCGGTTTCGTGCGGTCAGCCGGTAAACCGTGTTTAGCAGGGCGCGCTCCGAAATCGAATTCCGTCGCCGACGCGCCACCGATTTAATATGCGGGCGAAGGCGGGCGGCGAACTACGCGACAACTCTCATCCCTTCACGTCCGCGGCCGTTGGCGTTTCACAGCTATACATATACACCTCCTCAAAGTCACCGTCTACGATACAAGCGCGCGTACACACACACACACACGCACACGCACAAATTTATTTATCGTTTTGTTCGCGGCGCTCGGGCTATTTGCTTTCGGGCGGCTATGATGGCAAACAACTTCTGAACAACGAATAAGACCCGACCCTTGCCCCGCGTCGCCCCACGTTGTGCCCGACTTCTGTGCGAGACCTGTAAACATATTATGCCGTACAACACACGCATCGTCCACCGATGTCAGTTGATTCAGCCCACCGGGACGCCCGATCCGGTTTATGTTAAAATGTTAAACAGCGACCCTTCCGAAACGCGTGTGCGTGCTCTGCCAGTAGTAGTCGTTGTGTGTGTGTGTGTGTGTGTGCATATGTATGCTCTTTAAAAACCGACCCGCCGGGCGAACAGTGTCGTGCAGCGTTTGCGATCAGTGTTTAACGTGTAAGCCACGGAGTCCGGGTAAAATGTCGCGGACACGCCTGTTACCCCCTCACCAGCCCCCGACATCACACAGGAGTATTATATGACTATATGATATTATATTATAAGCACATCGCATGATATTATTATATTTATTTATGAGAGAAAAACAAAATGTTTAATATTCCAAGACGACCGAATTAACTGTACTCGGTATACGTTTCGGCGTCTGACGTTTTTAGAATCCGGTATGAGACACATTCTTAATAATATGCGTAATGTTTATTCATGATAATAATAATATTAATAATATGCATTTCGACAGTAATGATCGCGGTAACACGGCTTCTCGGATAGGCAATTTAGCTACAACGCGGTCGTATACAATAATAATAATATAATAATATTATTTTATGTCTATGACTGAATGAATGAACATATTGTTATAATACTTGTTACTCGTTGACTTTATTAGTCGTCTACTCGAAAACTCCTTACACGTAATTAATTGATTTATTTTCATATTTTTTTGTTTACTATAATATTATGTAAATACCAAAAAAGAATAAAAACTTTTTAATGTTCTCACCTCGATGATTTTGCATTGTTTTATTTGAGGTAAACTAATCAGTTTAGTTGTATATTACACAAACTACCTATTTTCGTACGATTATTATCGATAAAGCTGGATAATATTTCAGACCGGACTCCCTTCTACCACTCACTATGACAACAGACTCGGTCGTGCCCTCCGCCGCGCTTACACAGGTTTATTACGCGAGAAAAATCGTCGTAGAACTGTCGTTGTATGCCTAATCCATAGTCAGTTTTATTATTTTTTGTCGGTGCAAACGTCTCGGAGTTTTTCATAAACGTACACCACTTTTCGCTGAACGGGAGTGTCTTACGCGACAGTTTTGACATATTGTGTCTTATTACATGCATATTGCACACTGACTGCACCAGTTTACATATTATATATATACATTTACCGTGTTTTATGAACATTTTTATTAAAAGCACATGAGTGTGGATAGTAGGTGCGTATAATACAAACGATAGTAGCTTTTCGTATTGGTAAGCATCGTCTGTTGGGGTAAAGTCGTTGTTTTAGTATGAACCGATAAGTGTGATTGTTAATATTATTTTGTTAATATATTTTTTTTTTAAATAACGTAGTAACTATTTTATTATGTTAGCAGTTGGGCATATACATTATTCTCCCATAAAATATAGTAGTACCTATCATAATAATAATATAATAATTAAACTTCAGTACGTGGCGTAACATTTAATATTAATAACATACATTATACATCCACTTAATTAATTATTTATTTCATAATCGATGTTTATTTTATTTTTTTAATTTATTTAGGTATTATTATTATTCTCAATTTCCTTGGATTTTTATTATACAACAAACTATTATTCTAAACATGCAACATTTTTATACTCTTACAACTAAAGATGGTTTGTATTTAGTCCGTGTCGAACACAACTATTCTACGAGTCGAACTTTAACTTTTTTTTTCTTTTTCTTTGTTTTTAAACATTTTTGTTTTTCGTTTACTGAATTATAATCAGTAACGTAAACAATACGTCCACTACAAGTTAAGAGTGTTCCACTCATATAGATCCAATAATACATAATGTTTAAGTATATATTACAGTCTTATGTTAAAAAAAAACTACGAAAACTGAATGGTGTAATTGATTTTTCATACATAAGACATACAAGTAGGATCAAATCAACTTTGTCAATTTCTGTACATACGTAAAAGGTTGTAGATACCTTACAAATTCATCTAAAATGCTATAAAATCACCTTTTGATGGATCAACAAAGTTTAAATCTTTTTTCTTGTCGCATAAAATTGTAATATAAAAACTTTTAAATGCCATCATTTTACACTTAATGCGCCTATTATTGACTAATTAAAAATAGTTTACTATCGGACAGTATAAAATATTGAAGTGTATGCAACTAATGTAACTAAAAATTAACTGAATATTGACTTCTTAAACAAATGCAATAAAAAACAACTATCTAATTTAGATTTTTATATTTAAACTACGCATATTACAGGATTACACTGTTAGTTTAAACGTTGAAGTTATAAACAAATTATAGTATTAAAATAAATGTAATATATGGTAACTTTCTTTTTAACTCATTCATTTTAATTAAAAACAAAATACATTTATAAAATTTAATGCCTTCCATATCCCAGAAAAATTATTTCACAAAAGCAAAATCATTAGATTAATAAAGATAAAGATAAAGATCATATTGACTGATGTTTACAAAAAATTAAATAACAGAAAATAATAAAACGCTTCCACTATAATATTATTAATTTAATAACTGAATCAAAAAATTAAACTAATATACCACAACTTAGTTTGCATGGGTGAAAAACACATCACTTTATAAGTATTTTAAATATAAAAGGTAAAGTTGCTTTTTGAGAAATATTTTTTATTCTAATCTACATACTTAAATCGTAATAACCACACAGTTAACTAATATAGGTCGCTACTAGGCTGAACATTATAATATTAATTTTTATTTTCTTATATATTAAGTATTTTCAAATTACAAAATACATTTATAACGCATATAAAATACAAAATACAAAAACAAAAAATAATTTTAAAACTCCTTATATTTAAAACGCAGTTTTTTTCAATTTTTAGACATATTTGTAAAATTAAATATTACGATCACTATAGAATATAGTAAAGCGTATAATTTTCGGGTATTTTTTTTATTAATTCCTACAATAAAGTCAACGTTTTTGAAAAAAAAGTTGTCTAATATAAGGGTAAAAAAAGTATAATAGGATATAATAATTTTTTTTTTTTTTGTAGGGTCAAATTTCACTTCTCGGCAGTAGAAAAAAATATAGTAAACAGACGCTGGACGCGGAGGAAAAAATAGTGAAAAAAAGCAAACGATGGACAAATTTTGGGGCATCCCTTTTCTGGTCCGTTCATCGATATTGGCCAGGGTCCAATAAAGTAATTAACGCGGTGAGCGTGTGCCCGTTCAAGTGAACAAGCATATACTTTTTACAATCCGCATAGCCTAAATATATAAACGCACGGGGTCCATACATATTATACTACATCGTGTGTGTTTTTTTTCGTGAAAAATAAAGGAAATTGAAAACCTTCATCCGTTAAAACAAGTGTAGATTGTATATATATATATATATATATACATGACGAAAAATAAATAAAACATCGATGGGACCATACATCACGGCGACAAGTACAGCGCGAAAAGAAATCTCCCAGAGACGACAACCGCCATATCACCCTATACATGTTTGACATCAGAGCAACAACACAATAATATATACGGAACGGAAGCTAGTTTAGGTCTCAGACGACCGGTCTTTCGAATCACTTATTTAGGTTTTTAGTTTTTTATAGTATGGCAGAAGATATGTTGAACGTTAGGACAAACGTTTTGACTTTATAATATGGATGAGTTAGTGAGCCAATTTTATGACCGTGAATTAAAAAAAGCCAGAATATTAGTTTTGAATCTGTATAAAAACAGATTATTATATACATTATTTCATAATGTTCCTGTGTACAATTTAAAGGTCACCATATCCACAACTCTCCATTTTTTTCCTCCGTCGTCGTCAATATTCAGGATTCCTGCACGTTGCTGATGCAAAACGGTATTTTTAGATCGTGTGCACTCTAAATAGTTCAGTTGTAAGTTTTTCGTTCAGAGTGAAATTCTTCAAGCCACTCGAGCTTATATAGTGGTAAAGAGCTAAACAGGAAGTCCGTTTGTTGACCCGCCGGTGATCATCGTAATATATGAGCCACGCACTACTATTACAGTGGAACCGACTTCAGAGCACTTTATTTCTTCTATTACCTAAATAGCTGCTCGTTTTTCTTTTGCAGACGATCGTCACACGTGAAAATAAACACCATGTACGCACAGTCAGATAAGAGCAAGTAGTTTTTAAACTTTGGTATTCATTTGGGGTTTAAATTACTATGATTATATAAAAAAATATAAATAAATAATAATAATAATAAAATACTTAAATTAAAACCATATAGTAGTACTGCTAAAACTAAAATTTCCTCAAGTCTTATAATATATTATAGTATATATTATTACTTATTAGTTATTACATCAAAAATTGTTATGTAACATAAAAATATATGAACCATAATCAGCGCGTTACTGTCCAAACGTAAATCGTTATAGTCGTATGTGTAACGAATTTTTATTTTTTTCAAAACTTGTATCATATACTCGTGTATGAGGGTGCATCATATTTTACCTATTATTTATAAACATTTACTGTTGAATGCTATTTCACGAATATAATTTGTTTTACCTTTGATTTTGAACACACTGCTGTATGGTCATATTATATGATAATATTCTACCATGAAAAACCACCACTGCGAGGGCGTTGCCGAATGTGGTGATAATAACAACGATAGTAATAATAATATATTATAATTTGTAACACGTCAACGCCACGGAAGGAAAAAAATTAAAACACACATGTCCATAAATAAAACGTCCGACTAGTGACATAATATGTTCACAGTACTTCCTAAATACATAATGTAGCAGTACAGTTGTTCTACTCGATTTTCGACGTTTGCAAAACAACAAAGTACATTATAGAGACACAAGCACAGCGGGTACTCGAGCGTGGCATGAAGTGTATGAGCACACGTTTTATTATATTTTCGGTTATTGTCGTAAAATCTGTCAACGTTTTTCCAAACAGCAGCGCTCCAGTGGTATATTATTGTTTTTACAGGATATAGACTTTAGTTCACAGCATTGCACATCAGTTTTCTGTATAATATTCGTTTAATATTATGAAATAAAAAGCATTTGAAACGTTGTTTTAATTCATGAGCACAGTCGACCATAATTCAAACCATGAAATACGCGACTGGTATTCGACGCTAGTATTTTTATAAGTGATCATTATTTTTTTAAGAGAAAACAGATTTTCAACGACCTTTTCAAATTGTAATTATATGTTGTTATCGTAAAAAATAAAAGGAATCCACGAAAAACTAAACGTTTATGTCGTAGGTATAATACCTAAAACGACTAACTTTTATAACAAAAAAAAAATAAAATAAAAAGGTAATTTCGTTCTGTATTGCCGAAGACAAGTACGTGACGTCGGATGTGTTTGCTCCCAATATTGTTCACATCAAACGGAACACTATACTTGTGTATTACGTACAAGCAATATTCGTACACCTAATACGCCTGTTTGTCAGACGTTTTGTGCTTTATGAGTTTCACGCCAGAGAATTTCACGTTTTTTTTTTTCTAACACCAGCAATATTACAACATGTGACTTCCGAAGTTTGCATATCGTTTTGTGAAGCGTTTCTTCAATGACAGTACATAATATCATTCAAATGTAAACGTCAAACGTTGGACCGCATAGAAATAATAATATAACTAATTGTATTTGTATCACACGGCATCTTCGAAAATTCGCCTAATATGAGAGGCGTATTTACGAATGGGATTAATTTGTTTTGTAACAGCACAATCGACCCGTATAAACCGATTGATGCGATTCGTATCAAAACGACATACAGCGGTCAATCGAGTAATTTTTAAGGATGTTCTCCGAGTCGTCGTCTGCTCCAGTTTATAAACAATACAAAACGCAGCGATATATCTTGTAGGAAACTCTGAACGGGTGCAAAACAATGGCTTACGACCAAATAAATCTTATGGTTGACCGAACCGCTAAAAGCCATCTTCGTCACGTGAGTTCGCAGACGTTGCGAGAACCCACCGTCGATTATATTATTTGAAGAAAATAAAAATGTGGTTGTCGGTGAGCAAAGGTCAAACATCGCGCATATTATTCTACACGTCCGGACTACAGTATATTATAATATTAATCTTTCAAAATGTGTTTAAGAATCGCATACAAAATAACATTAATTTAAAACAACATAATTCGAATACAAATGTGCAATAATTATATTACATTAAACCACTAAACTACAAATAATATTTTGATAAATGCGCGGAATGTCTACAGAAAAAAAAAAATAAAAATAATTTCTACCGATATAAAATATAAGTAAACTATTATGCAAGACAAAATCGATTTGATAATTTACTTATAATATTTTGTTTTTGGCTTATTTTAGAGTGTGTAAAATCTGTTTCACCGACCGTGTCGAGAGTGGTAAAATAGCCAAATAGGTTAATGGTTCGCCTGTAGGTAATATTATACGCTGACAACATTTTAATAACACAATTATTACCGTAATGATATGGTGACGACGACGACGATGGAAGTAATAATAGTAGTTTATAACAATAATAATATTTTAAGAATATGAATTAGCAGGTACGTGTGATTCACAGTCCGCGTGTCGAAATCTATTACGCGCGCGCGCCGCTAAAGTTGTTTACCGCGGCCAAGATTGGGTCGGAGGGGATGGCGTTACACACGCTCCTTCTCACCCCCCCCCCCCCCCGTAATAATTTTCAAAACGGAACTTTTAATGGAGTTGGTGAAAGTTAAGCAAAACGCCCCGCCGACATTGTAAATGCGCGTCCGTATTGTCGCTCGTCGCGCGCACGCACGCATACACACACACATACCATTCTTCCAATTAACCCACCGCCGCGGATCGCACGGTGTTAATATTATAATGTTAACCCGAGACGAGCGGTTTACCGGTTTTCGTTTATCGTACGAAATAATCTTTTCCCTGAAATAATATTATTGACCACCACCACCACCACCACCACCACCAATGCTCCACCAATTTTCTCCATACACACACATACACCTATACGCGTTGGCCGCCAAATCAGCGCCAATTTCTTCCTGTCATCAATAATAATATTACAATATTCCCAACGAATTAAAATTTCGTATTTACTTGAATTTAATATCGCACGACTGATTGGTAAGTCGATTTTTGGTGCCACCACATTATAACACGAGGCACTGGTTCCCAGTCTGTTTTATTCAATCTTCCTTAAAAATTTAATTTTTTTCTCGCGCTCCATGAATATTAGAATATAAAACAGGTTATTTAATATTTTATACTTTTTTTTTTATATTTTCAGTAGTATGAAAGGAAAAAAAACGAAGCATAACTTATTTAGGTAGCTTAAAATATATAAATGGGTTCACGCAATGTAATATAAAATGTAATCTGAAAATATTATAATTTAACTCATTGGTATATTTCAAGACCATAAATTGAAAATATGTTAAAAGTGAAAACCAACCATGTTTTTATTGGGAAATATTTACAATTATTTCGTTGCACAGCAAAATACGGGAAACAATCCTATCACAAAAATGGTATAAAAATAATACCGTATACGGTAATATACGTCACGTCTCCGTTGTGACAAGTGTCCGTGCCTCCCCCGGGAGAAGATATGCCTATTGCACATTTTTGAAACCGCTGAATTAAAAATAAGGCATAATATATTTTGATAGTAAATCGCGTCGGGATTTGAGGCGAATACATCCTGCGGGAGGACCTCGGACGTCAGGCTACTACTCAGCAGGTCTCGTGCAATTTTTAAAACCAGTGCAAACTATAGCAAATACGCTTATCGAAACCGTGGGCCACCGGATTTGTCGTGAAATACAGGAACATACGCTACACAGCTATAACTGTGTCTTATCGTCTACGAGGACACGCAGCAATCTCCGACAACCATTTCAACAGCCGGATGCCGTATTACCCCGTTTGTGGTTCGGCGGGTATCGTGGCGTTGTCGATTGGCCGCGACACTATATGCATAATAATAATATAATATAAACATGTAAGTAATGCGGTGTAACACCAGACTGTATTTTCGTGGTCTTTGGTCGGATTATCCGTAAGCGCACACGATATTGTTACGCTCAGAGGTAAGTACCTACGGAAAGTCGTGTACATGGTTTTATGTACACCTACCCGGCATAATATTACAGCGCAGATAATGTATAATATATTCATATTATATTATTGTTATATGATTCGTTAGTCATAAAAACACGGATTTACGTGCGGAAACACCCGCCACTGATTTCGTATTACATTAAATAACCTTTCACATATTCGCATTTTCAATATACGCAGGTACGAGTATATTATATTATATAGATTATATTATATTGTGACGGTATATACATGGTAATATTGCACCGTGTTCACGCAAGCTTATATAAAACGAACAGATATTTAATAAATATTATTGATTCGTTTTGGCTGGTAGGGGAGTACCGTATGAAATAATTTTATAAATATTATAAAATAATGTATCTACGCGGAAAACACGCGTCATAATAATTATTAATAAATTAACTTGCGAACCATAGTCCTCAAACTTGTAAATAAAATTTTATATTTTATTCGATATAACTGACGATATCAGTAACTTATAAATATTATATTTATAACAACAACAAAAAGAAAAAACTAAATAACTTTAGATATTCATTAATCATTATACAAATACGATTTTATATCAGTTTTATTTTTTTCAAATAAATATTATAAATTTATAAGACTCTAAATATAGAACAATGATATTATATGTGTGTTACGTAATTAAAATAATAATACAAGAATATTTGAACTAAAAATTATTTTATTCATTTCAGTATAAGCTAAATTATAGACATAACTATACTGACAACCAGGGCACTTGGATTAAAGAAGAAAAATATGCCACTGCATGAAAATCTTAACTCTAAGGATCATCAGCTAAATCCAAAATCTGATAAAATTATGTATGCAATATTATTAACATGTAAAATGATAATGCACGTATTCAAAAATATATGGAGATGGTACTAAATGTTAATTTGTGTTACATATGTATGTGAAAACAAAAACGATTATCAAAAAAACTGCGAGCGATTTCGTTTTGTCAAACCCGTTCGAATGGTCAAAAATATTTCTATATGTTATACTTTTTCGGACGTTACTACGTCGTACCTACATAATTTGCGGGAAAATATAAACTCCTTTAAAATATTATAAACTCCCATACAAATATACAGTAAGTATTACACTTATGTTTATTTATATTCTACAAGAGTAAATAGAGAGAATTTAAATTGCATTTATATTTACTAATTCATATTTTATAATATTCGTATATATTTATTTAATTGCCAACAAATAATAATAATCAAATAGTTGTATCTTATATAACAAAAAATAACTAAATATTCTATTTATAACCAACAATTTCATAATGCACATTAATAAAACAAAACAAAAACTATAAATATAAATGTAATTAAAAATACAAATATTTTTTGAGAATAAGTAGAACCACCTCTTCAAGTGGTGTCTTCCGGATGGTGTTAAATTGTTCTAATTATGTTTAAGATGTTAGTAAAATGTTTTTAGAGGAACAATTTACGTAAGTGTAATATGGTAGCTAAATGCTTTTAGGGGAATTCACTGTTAAATTTTTTAAGGAGTTTACATGTGCCGTGTCGTAATTTTCATAGCGCTATAATATAACAGATATACAGGATATACAGGATAATATGAGATGAGTATTATGCGTCGTTTAAGTGCATTAGTATTACTGCGGACTTACAGCCGGGTATGGCGTTTTAGCGGGAAAAGTGAGAAAAATCATTGATAAAATATTGTGGTAAAGTGTTTGTTCGAGTAATCGGAAACGCTATGGCACGGCAGCAATATGTATCTATAGTGTCGCTAAAGATATTATCTGCCAGGAAGAGGCATCCAACCATTCCAACCGCCTTGTTTGAAGGGTAGATGAGATTACGGATGAGCACTGAATTGCGGCACACTGTTCATTGGCATTATGGATTGTAGAAGTATACCAATATATATATATATATATATTAATAATAATAATTCAGTATTGACTTACGAAATAAAATCAATTTCACAACAATGGTGTGTTGTAAATATCTGTGGGCCGTTATATACCTATAGGATGATAAAAATGTGCTCCTTTTTCGACGAGTTTCGGGTATTAGTAAGTATCACGGCATTCCCACGATGCAATATTACCTAATACCTGCGTATATTCCTGCGCTTTACTGCATACGAAACGCTGTCGTTTCCTCGGCGGCGTCATTTCCGTACCACATTAAACATTTTGCACGTGTATAATGTCTTCCGACTAACCATTTTCACAAACATTAACGTATCTACCCACTTACTTGTGTGCATGTGTGTGTGTGTGTGTGTGTGTGTGTGTGTGTTGAAGTTTGTTTTAATTAACGGCGTCCCGGCCTAGACGTAAATCCCACGCGATGGCGTCCTATCAATTTCGCATGTGCGTGCAAACATGTTATATTTATTATTATTATTATTTTCTAAGCCAGAGTGTGTCGTAATGTCAATCTAAAAAACATTTTTTTGGCAGCCGTAATCGATTGTTGCTGATGATCGATAGCCAGCGTGGTCCAACAAACTAACCTCACAGGACGTATCAGCGCACTATTGTTTTTTTTTTATTTCTGCCGCACGCGCAACACCTATGGTGTTTAGGAATGTTCGTTTTTATGGTTTTTCGAGTAATCTTAAAATAAAATTATTTATCGGTAAAATTATTGTGAACAATATTTCCAAGAGTTTGGAACATCAGTTTTGTATTTCATTAATTATTTAATTATTATTATTTCGTATAAAAATACATTTATTTTTATGTATTCGTTTTAAATAGATGTAACATTTTTTTATTTTGATAATATTTAGACCTAGTTTTATGTCAATCCATCAAATCAAATGTTTCCGTTGATATTCGCTTAGTATACTCGTAAACAAATCGTAAATATTATAAAAATTGCTATGATTAATTATATTATTATAGCTACAGTATTAATAATTTGGTATTAGAAAATAAGACTAAATATGCACTGAATGTACATAATTCTCATATTCTTCAGAAAATCGTCAAAAATCTAGTAACGGATGGATAAAAACATCTCGACTGAACTATTCTCGTTCTGTCTTGCGGTCGGTGATCAAAGGTTGGAATTTTTCTTTTATTTTTGGTTTTTCAATATGCAATATATAAGTTAAATACGACTCTTATTGGTATTTGCAAATATTCGATTGCAGTCCAATGATAAATACAGTGGTATATCCGATATCGACCACTATTCGACACAGTGACTTTTTTTACACAGCGTTTGGTTTATAAATACCAGTCACGTTTCTTCTGAAATATTTTGAAAACGGCAAATAATACGGCGACAAAACGTCAGATATAGCCATAACGTTTTATATCTTTACATAACCTCCACATTTACTGTGACTGCGGTGGTTCATTAACACCACGAAATGCTCGTCTGGAAATCAAACAGTTGTGGCGCGCGTTTTCGCCGTAGAATCCTATTGTGGCGACTTAAATACATACTGTAATGTTAATATAACACCGTATTATTGGAACTCCGATAACGTGATCGTACGCGTTACGGTCTGCGAAAATCAACCTAACCTTTTGACCCATTTGTACGTCACACGTTTAAACAATGTGCCGCACACAATAGTATACATATAGTATCATCGCGCAGAAGAAAAAATTTAAAAAAAACAAATCACCTCGCGAGGCCGTTTTCGTTCCGTTTTTGACACGTGTATATGACGACGTTATTACACTATTGTGCGCTCAACTCGTATTATAATAATAATAATAATAATAATAATAATATCATACGAGGCAACGTGTGATGCATTATGACGTGCACGACCGATTGTCGAATTTGTCGTTTGAATTTTAACACTGGCCAAATTTCCAAACGCCGTTCCCGGATTGTGATGGTCCCCGAGCCCCCCTCCCATGAAAAACAATGCCGACTCTGCTGGGAAACATTATCTCGAATCGTGCATAAATATTCGTATCGTCGTTTTATCTACTACTGTGCGCACGGTAAACGCACGCTGCAAGTAGTCCGTTGGGTTTCGTTCCCCGCCAACACCCCATCATCGCACCGACCTATCTTGCGGTATATCTCTGATATGAAAAACATAATACCAGTATAATATAATATATATACAAAAAATAAAACTCGTAGGTACTTTTTATTATTTGTTATCCTTTTCCGAATGCAATAATAAATGGAATTGACCTTATATAACTATACATTTGTATATGTTGAGGTCGTCGCCGCCGCCACATGATCAGATTATTATACGCGCATCCTTTTTTCCTTTTGTTGTTTGAATCTCGAAAAATATCACTCTAAAGTCGTACTACGTTATAAAATCATACAATATACCTCCATAGTATATATGCATAATGTTATATCATGATTACATGTATACGCGATGCGTGCATTTTACGATTTCATAGTATTATTGTCATCACAATTCGCAGTTTATTTTTTGAATACTCGTTTTAGCAACTGTTTAATACATTTTGTTAATAAGTTTAATTTCAAAAAATCTAGCTTCGCATTAATCACATATCATTTTAAAATAAAATGAAATATATATTATTGTAATAGCGAGTTTTTAATCTAATGTAGTTTTATAATATGTATTTAAGTTTTAAGCTAGAACGAAAATCCTACTTTTGAACGGTACGTTTTACGCTAAACAAACGTTCTGTCTTACTGTGTGCACAATTACGAACTATATGTAGAAAAGCCGACGAAATGTAAATTGAAAAACTTTTCTAGTAGCCGGACAGTATAATTTCGTGCTTTTCGGGACCAGAACCGGGACACGTCATCTAGAATAGCATATAACTATTTTTTAAAAACACGTTTAAAATTGCATGCATAGCGAGGTTATAATAATCTATGTATAATAGTTTAGTAAGAATTCTGCTATATGTTTATATCATATACGACTGCGTCGACCACAAAATGTTGGTGAATTTGTATTTGACTATTATATACAACATATTAAATACAAAGATGATGGGTCACGATGAATATTTTTTAGGGGTTGACGAAGTGAACTTTCAGTATGAATAATATGACCACGGATGTACAACAAATAATTTAAGGTAGCAGTAGAACATATGAACAACACTAAGTCGTTTCGTTAGTTTACGCGTATACATTTCTTGGGGGTGCGAGCCATTATTATATAGTTCACTGCATATTCTAATATCGGTTTGTGCATAATCCGGTATGAAATATGTTCACGTATATCGTGTAGCCGCAGAGGTAAATAATGTAATATAAACATACACGTGGCGCACGAAATGCTTTACAGCCGGTCGTATTCGATAATTTCCAAACGCGAAACCTTTTGTGCCGGTGGACTCGAGTCGCCGGTCGGCCGGGTATCGTCGAACGTGAGTTATTTAATTTAACCAAGTTCCACTTTCCATAGTCCCAACCGTTTATTTTTTGTATGCATAATAGTGTTCACATCGGACATTTTACTGGCTCATTGTTGTCATACGTGATCACTTTATTGTAATTTCACTACCGATATCCACTCGAATATTATTATCGTATTATATACGGCTAACCGACCACGCGGATCTCTTCATGATCGTTCTTGTACAGAGACGCTGTCAGTATTTTTCTCTCCGATCTCGTCTCTATTGAATTAGATACTGGTTGTTGATAGATGTTTGTCCTGTCTCTTTCGATAAATGTTCAAGTAAATGTACCAAAGTCACCTTGTGACTAGTCGGATAGCATGATCACACACTTCTCTCACTAAAAATGCCGTTTTCGTAAGTCGTAACGATCGAGACCGCCCTGTCCCAGGGTCCGTGTTTTAAAATGTGCTCACTTCTCGCAAACGTAAACGCAACAACAATATTTGTTTTCTTCAAAAATATACGAGTCATGGACGACGACTTCCGTACCACCACTTTCCGCAGCCAGCACCTGAGACGGCATTTCAAACGGTTCGCCAGTATGTAATATATGTGTATATGTATATATAATGCACATACCATATCGTTATCGGTCGAGTGTAAACAATACATTTTTAGTATTTGCTCTCGATATATATATTATGAACGCACCTGCTGTTTGACAAAGCAAACTATAATATGAGGAAAATCGGATAAACATTACGGACGGAAATCGATTTTGAAGAGCTTAATAAAAAATAATAATATTTTCCTTATTTTTTGACACAAAAGTAAACAGTATAATAATATTATATTATAATAGACACTGACGTTTTTGACTCTCGAAGCCATCATTATATATTATCGTAATCACCCTGGATAGAGAAATGTTGATTTTCCATATATTATATATAAATATACATTTGTCGTGAAAAATAACTTACTCATAACACATGTAATGAATGCGCCAAAAACCAAAAAAAAAAAAATGTATATACAATAATAATAATAAAACAAGATAACAGTTAAAACGCATTGTTTTACTTACGCAGGTACTGGACCGGGTCGCGCGAATGACGCAATTAAAAAGGTAAAATGTCATTCTGCAGTTGTGCGAGACGACGACGACGACGGTGACATTATACACATTATTATATTATATTGTTATTTTATTCTATGACCGGATTATTTGATAGACCCGTCGGTTTGCTTGCTACTTTGGCCGAAATAAAAGAAATAATTATAACGTTATTGGCAGCGCAGACGGCTACAATTTAATTATATAATATATGATTGCATGTTGTATGCGAGAAAATTTTTATAGTTTTCCTTGAAGTACACAACTACCTATTGTCCAGTCACTGTCTCCTAATTAAAATATACTATAAGATATTATAATAATAGCAAGTTAACCGTGGACGATTGTGCTCGACTAACCGTGTCGCAATATTTACACCACATTACCACAATGAAAAGTCACACAATATTGTTTCTTTAAATTGTTGTGGCCTTACCAAATCTAACCTAAACTCATCCAAAAATGCTGTTAAATTTATTGAATATTCTAAGTGAAGTTAGGCACTTTGTATATCTATTCACAATATATTATCATGTATCATTTTAAATTAGATTTTTCATTTCGTAACCTGATATAATACTTAATACCTACACTAACAGAAAAAAAGCTGAAAATATAGACATTAATTCAATATAAAAAACTTAAAGCTTCTTCATGACAGTAATACAATCGGTTCTTCTTTAGAACTTAGGAGATGGTTTTGCGGAGATCTCAAACCATATAAATAAAACTATACAAATATCAATACAACTTTTAAAGAGTTAAATGATTGTAACTTAATAATAAAGCAAAATATTAACGATTTATATTGATGCTTGGTAATAATTATATTGTATATTATTATAATATTTAGTGAGATGTACTTTTGCTGTGTTCAATACGTGTGAGATAATAAATAAATTAAGATAATATTAGTCACAGTGGCTCAATTTTTGTTTTGAAAACTAGCTTTATTTGGATTCTTATTTTTTATATTTGCTAGAAAATAGATTTTTATTTTTACACGACCATCTTATTCGAGTAAAGTAAATCTTAAGAAAATATTAAATAATTAAACTCTCAATGAAATTTACTAAAAGTAGGAATCTAGGAAAATCTATTTCCAAACATACATAGAAAATAGGCTTATGGTTAAAATATGTTTTCAAAAAATATTAGCAAATCAAATTGTCTGGATTTTCTTTTTTTTTTAGCTTTCGTTCATAGTTGAGTGGGAGCAAAACTATATGTTTTTTTTCATTGGCATGTGTGCATGAGCTTATTTGAAGGTTCGTTTTTACGTGCTGGAATCACTCTCACTAATATACGTTTACTACTCACACAACCACGGTACGTGAACACATGCGTTAGAAACAATTCATGGAATTATATATCGCATTGGGAAAAAGAGCTTTCAATAAAACGAAAAATTAAAAAAAAATCCGTGACTCATTCGCTGTGTGTATATTATTGTCGGTGGACGGGAATGGAAAAACAGATTCAATTCCACCGGAGTTTTGGACATTTTACCCTTTACAAAAGAATAAATAAAAAATAAAACAAAAATGATGGAAAAAATAAAAAGCTCACGGATCTGGTGAAGCGGAATGATGGATGGCCCTATAGTTTGTTGAACAGGAAATTAAACTCGAACCCCGTCGCGCAACGCATCGCCACAGCCACCTCCCCCGTGCTTTTTGACAGTATGCGCGTCGTGTAATAAAAATAACGTTAATAATAAAAATAATAATAATAATAGTATTAATAATAAATAATAATAAACGATGATAATCGTAAACCTGCAGATTGTCACGAAGCTCGAGGCACCTGAAGTTATTCGCGCACAAATTCAAACATATTTATAATATACATATATATAATAATTATAAACAACGTTTTTAATTAAATTTAAATAATTATTAATGAAAAGAAAAAAATCTGTTGTTCTTTTTCGAAAATGAATAATCCATATCAACATGTATGGCATTTTTCGTGCACTTTTAGGAACGGACACCGTCTAGACAAGTCCAGATAAATCGACGCTTACCATTTTCGTCTAATAGACGCGCGTCGATCGATAAAAACTATAAAACAATTATTGCTAGTTTTGCTACATTCGAAAGTTACGTATAGCATGGCTGATGGATGATGGTACACATTATTATAATCGATCGATTCGAGTGTACGAGTTCGGTTTGAATTCAATGATGTTAAAATGGGCGGAGGACATTCGTTGAATAATAAAACGACAAATGGACTTTGAATAATGTATTAATTATGTTACTACTGTTGTGGTACTACGCTAATCGATGACTATATATACAGCCAAAAACAATATTTGACAAATCATTGTACGATAAAAAAAAAAAAATTTAAAATGGTGGTTTTAAAACTCAATCGTTTTATATATTACACTATTAGGTTACAATAATATTAAATTTTAAAATTTCGCAGTATTGTTATCACTACAATATTACAACATCAACACATTCGACACAATAAATAGTACGGTGACAACAAAATAGAACACCCTGTCCGGGTACTGTATTTTAGAAAACCATATTTTATACTTACTGGTGTAAGGATTGTACTAAAAAGAAGTACGAGCAAACGAAATAGATTTTTATGTGGTTAAGTGGTTATGTTACATTCAAAACAATCACGATTTTAAAAGGTACGCAACAACTTAGTCATACGGAATTATCACCCTTTATCAGAACGTTTAGTAGTCTACTAATAGTTAAAACCATCTATTATATACAAATATTTCACTAACGGTAATACTAGGCTACTACCATTATACTATTATGCCCTGTATTGTGTATACGAATTACACAGACATTAATTGGTTACTGGTACTAAAATTAAAAAAATATGAAAATCTCATTGATATAAGACCAAAAATAATATTTATACACGGTGAATTATCAAGCTTTACCACGCCCCTTTCCTTTAATGCATTTATTTAAACTATGACTTTTAGATATTTTAAATGTACTGAAATATCATATTTAAAAAAACCTATTTTGATTTTATATGTAAATTTAAGGAGATCTGGCGGTGGCACATTTTATTTTTCAAATAATAACTATTTTTCTAATATAAATAATGAGAGATTATATTTTTATAAATGTTATAAACACAAAAATAAGATTTTAATTTCCTTCGTTCTATAACTTCACCGTCTGTTTATAACCAACATTCCAAATAATTCCATTAGAGTCCCGTAAAATATCAATATCAGTAGAATGCCGGTGGTCAAATAATAAATTTTGATGTAATATATTAGAACATGGAATTCAATAGAGTATAATAAGCTATTTGAATATTTAAAATATAAAAAGTTCAACATTGAAAAATACGTTTTTATTTTTTACATTCTAGAATGAAAATAACTTTATCTAATATTGTTTAATTTTGTATATTATTATAACTTCATGATTTTACATATTAATCTTACAAAAGATTTCATATAAGTTTATCATCAAAACCATAAAATAAGCCCATGACAATAAATTGTATAATTATTATAGGAAGCGGAAATAGAAACAAAAAAAAAACTTACTACTGAAATCAACGGCTATTATTCTGTGTTTTCGACAGTGCAATCAAACATCATAATATGAACTCGTGATAATGTTTCCCGAATCATAAATTATAATTATTGTCTTCAAAAGATTAGTCTTGCGTATAATGTTCGTATACAGGCATGAGCATAAAATAATAATGCACGTCATGTCATAGGTCAAAGTTGTACGTTCGAAAATAATAATTGAACGGAATCGAGGGTTTTGGTATGCGTCGGAAAGCAATCAAACATAGACATAATTTATGTATTATAACAAGGATATTCTATTAGTCTAAATTGAAATTTGAGATATATCATTATTATTATATAGTCTCTAATGAACAGCGCTGCGGTGATGTGGTTTCGATGACATTCCAATTCGGGAGTATGTTATTGGATGTCGTACTAACAACTTACAGTATACGTGGTAACGTGGAAAACAATTTCTTCCGAACAAAAGTTATTATGACTGTATCACTTAAAATATATACATTGCAGAAGTGATCATTAAACCAAAATAATTAAATTTTTATTTCATCAATATAAAAATATTCTTTCTTAATAAATTATGTAAGTCAGCGTAAAATGTATTCGATTCCGTCTGATAATGGTGGGGATACAAAAAGTATTTTTTATCAAAGATACTTTCGTAGAAAGGAATTTAGAAAAATTTGTATGAATTAAACCGACTGTAACACAAATTACTAAAATATTCCAATATAATTCAAATCGTTTAGTAGCCTTGAAGTTTAGTAATTCAGTTGTTAAACGTATAACTGCCATAAAATAAAATAAAATATATTCATACTATTTTTAATTAGTAACAATAAAATTACAAAAAATGGACAAGTAGATAACATTTCTACTATTCAGCAGGCTTTGAGTATATCTGAACACTGTAACTGATATATTAAATTTGATGTGAATGTTACTAGTTATTAATTTGTAAGTATTTGAATTCATAAATTAGTAATTTGTTTTTTGAACCGATTTCGTTTATTCACATAAAACTATACCGTTGCTAATTTTTTTTTTTTTTGTAACTGATCTTTTAATCGTTTTTGTGTTTAAAACCATGCTAAGCCTTGTACGCAATTTGTGAGTATTTGAGAGTACAAATTAAAAATATATAGACAAATATCCTTTAAATATCTCTAAAAATGAAGTTATCTGTATTTCATAGAGTTTTTATGTGTGCCAAAATGTTGATATCCTTTAATTTGGCATCGCATTTTAATACTACACATTTGCTTCGTAATAATCGGAATTTGCTATTTGCTAATTCGTTTGATAAATATTTTAAATTATGCACCAACATGTAGTCTCAGTATTATGACTGTTGGTTTAGTAACATGAGGTATTTTAATTGAACAACACTTTCTTGTTTACAAAATGTGTAATATGATAAAAAAAAAATTGAAAAAATTCGCCACATATTGTTTTAGTCGTCATCAACACTAACCCTTTCTCTAAACTTCCCCTAACAACCATTCTTTTGTCTTTTCATTAATTTTTTCTAGGATAAAAGTGGAATAACAAAGGGAAGAATAATCTCTTACAATAATTATCATTTTAAATGCATTTCCTAAAATATCATATAAAGTCGTCCATCTGGGTTTCGTTCCAAAATACGAGTTTGTGGAAACTTTAATACACCTAGGCACCACCACACTAAATTTTACAATATACTGCAGGTATGTTCGGCAAGTGAGTATAAAATACCATGTGAACGATTTCTTGGATCGCGTGAACGTCAACTAACAATAATCTTCGTAAATGTATTGGCTACAATGCATTGTAACGGCTTATCCACTCTGACGCAATAAAATGAATACCATCGCATAAACCGATGCGAGAGTGACGTGCACGGGATTCTCGAATGCAATAATAGTTTATATTATATGCGGTGAGATTTGCCCGGTTTTACTATCACGGCAATAATGTAGGCGTATTGTATTATGGAATATGATAATATATTGTACAACTGCGGTGTGCGATATCGTGTAACGGAATTTGTAAAAACTCGTCTAGACGGACTGTATAATAGCGGAGAAGAATGGTATTAGAAACCACCACAAACGCGTTTTAAATACGTATTTCGAACGATAGTTAAGGCTTACCACCATGCATATTATAATAACCGTTTGCACGGCCGTTTTACAAAGGCATAATATAGTCACAGTTAACGTGATTCACCGCTGCCGAACAATTGTTGTTGTAACTACATCAAATGGGCGAAATCGCCGTCCCCGGTCGCGTATAAAGAGAATCGTTAATTGGCTTTCTCTGGATAAGCTACAGACCATTCGAAAAGCGGAAGCTAACAAGATGAGAAAATGGTTAACATCGTTTCCTGTAATGAAGAATAATGTCTGACGGCCATGTAATAATATTTATTGTTATTATTATCGCATCATCATCATCATCATCATCATCATCATCATCATCGTTGTCGTCATCGACATCGTCGGAGTTGGACCTACTTAATCAATTAATTGACGCGGTTGTTACCTATTGATTTGGGTCAACATATGAGATCGTATGTTAGTCGCCTTGGACGGTAATAAGAACGACGCCGACAAACCGAGTCAATTACTATCGCGGTGAACCTACATCGAAACGCAGACGCTATATTATTACATACGCGTGTTATTGATATTTATTAACATTTGTGGCTATAAAACGTAAATATAAGGGCGGCGCGTGTGTAGATCGGACCCGTGTGAGTTGATTTTTTCTTTCGCACATAATATATGATTATACCTATTATACGAGATGGTGTGTTAATGTTCGCAGTCTATACGTACTATACTGTAATAGCTGTTGTTTGTGTCCGCTGTACCATTACGTCCTGCCACGGAGTGCATTAAGCTGCCACATCTGTCAGCAACAATTGCAGCAGTCACGGCCGATGGTGTTTTTCGCGTTTCGAAATATTTTTCTTTACCCCCTTTTTTTTGGAGGCATGTCGAGTGACCACAAGATAATTCCAAATCATCGATCCCGCAAACTTTCAAAATCATATATAAACTTAATATGTAAATCTCCTCGACTCTGGATTAAAAGTACGCTAAATCTTGTTCGAGCCAACATTTTAATGTGATAAATACATGGCATTAATTAATCTGAGCATATTATCATGTATAAGTTTTTTTCCATAACTTGTTATGTTAGCTCACTAATTAACTAGGCTACCTACGTCACTTTTTACCGCGACTCCGTGTAAACTTATCGAGTTATTAAGTTATTTAAGTTATTTTCTTACAGGATAAAATTACTAAAATAAGTTAATTTATCTTACAAAAATATTAGCACTCGGCAAACATTATTTTATTCTTCAATTTAATATTTGAAGAACAGAAATAATTTTAATAGATTTTACAAAATTAATTAATTATAAAGACGCGGTAAAAACAAAAATATAAATTAACATTTTTAATTGTTGTTTTATTGAGATATTATTAAAATAATCGTTATTGATAAAAAAATATATAAGCTTTTATTTGATAATTTAATAAAGCTGCTTTAATAAATATTTAAAAATTGCTTTTAAATAAGTTATTTTTTCTTATAAGCTTACTAAACTCTTAAACTACTTATTAAAAAAAACATAAATACTGGATACAGTAATCTTGAAATGAGTGACTTGAAGTGATTTAATGGTATACATTCATAATGTATTTATTGAAGCACGGACAAGATAAAAAACTCTACAGGGAATAGTGCAGCCACAGTTTTTGTCATCCTTTGTGATCAATTGTATGAATGATGGTATATCATAAAATAATTAAGCATATTATACAATTCTTATTTTCTGTTCTTATAAGTTTCGTCGAAAAAAAATGTATTCAATAAACATGTTTAAAAATAAAAGCTATACATAAAAATACGTGTAAAATATATTAAAAATGTATATTTAATGTATTATTTTACTTTTATCTATTATTTAGTTGAAAATCTACTCGGATAAAAAATAAAATGTAAATTCAACTGGGGAAAATATCAAGAACGTGCACAATAATATATGATAACAACGAAATAGAAACAGCTGTAGTTTAAAAATCTAGAGACCCATTCAAGTGAAATATTTTATACTCCCGAAAATGCTTAACCCATTGAACCGATTAGGTTAAGTAAAAGCTGATTTTATCACGCGTGATTGACTAAGTACAGTTGTACACGTATTGTAGCAAGTTAGAGTAAGCAATATGTTGAAAACTGAAATATCATACAAATTATTTTCTTTTATTCTGATAAAATATTAACATACATTTTAAGTAGGTACATCGTTTTACAGAAAACGTCAGTGCCTATAATAATAACTGTGTCTAAATAGGGCCATCTAACATATATATTTTTACGTTGACGAGCACCAAACGAAACTATTTTGTATACACTAGGGATATCGCAGATATTTATTTTTCAAATTAAATATTTTATGTTTATTGTGCGCGTACATGTGAGAAGTTTATTGTATATCGTATTCACCTCGAGTCAATCATTTCAAATAATATTTCCGCCGTGAAAGATTCATTATCCAAAAAATGTACGGCAGGTATAATACAACTAAAAACGTTATATAAAATAAACCTTCTGAATATCGGATTATTCCAAATAATGGACACAATTTCAACGACTGAGAGCATTCGGAATTTATAGATTTAATAGATTTATCTGTATTATAGTATACTAACGAGAGGTGTAGTGTATAAGAAGAATATTTCTAGTGTGACGAAATATTTTCGCGGACGTTACAATACATTACGTTTATCAGTTATCATTGATATTGTACAAGATAGCGGAATTAAAAATAAAAACCAAAAGTTAGGGACATTTTTGGCACCTTCCATAGTTACATCGATTGAAAAGTTTACCAAATATGAAAATCAGTGTGGCAAGGTATATTATGGAAATATTTTTTTAATATTTTTTTACGCATTTTTGGAAATTTTATTAAGTAATATCAAAATTCTGTATATAAGTATTTGAAATTGTTTTGAATAAAAACAAATATAGAATTATGTTTTCTTAAGAAATAAAACAAAATTATCCACACCTAACAATATAAATAATTATCTAATAATTACCAATTATTATTGCAGTTTAATATATACTTGTTGATAAAAAAATTCAAAACAATTAAACTCGAAAAAAAAAACATTAACTTATAATGTACCGATTATCATTTATAAAATGTATTTAATTATACTGTTTTTATAATACAATATGTTACAATAAAAAAAAAAATTAATATTCGTTAATTTTAAACGAATAATATAATATAGTTTAATAGTTTGATAATGGTCAAATCTTGGAGTGTTATTCTAATACATTATGATTTACAGGAAAATGTTCAGGCAATGATGTAGCTAAACTGCCTATCCATTGTGCCGTGTTAATATTATTGAAACAACGCCCTAAACGAATATCATAATAATAATATTAAATAATGGTAAACTGGAAAATATGTACAAACGTGACGTATACTCGTAAATAAAGAAAAAACTTAAGATTTAAACCAAAGATATCAATTCCGAATTTTGTTTTTATTCATAAAATATTTAAACAAGGGTTTCGTTAGTTCAAAAATAATAATTATATTAATTTTATATTACTATTCATAGAGATAAATTTTAAATAAATCATAAATTTGAAAATAAACATTTTAGAGGTGACGATTAATCAAGACTTCACAAAAACTCTTAGTATAATAGGCTACAGTAAGGGCCGTATTTAAAATTTTGGCGCCCCCGAACCCCGGGCGCCTCCCATCAACTAACAATATTTAATTATTATAATATTAATATTACACTAATTTATTATTTCATCTATGATCAGGATTCTTTAATATTAAAATTTAACTTATCAATTAATAAATGAAAATCGTTTAATAGTTTAAACATTGTTTTATTTAAAAATGATAATATAATAAAACATACGAATTTATTTATTTTTAATCATTTTTTCCTATAATTAAATAAAATGAGATGAAATTTTTTTTCTATTAAATTTTTAAAATTAATTTCGCTAAAATATTTTTCTGCCCCTGAGACGTGCCCGGGCATGTGCCTATCCGTCGCCTCCCCCTAAATACGTGCCTGGCTACAGTTATATACTACGATATGTTGGCACGATTTATACTTTGATTTTACTATGCAAGAAGAGCAATGTTGTAGGTAAATCAAAAATCTAAATAATGGTTAAATACATTATTTATAAACGAAAAATAGGCAAAACAAAACGTTTTACCACACACATTCATAATTTACAAATTGATCAGAACTGATCACAGATAATTTTTAATTTTGTATACATGTTCAATACAAAATAAAAATCTGTGAAGTGAAAAGTAATCTAAAATATTTGATAATTCTTTTTTAAAAAGAAACTTAATGATTATCACTCTTGATGATACAAGAGATACTTGAAAACTTTATTTTATTGTATTTTACTTGGTTCATATATTCACGTAATACTCGTACACATCGTATCATAAAATTATAAAATAATAGTATACAATTGTAGTGTGTACTGTGCATGTACTTGAACATCAGAAAATCAACATTTTAAGTAGTTCAAAGAATTAAATACAATAATATAATAATGGATCACTATAGCATGCGTGGGTTATTTTAGACTTAAGCATCCACGTTGTACCAAAATATCTGATCATTAAAAGTCGAATCAAATAATGTTTTTACTAGTGAGTCTTGACAAGCTTAAAATATTAGTGGTATCTTTGCTGTAGAAAGATTTAAACGATATTTTTCTTTAAATTATTATTTATTTGAAAACTTAACTTGTAAACATAATTAAAAAATACTTATGAAGTTATTAATAAAATTTGCTTTTTTTATTTAGATAAATTTAATTCGTTCATATTATCCTTAACATATTTTGTATATTTATATGATTCAATATTATGAAATTCTGATCAAACTTTATTATGGTAAAAAATTTATTTTTTTACCATAATAACTTAACTAGTTTATGTATAAATTAAACATAATAATTGTTTTATTAACTTTTATCAGATAATTAGTTAAAACATAAAATGTTAAAATAAAATCGTATTAATTTAGAAATGTCAATAACTATAAGTTAACACTAATTAATTATTATTTTATATTCAAATCAAATATAATTTTTATTATAATAAATAAACAAATACTACTCGCTTTAATAATTTAGTTGGCAGAATCATGTAATTGTAAAAGCGTCCATAGCAGGTTCGTATCCAGGAACTTTTTGCGGAGAGGTTTAGAAAATTTAAATTTATTTACTATTGAAAAGCCATTCTTTACTTCATAAATCAAATAATTAGCGTATTGTGAAATCATATCATTATTTATATTTATAACGGTACTTATTAAAGTTTAGTTGACATTGATTTTTTTAATTCAGGCCAAAAAAAAAAAAAAAAAAAATTGTCAACTTAGAAACACAAATTTTGAATATGATATTTGATATCCAATCACTATAATATTAATAAAAATTAAATTTTCAAAATGTTTTATCATAATGAAACGTTAGACGTCTTATGACATGTCTTGTTAAAATGAAAATGAAACAAATAATGAAATGTTGAAATTCTAAATAAATTAAAACAATGTCTCAACTTTACGCAGTAATGTGCTTGGGTTAAATAAACGCAATACCTAAAATAAAATTTAAATACAGACAAGACCAGACGACC
The DNA here is from genome assembly GCF_020882245.1 of Rhopalosiphum padi. Lineage (NCBI taxonomy): Eukaryota > Metazoa > Arthropoda > Insecta > Hemiptera > Aphididae > Rhopalosiphum > Rhopalosiphum padi. Next base: position 30,873,398 of record NC_083599.1, read on the forward strand.
GATTCAGCAAACCAATTTAAAATCGTAATAATGTAATCCGATTATTTCCAAATACTTCCGACGTCAAAATTATCAAAGAAATATATGATTATATATGTGTGTATGTAGGTATGCAAAGTATAATTCATGTGTGAGAGTGGCGTAATACATTTATACAAGGTAAGTACCATTTTCAAGTGAAAATTCTAAAGAAAATTCATGTTTAAGAAAAATATATTTTGTATAAAAATTAGTTTACCATTTCAAGTCTATGGTTCCAACCCCTCCCAATATATATGCCACTGCTCTATAGTGAGTAACAAGGATGCATATTTGAAAATATTTTCGAAGAAATATCTAATTATTATTTAAAATATTTTAAAGTTGAACAATCACCATGCGTGACAGATGGTAATTAAACAAACTCAATTTTAACCACTATATTTTTTCCATATATTAATTTTAAACAAGTAAGTTGAAACTCAATAAGTTTAATACATTGCTAGTTAACTATATTAACTTATAATCTAAACATAAACCAAATTAACTACCCTTGAGGAATGCGGTGTGTAATAACTTGCATGTATACGACATTTAAATGTGTTTTGATAATATGTAAATAAATATATTAAATATTTATATATGCTACGTCACGAAATTATTATTATTATTATTTATTTATTTATTTATTAAATATAAATATGAAGTTTGGTTTGATATTATATATCATATACAGCACGTCAGTATCGTATAATATAGTATCTGACCGTGGTCAGAATATACATTATTATAAGTATATATTGTGTGATGGCGGAAAGTAGTGCGGCCTCGGCATGAAAAGACGGGAAGACGGTTGTGCTTGAAAGTGAGACAATATTGACAGTAATGTTATTATCGTGGACCACATTCGTCACTGTCGTATTATTATTAACACGTAATCGAAACCCGTTTGGTTTATCTTAAGCATAGTATGGTTGACGTCATCCGTCAGAGTTTCAAAAACTATACACTGACAGCGCTACTATAATATTTTTATATACATATAATATGATGTGCATAATGCGGCGATGCTATTTTTCATATGAATCGTAATAAAGTTGTACAATACAGAGTGAGGCGAGTAAAATTACTGTACACAGCGATTTACCAAAATCTATATTATGATTTTATCATAACATTTAAACGATTGTCTCGTTATAGTGGATAACAACATATTTTTTGTGAATGAAAACACCCTTTTCCCTGTATATTTTAATCATATATCTTTTTTTGTATGTTGCTGTATCTCGGAGCCGATATTTGAATAAATAAAATTTAATTTAATAATGATAATACGAATGCCTATAACATTGGAGTTGGAATATGTGGGTGCTATTAGTTATTTGAATATTGTATTGATAATAATATTAACATTAGGTGTATAATGACTAATGAATATTAGATCCAATTTTACATCAATTTCTTATTTTTTTAAAACAATTTTAATACTATTTACCTTAGTATAATATTATATAATATATTAATAACTCAGAAACTACTTGTGTTAATTTTGATTTCAATACTTCAACATTTCATAAAATGCATTGGCATGATAAATTTCAGTAAGAGGATGATCATCGTTTTAAACTATGGAAGTTTTTATCGACACCGGAACTTCCCTAAAATGGTTTTTTAAAAAAACAAAATTATTGAAGGAAAAAAACTGGGTAGGACAATCACTCTGTAAACTAAAAATCGTAATAACAAATAGTATTAAGAAAACATTCAAGCGATCGCCTTTAGTTCTTGGTTGAAATATTCTATAACAAAATCAATTATATTATATACCTTATACGTATTACGTATATAAATCGAAATGAAAATGAATAATATCGAATTTTACACAGTGCCCAATAAGTATTGCAATCTTCACCATTATAATACTCGAATAAAATAAACATTTTATTAGGTATTTATTCGTAGTCGAGCATTGTGCAGACATTGATTATTGATCTATACAGTTGTTTAATTTTTTCATTGTCACACTTCAATTTGTCAACGTTTATGATCAAATATATTGTAGTTTCGTGGCGTATATGAACGAGTAGTATGTCGAAATTTGCAACACTATAGGAAACTTACAACTTTATGTGTAAAAAATGGAATTCACCAAAAATACGAGATGTTATTGTCACATGAACAACAAACGGTCTGACATGAAAAAATACCGACAAAAACGACACCGGTTCTATGTTATTTTAAAAAATATGTTCGATAAATCGATTGAAAAACAAAACTGGCGTCTTATAAATGCGTAGTTGTGAAATTAAAATGGTGAATATAGGAATTAAATTGCAACGTCACATTGCACTTTATGATATTCATAATATGCAATATACATGTATGTTCTCGTCTGCAACGATCGCCTTTGTGTTTACCTGATGAATAATATGGGTAATACAACCACTAATAAACAACATTATAATGTATACAATATACACGCGTTAATTATTATTATCCGATAGAGTGTAAACCGAAAAATCGTAAGTGAATTCGTGCGATCATTATCTCAATTACAAATACAGTTTTTTATTTGCCGATTGTATACGCCTCGATATAATCTTTTGTTTCATTCGGAGACCTGTGCTATACTCGATGCTATAATTAATTATTTTGTCTAGTGAACCAGATCAAAAATACAAATCGAGGTAACCTTTCTGCTGTATAACCGTTGTCGCTATTCATGAAATTTTAAATGGATATGTTAAATTTGAATCAACTAATAAATTATTACATACAAAACACGACGATATTCTTAACGGAAACGGTTAGTCAGTGGTTTTGTTGATTTTTTTTTTTTATAGTAAATTTATAATAATATACGTATAGCCAAAAATACCATTAAGAAGACCAATTTTTTTTTGTTTATAAAATAAAACAATTTAATAATTATTTGAATATTTAAGATAAGATAGTTTAATTTTATCCGCAATCATCAAAGAACTATATTAATAATTATTATACATTTTAAAGTATATAAAACTAAGATAATGTTGAATTTTATATGTTCACCCATTTTTACTCGAGTATCCTAATTTCTTGAAATAATATCTAAAATTATCTGTATTTAACCCAAAGCCTACAAAAAAACGTATTAATATGCTCTGAAAACATATAATAAAAATTAATAAAATTACCCAAAAATGCTAAAAAATAAAAATAAAAATTTCGTTTTGATTATCCATTACACGAATTGTGTACTTGAAGTATACACAGTTCTAACTAAAAAAATTCACTTTGCATTGAAATTAAAGCCGATATCAACATATAAAATAAATCCCAACGCAGTATCTTTGAACGGTTTTAATAATAATTCGTGGTTACGATTATATTATCAACCAATTAAAATAAACAAGTACAAATATTTTAAAATTGCAGTAATTGTCGAATGAAAAAATCAAAACGATTTTTCCAAACTACACGATATCGTTATAGGACCAAAGTATATGGGCAATAAACGCCGACAATAATATACTATTTCACTCTGAATCCAATGACCAATGTGCAACGACATTAAACGGTGTACAGTGTGATGTTGTGCGGGCGGCAGGTGGTGTGCATAATAATATCACGCGAGAGCGTTCGACGACGATACTCGAGACGAACAGAAGGCGTCGGAGAACGGTCGATCGCGCAAAACGCGTTACGGTGGACTCGCGATGACGGACACCGGTCACTGCACACGCACACCGCGTCGACTATAAATTATTATCATATGATTTGACGTTATGACAATATTATTTAAGGTCGGTCGTCGACGGCGTGAACGCGTATCGTACGGCAGGCCGCGCGCGAGTAATAATATATTATTGTTTGTATTGTGTTTTTGTTCGGCGTCGGCGGCAATCGTGTGAAATTTCGGACCGCGAACGTGCGTTCACAATGTTCGGAGAGAGAGAGAGAGAGAGAGAGAGCACGCGAAACGCGTTTTAAAATGGAAAACAGGGGGAAAAAACTTTTGGCGCGGCGAAAGTTTTTCGAGTGGAGAAACACGACGGGCACGCACGCACGTGGTGTACGCCCGCGATGCGTCTGTAATACGCGCGCGGACGGTCTGACGCACGCAAACCGTGGGCGGCGCACACACACACACACACACGAGAAAAAACGGGCCCCGCTCGCTCGGAAACTTTCGTCGGTTAATAAACAGCGCCCGGAAAACACGCGTCGTCCGTGTCTCGGTGGTCTCCTCGGTGGACTCGGTCTCGTCTCGCAAACGTCGCGCGACGTGGTGCCGGACCGCCGATTTTGGACGAAATCCGCTCGCGGACAGCGGTGTCCGGATTTTGCATCCGACTCCGTACGGTGCACCGCATTCCGGAAGTACTGCGATCTATGTTTTTTCGGCACTTCGACACCGCGGGTATTTATTGCGCGTCAGCTGGTGGTGCTTTTTGTACAAGACCACGTTCTGCACTTCGTGTGACATAATGTCGTAATAATATTTTGTAGGCGTTTCGAGACATTGCGCTTCTGTAAACGAAAATCGTATCGGAAATAATTTACGTTATCAGATAATAGTATAATACACTATATTGATCTCTGCGCGTACAAACGGGTTATATTAAAAATGTCAAACGCGTGACATTGTTTTAAGTCGATTTCAATTTATTTTCCTTCCCCAATCCAGAAAAACGAAAATAAAACAAAAATCGAGTTAAAAAATGTAATGACTAAACATGTTTATTATGCTCTATATAAATTTCTTATAACATTATCGGCCTTATAATTTCTTGTCATATATATGTATAAGGCGATTCGCCAAACTCAGTCATCCAAATGTATTTCTTTAATACCTAATGGATTTATTCAAATTTTGATATGACGGTATCAACTTACCTTCTTGAAATAATAGCAAATATATTTTTTACTGTTAATAATTTTTGAACAGGTGAATTTTTTTAAAAATTTGAATGAGTATACATTTTTAGTTATTCAAATTTAAACTAAGAATCCTATTATTTTATTTCAAAGTTATTATTAGTTATCCTATTTTGTCTCACGTGTATAATACCCAGTCGCTGAAATTCCTATTCGACACTGTCATTTAAAATTATACTAAATACCATCACTGCGTACGAAATTAACGAATAAATTGGGGTAAGGGGTAAGACTTTCGTCCCAAAGTGATCGTAACACGTGTCCGATTACCGAGTAACCGATTACTATAATATATTTCAAAATATGACTAGAATGAAATTTTTTTGCTAATTGATAATTTGTTGTCAATCAATTATAAAGCATTCACGTACCTACACGGATATCGAGAATAATATTATAATAAAATTAACATTGTACGTTTACAAAATAGTTAGGTCAAGTGTTGGAATTTGCTGTCTGGTATCTCACAACATTTAATCTGGCCGCCAGTACAAAATAATAATATTGTAATGATAATAATATTATATAGTAGAGCTATCTCGAGCCGTGCACTTAATTAAGACGCGACGCGCTGTATGTATAGGCACTCGTCCGATGAAGTGACGGCGTTCATTATTGTACGATCGCATCGCATTTCGAACAACGCCTGTGGTACGTCTGACGTAAGCGCACTGCGTTTGGCGTGCTAATATCCAGAAGACAACGACCCTGACCTGACCGCAATGATTGCGTCGTTTAACCGTGACACTCAAGAGTATGTTTTCCGGTCCCGTCATCGCCGATATTTCGACTTTTGCACACCTACTCGACGCACGCCAATATAATATTCGAACTACTTCCCCTCTCACTCCATTCATCACACACAACACCCGTTGTATTGCACGTGACTGAGCTTTCGGCTCCTTTTATAGTCAAAGTGTTTCTGCCACCGAGTTATGTGTTGAAAATCCACCGGGAAAATTGGTCAAATAACTAAAGATATTAGGCGCATACAAATAAAACAAAAAATAATACGGAGGTTATTCGTTTTTTTAATTGACGTAATACGTACTGACGTTGGACAAATTCCCCGACCTATGCGACGTTGTCGATCTGTCATAGATTTCTAAAGAAACGGTATCGCGCAGAGTACTAAACTTTAAGAGTTTCACTGAATTTCCTTCAGCCGTTTCGTTGGAAATTCTTATGAATAATTCATTGATTTCGAGAGGGTATCTTCGCAATGGAAATACTTTAATTGTTGACATGTCTGTAAAAAATTGTCCTAGAACAGTATTATACTGTTATAACTTATAAGCAATACATCACTATTCGTATTGACTATATACATATGAACCAATTTATTATTTGTAACATTATGCATGACTTTCGCAGTACACAATGTTATACATGAACACATAGTGTTATATGATGTAAGAGTTTATACTTTTTAATGATACGATAGTATGAAAAAAGTGTGTTCAACCGAGTAAAGTTTTTCGAACAGTTCTTCGTTATTATTTATTTATTTATTTTTTTTTTTTGTATAATTCAGTTTGGTTTTTAACTATACTTGGAGGTCACATTCACATTGCATTCACATGACACACGTGGTTCAAGAACAAAATTTAAAAGCAATTATTCGAGTTATTCGAGTGTGGTTCATCCGTCACGATCGAAAATAATAATAGTAAATTATGAGGTTTGCAATGTGTCATATCTGCACTCTACATACCGTTACAAAAGTTTTCAGTCTCGCTCATTTTAATATGCATAGAATAAGTATCGATAATTGTATAGATATTGTCGTTTACGGCATTTGTAACGTCGCGTTCGGTCGGTAGCATATATTGTTCGCATATCCCACTGCTCATTAAAATGCGGTAAGTCAAACGCCTATGCTCGACAAACGTATATACGACCAATACACTTCCGTGCAGTTACTTCAAAACTTTAAATTGTTGCCAAACCACTTAAAAGTTGGTAACATCAAAGAACATTCTGGCGATTCGACAGAGCTCGAAAACGCGTATACTATATGAGAAATTTACTGCAAACAGTGATATCTTGGAATGTACATAGTAAATAATATATGTGCATACAATACGTAATATAAATGTATTAATTACCTACATTTTCGTATGTTAATATATTATGTCAAAGTATACATGTATTATACAACGAGAGTACATTTTGAATTATTTTATGTTTATAATATAAATAATCTACAATCATGGCGGGTATTAATAAGTATTATGGTTCGTCATTTGGAACGCTGGTCAGTGGTAGGTATTTGAATATAATTACAACATTAATCGTGATAATAGTTTATTTTCCAGGTATAAATAAATTTAAAAATATTACACTATCCATTGTATGATTATCAAACACACAGCAATTTGTAATAAATTTTTCTTCATTAAATTTATGCCTACATTATTTAATAATTGTCGCTAAAAATCTCTAATGATGTGAATCGCTGATGTAGCGAACCACCTTAATGCTGTTCTGAATATTGTTCTTACTTTCTAATTTTGTATTTTTATTTTTTATTTTTAACTTTACTTTCATGACGTTAATTTAAAATACATTTGTAAATACTATTGTAGTGATTGTTTACCAGTGGGATATGTATCTACACTTTTAATAATAAATAAATAAACTGAATACAATTATAATACTATTTAATAATAAAAACAGTTAGATACCTATACAGTTTCTGATGCACTCGAAATTGTACTGTCCGCAATTATTTGCTTTGTTCATACAGCGGTATATGAAAATGTACTTTTAATTCGACGACGGTGAACCGTTATTTATTTCCTGAATTACAGGCTGCTATAAGGTTATAAGCTATCGTAACAATAATCAATATGAATCGACATCGGTTGTATCATCGTCTTGCTGTGGAGTTTGGACCTTTTTGTTATGCTTGAATTCATTTCGACGTAACCTTCGCCAAATTATTAATAGCACAATAGTGTGCTTCAGGCTCACTTATAAAGTTACATTTATAATGGAAGAAACTTTAAGCTTTTTCTAAATAGAAACAATTTCGGGAGATATTTAACGTAAAGATGGTGTAACGTGTGGCTTTTGAAGTAAGTATACGAGTTAACGGTTAAAAGTTAATAATAAATTTACAATAATAAAAAGCACGTAATCTCTGTGTTGTACAGTATGAGTCGAGTATACTTCTTCGTTAAGGAATGAGTCACTGTAATAAAGTCACTATGTTAAATTTGAATTCAAAAATAAACCATTGCGATACAAAAAACGATAAGACAGCGAAAAATAGTCCGTCAGTCTATATAACTAAGTATATTACATAATATCTATTTATATTGTTATATTGAAGTAATATATTTTGTTCTATTAGTAATACTATTTATTATAAATATTAGTATTATTTTAAATGCGGTCGGTTGAACTATTTTTTACCAAAAATATGATATAAACCTTATTGTAAAATAAATGTTTTTTTTTATGATTTTTTTGTTACAGAATGAACTACCAAGGAATATTGTATTCAATTTTAAATCTTAAACTGTAAAAGATTAATATTTTATTATTCAAAATCTTAACTTCAAATGATTATACGAATTTCTAGCGAATTGTTTTCATAGACATGTATAGAAAAAAAAAACAAAAATAATAAAAAATGTCAAATATGTATAATAGACATACATAATGCATATACAAAGTATTCAAATATTTTTAAAATTATATTTTGTATAGAAAACTGTAATATTTCATGAAAAATGCAAGTATTTTTACTATTACTTTTTGAATTACACACATTCAAAACAAAATCAATTTAGTCAAATACTGATTATGTATAAGAATTTCCTTAATTTTTGTTTTCTCAGTTTTTTTTTTTTTAAATACTAGTAATTTTTTACTTTTGATCTTTTAAAATGCATATATTTTTACTTACCTAAAAGGTGAATACAGAAAGAAAAAAACACATCATTGTAAAAAAAAAAACATTAATCGCAAATTATAACATTATGATTTATACTCTTTTTGCGTTATCTGGCAATATTGATACAAAGTATTATATCTTAACTACAGACCTTATACAAATTTAATTTTATCGATAAAATATCCTATCGTAATTAATGTATAAGATATAAAAATAAAATACAGCTACTGTGTAAAATATATTTTCTTCAATAATCATTTATTGAAATGTTTCATGTTATTTTTTTTTAAGTTGGAATTTATGATGGTGAGAAAAACTATTCGATTCGAAATAATTACAACAACCAATAGGATCGCAACGTTTGCTATATTGACCGATTCATTATATATTTTTTATTGCGGTCACAAACCAAGACAATGCTCAACACTATTGTGTGAAAATAATAATAATTCCTAGTCCCTTGGTGAAAAACATAATAACTTATGACACCTTTATGGTGTCGGCTGAAACATTTAGACGAAAATTTTAGACAACTTCCGTGACATTTGGCGGAGGGGTTGAATAATAATCAATGGAAACCGGAAACAGTTCTAGACAAAGTTTTATACACGGGAATAGAACTTCTGTAAAACTTCATACAATAGGATATACTTGGGTAATAATGGAAATAGAAACTCTATTTTGGCACAACAATGTTCACATCATTAATATCCCAAAGAGAGAACCGTTGTACCTGCAAGGTTTCGACTATTCACCGAAATTGATTCGTTTTATCATTATTTTTTTTTTGTCCACGCGACAGATGATAGATACATGTTAAGTACCTAAGACAATTTCAAATATAAAATTAAAAAATTAGTATATATATATTATAATATATAATACAATATACAATATACTTATGGATTGTGAATTGTAATATTTAAAATATTATTAACATTGTACTTTTTATGTCTAATTTACATATTACACTTTTTACATGTAATTTATAGATGAAAATATACTGAAAAAACTTGCTATTTTGCCAGTAACGTGTCACGAGTAGTGTGCATATTATATAGGTCTCTATTTCACGTGTAGTTATATTAAAAATAATCCCAATAAATGGGATCACAGAATTCATATATTCATCACCTATATATTGGAGTGCATGTGTGTTATCATACATTTACGATGGTTTTATTTGCATGTTTACGAACAAATAACAGCTATGTATTTATTATACCGTTGCAGTTGTTTAATTAAATGCATTGGTTTAATATTTTTAAAGTTAACTCTCCCTCCCCCTCTTTCATTAAGAATGACATCTGATTTTAAACTGCTACTGCTACAAGTTTGAACCATTAAAACATTTATAACTGTATCCTATTATGTTTAACCATGAAACAGTATAGACTTCTAAAACGTTATGCTATCAAGCCCAGATCCAAAGGGGGATACAAGGGATGATAGCTCACCCCCTCCACTAGACTCTGGTTGATTTTCTTGGATGTCTGTTTTCGGCACACGGTAAAAAGCATTGTCTTAGCGATAGCGTTTTGGTCGTGTTCATTTTTATCAGTGCCCCCCTCCCCACACTCGTAAATATATTCTGGATGTATTCATATGTAAATCTGCAAAAAGACCATCTTACGAAAATTAATTTCAAGACGTTATTTGTTTAACCTTTGGTCTCTTAATGGCATATACATATATAATTTATAGTTTCTACTTTCAATAAATATATTTGTAAATATATTTGATAACTATTACTTATTTCATATTTTCAATTTTTTTTTTTTTTTTTTTTAAATATATTTTTTTTTATAAAAGATTATCATAACTCACAAGCCTATACGAGATATGTGGTGATATGTGAAACCAAACGTACTTAACGTGCACCAATGCTGTGAAAATTCGATCACATATAATTGTATTAGTTTAAATAAATTAAAAGAAAAATGTATATCTTCGTTTTTTAAACGAACAATGGGTCATACGAATAAATTTCAGTCGAATCGTACGAAAATTGTATCATCTAACAGATTTCTCTCCAGTGGAATTCGATTCAGTTTGAGAATATAAAACTTAGACCATTTTTATCGCAACTTTATTATTATTACCATAATTTGATCAATATTATTACTCGATTCGAAGTTTGGACGTATACTTTTTCTCCGTGAGCGAGTGTGATAACCAACTAAAAGATAATTATTAGGGAACTTGCAATCGTATTATTTATTCAAACGATCCGAGTAAAAGTGCCGGAAGATATATTATTTATTTTTAATTTTAGTTTTTTTTTGTTAAGTCACGATAAATATTATAAAGACAGATAAAGGTTTCACTACAAACGCCGCTTAACAAAAAACCCGGACAGTGAAAGTTTTATTTTTATATCGTGTGACAATTAAAATATAATAGTATATTTAGTTTTCAAATCTAAAGGCTGGATATTTTAAGATACACGGATGCTGATCAAATTTGTAAAGATTTCGCTATAAATAATTTAATTAATTAATATTATTTTTCTTCATTGTGGTTTTGAGATGAAAAGAATATAAGTCTGTTACGTTTATTTTTAGTTTTATTTTATTATTATTATTGTCCGGAATTCGCATGTTCCAATAATGAAGAAATAATAATTATCCGTTTAAACTAAAGACTAAACAAACAAATGCAGTTTTACGTTTTTATTTATTTTTAAAAACAATGTTATAATTTTTATCTTTTCTACGTTTTAATCAAAAACAATTGGACATATTTTTATTCGCTAATTGGAAAGTCATTACAAATAAATAATGAACAATGTACAATAATAATAATGTATAATGTTAATAAACTGCAGATGAGTGGTAAGAAATACTACTAGAGTATATTATGATGTCTAACATGAGTTTAATATGACAGAGATCACTTTATCGTCCACTAATGGTATTTCTATACAACAAAGAAACAAATTAATTAAGGGAATGACCACGGCGAAGCGAAAAGTTCAGTTTAATCGAAAAATATTTGTTGTTATCGTTGTATGGTTGTTACTCGACTTCAATCTTGTTAGCTACCATTTATAAATATTGCATGAACATACATATTGCATTTTCCTACGGGTCTATTATTGAATTTAGGAAATTCCTACGTTCATTTATCCTTAGACCGCGAATGCAGACTATAATAATCGGATTGAAAGCGGTCCGATGGTAATAATGGCAACATTTTTATAAATATAAGTATGCAAGTAAAAGAAGAATAAGAAGAAAAAGAAGAAGCTGTAATATTATGTTTCCATGGACGAAGTGAACACAACAATTGCAACGTAACGCCACTGCGGTTTTATTTGTTTACAAATATTTTCACTGTATCATAAGCTAAGAGGGAAAAAAAACGAAAAAACAAACCACGAATAGGTTCTTGTTTCCCTAACGGATATACACAGCGCGTGTATTCTAAATAAATATCAACAAACAGAATAAAATTGCTGCCCTTTTCCATCAGCATAAAACACTGTGTGCATATATACCCCCGCGCACGACCACCACTGCATAGTTTCATTCTATATTGTGTTACGAAATGTTTTATATATATATTATACAAACAGACCGTATACCATAAATATAGATATATATATATATTATATACAATATGTTTCTTATTCGAAAAATAGATGAAACAAAAAAAAAAATTAAATAACGTCCCGTGCGCACTCTATGCGGGCAAAAAAAAAAAATGAAACGGTAAAAAAAGATTTGACTTTTAAATGCAGAATTATAATATTATTGTCGTGTATATACGCAAGGTCCGATACCTAATATAAAAATAAAATAAACGAAATTCAAAAAACACTTGATCGCTGAAATTTTGTACAATAAATTGCATTGACCCCATGACATTATACTGTCTTCCTGCTATCAACATGCGACATAAAAAATTCGCGTACAGCAGTTCTAATTGGTTATTATTAGTATTAATATTATATTTTATTAAATTAAACTATCATAAAAAGTAAGAATATTTAAGTCGATTTTTTTCATATAATAATTATTTTAAAGCAAGATTATGAGCGTTTTGACACGTAATTCCACATACACACACTCCCATAGAACTTAAAATATAAAACAAAATGTGTATGACATCCAAATATCTTACCTTTTAGTTTTATAATGTCGATATTCTCTATTAATAAATCTAACAAAATAAAATTGTTACTGGCGAATGCAAATTCGCTTTATTTTATACTTTGCCTGTTAAATATTATTACCGTGCACATTTAAAAAAATAATATACTGATAATTTCCATGCTCACACATATTTTTTATTTTTAAGTAAGAATTTTCAAGTAAACTGAAGACCATATTTGGAATAAATATACATAAATAATAATAATAACAAAAATTCATCTGATTATCAATTTACAGGAAAAAAGGTAGGTTCTCGTTTGAAAAAAAAGTTTCGTGTCATTAAATAATACACTTTAAATAGTATAAACATCTGAATAATTAAAACATGGTACTTTTGAGTAGACTTAAAAATTCCAAAAATCACAATTCGAATGAATTTATAATCAAATGAAAAAATGGAGATGAACGTGCTTGGTAAATCACTTAGTATGCATTGTCGTGTATACAAGAGTTAGTAGGTATGACGTATATTACATTATTATGCATATTACAATGAACGGACGTTTAAAACTTTTTCGCGTTGTTTTCTGCAATTGGAAAATGTTTGTTTGTTGTTGTTTTTTTTTTTTTTAACTAAATTACACTTTTTGCACATTATATTAATACGTTATGGAAAATCTGTCGGAAAAAAGGGAAAATTTATTGTAAGCGTGGAATGACATTAATTTCAATACAGCAATATAGGTACGCCGTATGCGCGAGTTCTGCTACTAATGGAATAGCACAGCAACAACAACAATAATAATAATACGGTCGGACGCGTGTCGCGTAGTTGTTATTACCAGCTATTAGTACTTATAATAATATTTCCACAACTCAGAAAACTTTATTTATGTGTATAGGTTTTTCAACATAACGTCGATGCAGAAAATTCGTTATTGTGTGTGCACTGCTGCTACACTGAGGTTATAATATTTAAAGAGGTCCTCGGCTACCACAGTTTTAAAATTTCAGGTTAAAACTCGGGATGAGGGTTTTCGTTTGTGTTGCTGTCTCTGCCACAAGTCCCTTCATTTCGCTCAGTCTCTTTTAAAGTTGTTAACGTTTAACCTTATGTTTCACTTCGCGGCTTGTGTCCAGATTCGAAATCCAAAATTTATATTTAGAATATTCCCGCCCAACTAGAGACAAAACGCGAAAAACTTTGGAAAGGATTGAGTACAAGAGCTCAAACGTACCATAAACGAAACACCCGGGTTTTAACCAAAAATTTTAAATAGACGATGCCGATGACCTTTTAAAAATACATACACAACCATTAGAGTGTACAAACATAAGTTTCAGGCGGTGTCAACAGAATGGGCTTCTTTTTTTTTAGTTGAACCTTTCCTGGTAATAAATTATTACGAATGAATAAATGTACCTATTATTTTATTTTCATACAATATAATATAGTGATTTTAATTATAATACTAATAATTCAATATTCAAATGTATAATAATGCTATTCGCCTAATAAATACTTAAATTATTGAATTCGTTTATTACTGAATCTAAATCAACATTTGAATATATTCATTGTTATGTAAATATTAGAATATTAATGATTCAAAACGGTATTGGGTCATGGTACCTACTTATACTGTAAAATATGATGGTTTGTATACACGAAATTGTAAAATGTTGTATCTACATTTCGTTTTATAATAACACGGAATAATAATAATTGTTTTGTTAATATATTTTACCACATATTATTTAAGAAAAATTTGCATTTTATTTATTTGGTAAAAACAGATAAAATATGGGCCCATGAGTTTTTCACTCACAATTACATAATGTCAGATGTCAGGGGACATTCAGTTATTGAGGCATATCTCAAGTGATAACTTGCGCACGCCCAATGCCTACACAAATTATATGCATTTTTACCAGAGTAATGTATGGCGAAATTTCCACGTTCGATTCGACGGGTAAGTACATATTATTGCGGTCAATGAAACTATCGAAAATATACAAAGAAAAGTGTGTTCTTAGCTGCACTGCCGATAAAATATATTTTACACTATACAATCAACTCTTGCATTTATTATAAGATTATAATAAACATCAAATTCAGTTGGAATTTAAGCTGTTAACTTTTCGCTCTTAATGATAAGCATACTATTTGATCAATAAATTAATTAATCCGTTGACCTTAGTTATTTGTATCTAATAATAGGTATATAGATAATGCACGACTCTTTTTTGTATAATAATATAATAATTATAAATTCAAATAATATTTTACGTTTATCTACCAGGAATAATAGCGGTGACTGTATAGTGAGATTAAGTTTTAATCATATAGTAAGTTTTTTTTATATTTTTTTAGTGTAGGTTATAGATAGTTATATTTATTTTTTTCTATCCTTATTTGATCTTCATATTTTTTTTCTGAGAAAACTAATAGTAACTATGGCCATTCGCTGTTACAAAAAAAATATATATTTTACTAACTAACTAATATCTAAAATATTGCATTACATTAATATAATATTACTATATTGAATTACTTTCTCGACTCGTAAAAAAAAAAAAAATTGAATTACTTTAAGGTAACATATTTTAAATTTGTTTGAATTAATTTTAATACACGTTTTGATGTTTTTGATGGCTATACTATATTAATAATGTTAATCTTGCACATTGTTAGTATCCACTACGATGTAATGCCTTGTCATCTCTGACGATCACAAGCATATATAAATTTGTGTAACCAATTTCCGTATGAATATCGATTTGTAAATTCGATGATGTCGATGAAATTGAAAAAAAAATCGCATACAAATTATATGATTATAATCCTGTCTCAGCGAGTATTTGGTCGAGTACCACGCTGGTACTTCTAGAGATCAGAACCCTGTGAGGCTGTGAATTAATTATGAGTTCAATCGTTTTTCCGTCCGCGTTCTTCGCGACTGCAACAATATCACACCGCAATAACGTTGATTACAAACGTTGGAATTTCTGTACATAAATCGAGTCGTCGCCGGTCGACGTTTTTAGAGCTTCTATCTGACGGCGCCGACTGTAACCAAATTCTAGGCATTATCGTCGGAACAATTTGAAATGTTCGTACGGAAATAATAGTTTGTTAAAACTATACGGCATCGTATCTGCTTTGTACGCTGTCGTCAACTGTAGTTCATCGCCGACACATTTTTTAATAATATATTAGGAATATAAGATGTACAGAGTGTCTTGTTTCGGTATTGTCGTCGTGCATATTCCCACGCCCGCCTACCGCGCATGGTACTCCATAGCGATTAAAACTTACATTACGATATTCTAATACTAAACGTACGTACATTAATAACTCATATTTTTAAATATTTACATAAATCATTAGTACTGCACATTCGCCATAACAACCAGAATGCAATAATAAAAAAAAAAAATGTTGAATTTTTTTTCTATTTAGTTGGATAAAACGAAATTTTAATTGTGCACACAATTAATTTATTCTTCATACATATCAAAAAGTAAACTAATACTAAGATTAACTAGAAAAGTGAAATTATTTATTTAACACGATACAATTAATTTGACTCTGATACAAATATTTGAAATTTATCTATAAAATTATGTGAAACAGTTTTTACCGAAATTGTATTCTTTATACAAAGATAATATATAATAATATTTCTATTTTTTTTTTTTTTTTTAAGTAGAACAATTAAAGAATTTCACGTGAAAATTGAATAATCCGAATGATTTTTTTTTATTATATATTTGTATATTCCAATTTTTATTTATGTTAAAATATAACTTTAATAGAATCGACATTATTTTGTATAATATTGTAGTTATGTGGTATTCAAAAACATTTAATTAAAATAAATGTATCGTTGGAAGCAAAAACATTGTATACCTTACTGCAGCATATCATAGCGAAGCTTGTGGTGTGATATTATTATTAAGTGATTTGCTTTCTCTCCCTTTTTTTTTCACTGTATTAAAAACAAGATTTTACCCGTTGCTAATTGATTATAATCCATTTAATTTTACTCGTGTTTATGATGGTCGGACTACAATAAGATAACGCAATTTACTAAAGAAATATATATAATGGAAAAGTATTTCTCTCTCTCAAAAGAATTTCCGAAATTCATTTATTAGAAATGCAATTTGAAATGCTATATATAATATTGTATTATTAAAATTCCAACGATTTGAGTGGATTATATAATTTCAAATGCTGTTTTTTGATAAATAGGTAACCACAAAATAACGAAATAAAAAGTAATTATAATATTCAATCGGTAAATTCAAAATTCAAACATCGGCTATGACTACAATACGCGCAATACACTGTGCATGTGATATCAGTGAACGTGTATTTGATATGAAATATATTATAATACTTGAGGAAAAAAAATAACAATTCCAAAAAACGCAATATATCACATGAATATGTCAATTAGTAATATGTACGTGTAATGAACAAACTGAATAAATCAACACCGAAACAAATAATTGTCTGTACAACAGTACAATACGTACCTATACTAGACATGACCGTAACATATGGCGCTGTGTATTGTGTATTATTCGAGCAAAAAGTGCGTAAGTAATAAAACAAATTAAAAAAATAATATATTTCGTCTAACCGCTGCGTGCATATAAAATTATAAAACGACACGAGTGATACATTTATACGTCTTAGGGCGAAGCCACTACTACAAACAACAATTATTATTTTGTTAAATATACGGTTTCGACGACCTACCTCGTGACATTTTATCTACGTTGTTTGCGTTGAGTTTATACTCAAAACACCACGATATCAATAGCGACTGAGTAAAAAATAAATACAAAAATACTGCAAACGAACGCTTATATTTATATTATTTGTATTTTAATAGGTATATATTGTGGTGTGTCTAGCTATTGTATATGACCGACGGCAAACTATCCATCGATAGGAATTACATTTAATAGTATACTGTTATAGGTAAAGTTTTTATTAATCTCGATCCGGAACTGAATCGGCTGCAGTTATTGGCTGATGTCCTGACAGGAAAGGACTTTAACTGCCAACTAGAAGAACTTCAAAAGTCAAAAATAAATTCTTGCGTATAAAAATGAAAACAAAAATATCAAAAAAAAAAAAAACAACAACAAGATATTATCCATACATGAACACAGTGTTCCTATTTATATTATTGGTATATTATGGCGGGTGAGTGGCAGGATAAACCATTCAAACTGTATTCCGATTTGCACCCGTGCAGTGTGAAACAAATTACTATCGTAACTCTTGCACAAAGGAGAAGGAAACGGAAACATACAAACGAGTAACATACATTTGAATCTTCGCTAAGGGTGTAGTAAAATACGAAAATCGAGTGAAACTCGTTATTTAAAATAGACACATAAGCATATACCTACAGAAACACAAAAAAAAAACTGTTTGAATTGATTAACTTTAAATGTTGTACGCGTGGTATCTACATAATGTATAATTAACATATTTATCACGGTGATCGGAAGACAAAATACATTTATATTTATGAGAAAGCATGATAATATGTAAACATGTTATACATCAATGGTATTTTCAACAACGCCGTATATCAAATCGACCGGACTATTTTTAACTGTTGATTTTATGTTAAATTTTACTTTTTTTTTGAGATGCGTGACTAATACACGCCAATTAATTAATTTATAATCTACTACGTGTTTTTATAATATGTAATAATGTTTGTGTACTGCATCGTTAATAATAATAATAATAATATCATTCATTTATTTGTATATTATCAAAAGTTCGCCACGAACCTATTTTGTTAGGTATAGGCATTTTATCGATTTTTTTGATTTTTTCGAATAAGCCTTTTATTGCAGTAATGTTACAAATATAATTCCAACAATTTAAATTATTACTATTTTTAAACTTGTGTCTCATAAATCAGACAAATAATCATTTGTTGGAAGAAAAATAATTGAATTGGTCAAATGCTTTTAAAACAACCACAACTATAACAACAGCCTTATTACAAAATTGTTGTGTCTAGCATGGGCGATTAATGAGATTAAAGATGTTTGAGATTTAATTTTTTGAGTACATGAATTAAAATTTTTATTTAAGCATCCGAGGATATCATGATAAATCGTGTGTTCGTATTTTATAGATCGGAGGTATTCATACTGTGCGTCGCGATGTTGGGAAATGGGATCCGAGTTAAAGATTCGGAAACTAAAATTAATAAAAAATAATTTAAAAAATATCTCTTAAATTCTAATTAAAATTAACTTATAAATAAATATATATTATATTATAAACAATTGGTCAGATATACCCTCATAATATCACGTGACGGCTTTACACGGAATTATAAAAAAAAATTACTATAAATTGCGTTTTTTAGCAGTAATAATATTGTGTTATATCCGTTTTCGTAATCATGTACGACTGAAATTTAAATTTCATAATAATATATAATATTTGTATTTAAATAACGAGACGTAGAAAAATATACGCTAAAGTAGGTACACACTTTTCGCCCTTGTCGTAGTAGTTATATTATATGTGTGTCACTGCCTACGTCCTTAGAATACGGACCGTTTTCCCAACGTGCAAGCAAATGGGCTCAGTGACCGGAGAATACAACAACTCCTTTGCGGGGTGAAAAAAACATGTTAGTACTTTTTTAAATAGAAAATGGTGGTGGACTAAATATAATACATCTCGGAGAAACGGCACCCGAAAAAAAATATGTCTTTTAAACATATTATTATTTTAATAATATTGTATTGTCGTTACATATTATATATGCCACGCTTATACACAATAATAATATTATGGAAATTATTCGAAATTGAGTGTTAAAAAAAGTATACATTTGTGTGCCGTAACGCGCTCAAAACTTGATAAATCGTGCATACGGTTCTTGGTCTCTTGTATAGATTTTTTTTTTAGTCAAAGCTACAGGTACCTATCATCAACATCTGTTAATGGGACGCCATACACCCAAAAATGTTTTGTTAAAAGTAAAAACGCTTCGCGTGAAAAAGCTCACTTAAGGTTATTAAGGTAATGCATTTTACACGATATTGGATTCCATCGACTTGTTTGCCAATCATCTAGTGAAGAATTTTTTTTTTATCCCTATGTTATAATAATATATTCTAATAACTTTATTTCGTGGTTCACGATAATATTATTATAATATTACTGTAACACTTCTTCTTCATTCGTTTAAATCAAGTGGACGTGGGTATTTATGTCTAATCTTATTCAGTTAAGTAGTAGTTGTTTTACTTATTCTCACTGCACGAACCGGTCTCGAGAACAGAGTTATTCGGATGGGTAGTATACTGTATTATTTTATAACTTTTTATAACTATTTCAAATAAATCAATGCAAGTACTCGTAAAATACGTCACTATATCGCAATCGACTGTATTTGAACGAAGGTTATATATTATCTTATAAGTTTCTAAGACCTGTACAATATAACTTAGAAAACTTTATGTAAATCAGTCCAAATCCGGTTCTCAAGACTTTTGTATAGCTGAAATACGTCAACCAAATACTACTTAACTGAATAGAATTAAGTATAAATATCGACAGCTTCTTGGTTAGAAAGAACGATAGTGGTTTGTTACATAAAGTTCTCGTTGAATTCGACCAACCAGGGATTTTTTTTTCTAATAGAATTCATATTTTTGAACATGTATGAAATAATAGAATAAACAGTAATGAAAAAATCTTAAATACCTCCCAACAAAATATAACGGGGTTTGACTAAAATTATGTATATTAAAAAATATTTAATTTAGTGACCGAGAAAACCGAACTGGCGTAAAACTCGGAATAGAGAAAACACGTAACACAGAGACAGTACCTAATAATATAAATAAATAATGAAGACAACGGGACAAAAAGACCGTCCCGTGACTTTTGTTTCGTTATATTATTATTAATAATAATGTATAATAGGCTATTTTTATTTTATGTATAACGAGCACGGCTTCGATGAACGGTTACCGGAAAACTTTCGCACACTGGCACGAGGAACGAACGGTTATTATGAAATGTAACAAATAAATACAAAATGGTCAAAAACGAATGAACCCAACTTCTACTGAACGGTATATAATAGTTACAGAGTCATTTATCAAGTATGCTCTACACACCTTTTTTCCTTTAATAATTAATTAATTTAAATTCTGATATTTAGAATTTGTAAATAAACTTAAGGATCACATACTTAAATATATAAGATTTTTTTATACCATTTAAAAATTGTTAAATAGTGATAGGTCCCAAATTATTATTTTTTAAATGTTTTATGTATCTAAGTTGCAATTTGAATAACCAGTTTTGAGTAATTGTCAATGTGCATTAACAATGACAGGTTCACGTTAATACGTTTAGTAAAGACGGGGGCTATGATAGTTAAATAATAATATCTTTTATACACATTTTAATAACACAAAAATTATTTTATTCAATTTCGATTTAGATGCATCAATATTTTAAAAAAAATGTCATATAGTATCAGTGTATAAGGACAAAGGATGTTTCTCCTTTGAAAAAATAAGTTTGCAACGCTAAAAACACTTCTGGTATAAAATCTAAATGCATAATGTAAAATACAGAATTGAATTATACGGATAATAATCAATCTTAAATAATATGCTAATAAATTTAAAAATCAGAATTTTAATTCATTACCCATTAAAGAAAATAGTGGATGATCATGCTGGGTTAATCACTGTGTATATAGTTTAAAGGCAAAATATAATTTTAGCGTACAGAATGGCATAATAATGACGTGAATATAATATGTGACCACGACCAAACACTTAGTATTTTTCAACCTTCCTCGTAAAACTACGGACCAGCGTGGGCGAAACACATAAACATTAAATCAACGTGTTACGCATTACAGTAATATGTTTCATAAACATGAAAATTACGTCATACAGACGATCCTTTTAATGGTATTATCTTGTGAAACATGCCTTTGTAACATTACGAGTAAACGAACATTCATGATGTCGGTGTCTGTAGAGTGCGAAAGGGCGAGAAATAAGCAGCAGAGCGGGGGAGGGGGAGAGAAGTATTGAGAAAAATTGGGTTCCTGCATGAACTAAATTTTAAAAGCAGAATTTTTGTGCAGTGATATAGTGCACAACAGGCGCCATGTGATTCATTTCGCCTTTGATACGTTTGTTTTTCGCTGATAATTTTCATAAACCAAACCGATCAAACATACGTGTTTCACTGTAACCGCAAAAAAATCAACATAAATAACTTTGATTTTAAACGGCTTCGGTTAATTCAGTATGCCTACGTATGGATATTATACGGCTATTATTCAGACATAACAGTCACACTACATTCAGATATTACTAAACGCACAATGATAACAATATTTTATTTTAATTCTACCTACCAATCGGTTATTTTATAATCACCGATCCATTTTTAGTTATGTTATTATTATTTTTTAACATAATATTTATAAGTAATAATTTATACAATATATGCATGTATGTTACCAGAAATTATTAAATTTTATGAAATTATGAAAATTATTCCTAAACACTTTATGGAGTAAATAGTAATATATTTGTTGACTTTAAATAACATATGCGCAGTTTATTAGGCAAGTAGTTGTTACTTGTTTTTTATTGTAATCACGTGCCACTCAAGTATTTTGTCAATGTGCACATACCGAATGTTTATTTATTATAGATACAGGACATTGGAATGTGGTTCAATATCTTACCAATATGTTTCACCAATAGATGAAATGACTCTTATTTTAGAAAAATATTGAATACATTTTAATAATCAAAAGAGAACGAGAAACGTGAATACAACGAACCATGTATTAGTAACTTAGAACTTGATATATAAAAAGTATATATAATAGTTTAATAGTTAAAAATAATTATTAAAAATATTTTTGTTTAATGAAAACAATATAAACTTAAGTCTTGAAAATTTTTTACAAACAATTTAATATAAAAATGAATAATACTATATAATGACTATTTATTTTATTTTTAATTTGATTATATTAGCATTATATTTTAACCTTAATAACCAAATACCCGGTAATAACATTATACATTTTTGCTATTTTTAGGAAATGGTATACTACTAGGCATTAGGCAATGATATAATTTCCACCTAGTATCAGCAAGTTATAATCATTTCCAGATGGATGTAAATATTTCCGATAACATACTGACATATTATATAATCAAACGTATTACATTAAAATTAAAAACGTAGTATAAAATGTTAACATCATGCAGTAAATTATTTTACATTTTAAAAACTGACAATGTTAATTAACTTTGAATTTTCAATATTATACTGTGTGAAACAAAATAACGACGGAGTTGGTGGCATTTGAGGAGTTTTAGAGAGATGGTGACCTGGTTAAACAATTTTGAATTGGACGAATAAGCGTGGGACGGGATACACGATGAACGAACGAAATATTATATTATATTGTATGTATATATTATAATAACTTTAAGCGACAGCTACATTGCGATGGCAACGTATTATAGCGAGGAATTTGTAGACGGCTATCAAGTTAAAAGTTTTTGAATGCCACCTGCAATTCTTCGGATGCTATTTACAAGCATGCAGATGACCAGTGTAAAATCCCAACGTTTAAAAATCATAAATTGTCCACTAATGTTATCCAACTACCTCTACTTCTACTCAATACTCATACCTTTTATAATAAGTTTAGGTATTTTCCATATATTATAAGCACTTCTCAATTTACTGTCTTTCCCATCTCGTCGCTCATCAAACTTATATAATAAATGTATGAAATACATATTAATATGAATATATAAAATATTTTATATTATATTATATTATTATACCTTATATTATATATATATTTTTTTTTTTTTTTGTAAAAAAAGGAATCAAAAAACACAAATCAAATATACCACTTAAAAGATTAGGTGGTTATAAATATTTTATAAAAATAGAAGAGTTGCATTGATACCCGAGCGAATTATTATAGACGAAATTGTATCACCCCTTAAAATTATACTGTTTTATAAACATGTTATTGTACAGCTTTGACTTAATCACATTCCTACCTACAATACCTATCCACCAACAATCGTTTAAAAATTTAAAAAATGATTTTTTTTTTACATACAAATGCAGTTATGTCATGACGCCGCGAGGTCAACGAGTCGCGCCTTTGAGGACGTTAGCGGCGACAAGGGGTCGTCGTACAGAGAAGACGGCGCCTTTATTATTATTATTATTATATTTTACAGACGACGGCGGCGACAAAAGGGATCGTCACGACTGTCCGGCGTGCGTGACGATTCCAAGCATACATGCGTTTATATCATGCACCTTATGATAGTGTTGCGTGTGTGCAGCGTACCCAGCCAGGTATGCTTACCGCCCTGCATGGGTGGGCGTGAGCGTAAAGAGTGCTAAGTAAAGGACGAGGAGCGTTTCGGTTAAAAGCTCTCGAGAATTACTGCGGCGGAAAAGCTTTCATTCGAACGTGATCAAAATTATATTTTCTTGCGGACCGTGCGATACGGCGGTGGTAACGGCAGGGGTGAATGATGAGCGACGAGTAGAAACACTTCTCTTCCGCCGGGGGTCGTCTAAACTGTATCGATTGTGTGTGGAGGGGAAATCACTTTTGCGTGTCCGACACGAAACGTTATATGCCGAGCAGCCAAATCGAATTTCTCGACCAACCTCCGGTGGTCTTAACTCTGTCTATGTCTCTCTCTCGCATTACGCTATTTTATATCATATACCTAGGTATAACTTGGTTACTGTGTCGGTACGGGGAAGACGAACTCCGCGGAGACGGAAAATCCACACTGTACCTATATAATATAATATTTACTTATTATATACACTATACATTTATAAAGTATATAATGTACTCCACCCACTGGGACGAGTAGCCTTTGACCACCCATTCACCATCACCACTCACCCATCTACATTGGACACGTTGCCTATATCGATAGACGCGCGCGCACAAACCATATTGAACTACATCACACGCGCGTGTGATGAGTTCATTATAGCTGTCTAGATTGATATTTCCATATGTTGTGCGGAATATAGTATATATTGCACGTAAATTTCATAAAACTTGACGGTTTGGCCGGTCGGGAGTTAAAATATTATGCACCTCTCTACCATATTAATATTATCTCACTGTGGTAGTAATACGATGTCGCAATCATGACGTAACCTATAAGCATCGCGGGAAAAGCGCATCTTCACTGTGGTCGACCTCGGCGAGTAATATAAACTATAATAGTACCGCTATTACAATATTTATTTAAAGTACATAATAATATCTATTAAATTATACGAAATTTCATACTAGAACCGCGTATATTAATAAACTCGCAAATCACGTCGGTAGAACGATTCCAACAATATAATTCGAAAACGGCAATATTATAATATCATATTTTAGATGATGATTTCGAACGGTTTCAAATCGTCGACGACATTTGAAAAGAAATAATTAGTAAACCGACGTCAGCGTGTCAACAGCTGTGCTGCAGGTATAATGCACGATATACACGCTCAGGCGTTTAATAAACATATTTTATGAGTGCGTGCGTGTGTGTGAGTGTGTGATTAAAAACAAAATACGAACATACAGAGTGCTTTGCGAGAATATAATATTATCTGACCGTTTGACGTACGCATAGCGTTGGGGAAAAAATATGTCAGGATAATAATATTTTGGTGGCGATACACTCCGTACTAGCACTAAAGTCGGCGTATAATATAAAATGCAGTGAATCAATTCACTCGGGGTCGGCCGTGCGTTATTACGACGAAAATCCCCCAGTACACTGTACACTCGGAGAGTAGTATTACAGCTGCACTGCTTTCATATACATATTGAATGCGAGATGCGACCGGATTTAAAGATTATAAAAATGACGGGTTTCCTCGGTCGCAATTTTTTCACGGCACACGGTTACTTTTTGACACGCGTAATCCAAATGTATTCAAAGCGTTTACATAACCAGAGGGTGTAATTCCGAGTGAGAGCGCGCACGCGCCCATAATGTTATATATTATTCCTCGCGGGGTGAGTATTTTTTTTTTTTTTTTTTTTGTTTTCCTACAAATACATATAACAATATATTATGTATATACAGGTATACTGTCTATATCATGCGTTTTTCTTTTTTTAGTTTTTTCTTTCTTCGCATTTTGTCCTATATATCGCGTATCTGAATTCGAGCCAATATATTATTTTACATACATTGAACGACTGTATAAATCTAATCAGTTTTTTCTTATTCCGACATACTTGAATCCATAATCAAACGATTCTGTGAGTATGTAAATCTGCTTTTGTTCCAGGCATGATTTAAGTGTTTAATTGTTTGATTATGATATACGACGACGAAGGAAATCTGGTTTCGTTATGTGATATAATATATAATACGAATATATATTTTTAGTTTCTACAAATATTCGATAGCGAAATTATTAACAACAATATTATGCAGTAATTGTTATAATGTTATTATACAATTTACAAGAAGTCTTCTAGGATAAATAAACTTTTGCAAAGACAAATCGAAATTATAAACTTCAAATTTACAGTTAACAGTTCATATTATACGCAACACACAATACCAATACGATATTATAAATATAAATTAGAACAATTTGATATTATTGTTCGGTTGGCATCTTTGCACAAAATAAAAAAGCATGTTCACGATCAAAATAAAAAAATCGATGTGAAGACAACAATATCTGTTGAATCTGTTAAAATAATAGTTGTCTTTAGTTCAAGTACCTTTGTACATATATTATGGTGCTCTTACATAAGTTCTTGTTTAATTAATTCCCATGTGTGTTTGTGTGTGGTATTTCGACGTTATGAATTATTCATCATAACTTACTTTGGTCTATTTCCAAAGCAAAACGCTAGAAAATAATTTATTTTCTATAACTTACTATGGCTTCAATCAAACTACAGACATCAAAGATTATTAATTTCCGTTGAAACGAATAAATACATCGTATAGGCCGCAATAATTTAATATTTTAGTATGTGTATAAGAAACCGTCAAAGTCATCATCCCCGCTTTCAGAGTTAGATATTACGTTATATAATACACCGCGTATTCAAGTCGTGTTCAATAGTTTCTTGACCAAGTTTTTATTTTTTTTTTCACTTCATTATAACCCCTAAAAGCTTAATAGAGAGATTATAATATTACGGGTGTATAATTTTTACTCACAATATTTTGGAGTCATAATGAATATTATTCATCGTATATAATATTAACACATTTTTTAAATAATTAAAACAATCATAACACGTTATTTAACAATCACGGAAATGCGCAAGGTATAATACCAGTCTACTTCAGAAAAAATTTCTATTAAATTTGTTAATTTTTGCCCTACGTGTTTTTATTCTCAAATTAAAGGTTTGGTAGGTAGGTCACGCAGTGGGAGTGTAAAATAATTATAACTAATAGGAACGATATTAAAATATTAATATATTACATATTATTATACAAGTGGTATTTTGTATAAATATATTATACAGAATATATCACAATTATTTGACACACTAAAATTACATAATTTGAATGTAACATTATCATACCGTCATAATACACGGTGTATTTTTCAAGTAAACGAGATTTTTATTTTAACGATTTTATTGATATTATTTAATCCCATATTTTTGATAACACATAAATTGACGAGGCCATACAGGTCGATCATCATCAGCAGCAGCAGTAACACGATATTTAACTTATCGATTATAATCATACAAACTAAAATATAATGAAGTGTGTTATGCACGTGTAAAAAAACGATACATGACAAATTCTAAGAACGGAATGCATCGTAATAAGTAAAATACGCATACCATGTAATAAATAAATCTATGTTCGAAAGACATGGTCCCCATATTATTATAATATTATTATACCCACAGTATAACGAGATCTACCGATAACCTAACCTAACGCGCGTAGGCGGTGGACGAATGAAACACCAATTGAGTTTGGAAACACGAACTAGACGTTGTTTGGTAAACAAGACTATATTAAAAAAAAATAATAATAATAAGTAACGCTGTAAAATTAACCGAAATTTTTAATTTATTAAACTGGTTTTATATGCATTTATTATTATTCCCGACGTCTTAATCGTCTTTTCTTCACTATTATAATATTATGCAACGGTTATTTCGGTATTACAATGATTATTAACTATATTATAGTTATATGGTGTTTTATATACGTCGTGCAGTTAATACGTCAATTCACACATTAGGAAAGTAATATTTACCACAATAATATACACACACATAAATAAGTGATAAATAAGTAAGTTGATCAAATCAAATATTTTTTTACACAGATTCGTATTTGTTGTTGAAATGAGTAATGAAACGAAGTAATTTTCCATTTTATTGAATTTGTGGTTATAAGAAAATAAATTTAAAACGCAAGTTCGCTCCGTACAATAAAGACCGACAGTGTTATTGATTCAAATGCACGCCAATATATTATATAAAATATGGCAGTTTCTGAAAAAAAAAATACTTTATAAACGCACATTTTTAGTTACACAGTTGCAACTTGTATTGTAGCAATCAAATTCAAATATAGAATTTAAAATAATTTGGTTTTCTATGTTCTCGCAGAGTCCCATTTAATGGTTCTTTGAGATTTTTATGGTTACGTATAAAACACAATTTGTTTTTTGTACAAAGTATTCCAATAAAGTAAGTTTTCAAAAGCCTGATTATCGCAAAATATGATCTGATGTACAGCTGTATATAGAAAGAATTAATTATTTTGAACTATTTTTTATGCATTCACCAATACATTACCGATCATTTGTGTTTTAAATTATTAACTTAACACGTTGCGCGCACGCGGTGTTGTTTGATTAGCTGCACAGTTTTCGTTGATCAGGCATAAAATTGTAGGGAGCTAATAAAAACAGGTCCGAAATAAACGTAAACAGTAAGTTATACTTAACTGTTGTCAAGTTAGTTATTATAAAAAATATCATCAAAACGATTACATTATTTTTGCTCATACGAAAAGTATGGTACCTACCTATATTTTTATGTACCTATTATTATTATTACCTAATTTATTTTACCATTATTTTGTTTTTGTTGTACTCATAAAATAAATTATGGTAAATAAATAAATAAAATGAGGAGGAATTTTGAAAATAACTTTTTTTTTTAACATATTTTATTGATTTTATAAACGCGTTCAGACTAAAATCACTACATCGAATTACACGCCATACGGTAATATTTAAAAACCATTGTCCAAACCATGCGCATGAATTGACAAGCTGCACGTGGTGCGTATGTATTATAATAGGTACGTCATGTCAGAGATTGTTTTATTGTTTTGTTTTTTTTTTTTTTTAGCTGAATGCCATCCGTCCTCACGTTACCTCAAATAGACGTGGAAGGACCACGCGCGGAGCATCAATGTGGAAATCTATTGATTTTAATTTTTAATTTTTTTTTTTATTTTATAATTAATTATAAATGTGAAAAATTATCTACCGTTTGCACTATAACACGCTTTAATAATATCATATTTTTCAAATTGAAATAATGTCGTTAATTCAATATTCAATACAGAAATAATGGCGGCATGACAAATTCGCGATCCATGCTTAAAACAACTAAATATCGCCTTAAAATATAAACATGGAAATTTTAATAAGCACGAACTATTTACCTAATGTGAGGTGAGGACAATCGACCGTCAGGAAAATCGACCGGTAATTATAATATATCAAATAATCATTAAATTCTATGAAACGCAACGGTAGAAAATAAAGCTTTGCGTGTTGCTCATCAGAATACAAGTGACTTTGAGCTAACTGCAATAAACGCGAGTAGAGTAAACACAAATTCCTGTCATCAAAAAGTAAAGGTTGTTTATTCAATTTATGCCAAAGTGCATTGTGAAAATTACAAGGTCTTAGTTCATTCGTTGCGAGTATGGAGTTAATGAAAATATTAGCATCAAAGATCGGTATACTTTTTCCCGCGAAGATGAAATTTTTAATGTATTTTAAGAAAAAAAAATAATTATACCTTACAACGTCAATAACTTTATATTATAGTTGTTTAAGAATAATTATTAGACAATTATTATGCTTTAGGTAATATCCGTTGTATGGTGTGCATTACCATTTATCAAGCACAAGAGAGATCGCATTTTTTCCCCTACTATAGTGGTAAATTTATGAAATCATAAGTACCTACTGTACCTAATAATTTTTAGTAAGTTTTAATTATAAAGTTTGTCTAAATTATTTATTATCTTTATTCAACATATACGTATCTTCCTACGATCTAAAACTATGCGGAGGTTTGGCACCGATGATGGAGAATATAAACAGAATGGGTGAGCTCATCTTATGAAAGAACTTTAGAAAAATCAATACAACGCTCAGGTAGATATCAAAATTAGAAGAGCTCCAAGACCATGTCCAACAAATTTTAGGCCTCAACGTGAGCAGTATTTAAAACTGGATTTTAATAATCATGGGCGTACAACGCTTTTTGAGTATCTTCAAAGTATTGCACGCAACTTCTACTTAAAATTTGTATAGTAGTCTCTATAACCGTATTAATTATTTAATTTATTAGTTTTTATAGTACCATATTCTTTTATAATTTTACGAATATATTTTTATTATAAATATTTGTCTTTATTATATTATAAACATGGTCAATGTTTATTATCGGTATTCATTAAGGTTAAATTTTAAGATTATATAGAATAAAATATATAAAAATGACATATAATTACTATTTTAATAAGTATTATGTACTATTGTGAAATTATAGATTGTAAATAAAAATTATTTTCAAAATAATAATAAACAAAATGTTAGTAATAATGTAATATTGTTGACCGATTGGCCCGAAACCTTAACTAATAGTTATATTATATTATTACTTGCGTAAATCAATAATATTACATTACAAAACAATTTTATACGTACAACGGTATTAAAATGTGTCTCTTATAGTTTTATCACCGCGTAAATAACGTATTCAATAATTTTAGCCTGCGAGTCGATATAAAGCGTTAGTATATAGGTACTTATTTTGTAGATACACTTCTGCAGAATTTATTATCGCGTATGATACCTGCCTAATGTATTAAGATATATTTGTTCCACAAAATCTGCGATGGCAATTTCACCCGCTTCTTTCACTGTTTCTAAAAGAGTTAGTGTACCCACTTAATTCCATATATAATATATAATATAATATACGCACCCGAGGGAGCTTGCAACAATGGTAAACTGCTGTGCGGCGAAAATACGAAATTTCATAAAACGTGAAAGTAGTTCAATATTATGATAATTTATGTGGCCGTAAATCATATCGAGATTATATTTCTATAAAATTTGTATAAAAATGGCAAATGAAAAAATTAAAATAAAAACAGTTTTGTTTCAATGATAGAGTGGTCCGTGATTTCGTATACCTACGCATCTTTGATTGACGTTGTGTTATGTGACGTACTGATTAATTTAATGATTAGTAAAACAATTAAAAATTAATAAAAATAACATTAAAATATGTTGTCAATGCTGTATCATGCAATTTTATATTTACGTTAAAATATACAAAGTCCGCTTAAACCAGAAAACAGATATTTCTTTTTTATAAAATATATATTATATTCATGTATAATTTTAATGTATTACTTTAGAATTATTTACGTGATTTGAACAAAATTCAAAAAATTAAGTTAAATATAGACGAGATTGATAAAGAAAAGAAGATTTCACAGTTTTTAAAAGGAATTATAATATATTATATTATATACTTTACAGTAATATTATAATATTATAACAATACCACATCATTTAGTTTCTTTAATTATTGTATACATATACAATCAAAGTTATTTTTAGGAACACTAAGGTACACATTTTGTGCGCAACTTGAGCATACAAAAACCTAATGGTCTCCAATCACCATATTATAATGTAATTTAAATCATTATTAAATTTCAATATAAATATATTTGTATTATTTAATTAATTATGAGTGTACTCAATCGACATACTTAATGTTTTTACTCTGCTATTAAAATAAATTAAAAACCTTTTAACTGGCAGACATGCTGACATTTTAAATTCAAATTCATCAACTTATAGCTAATCAGTTAATTTATTTTAATTTGTTTTTTAAGGGTAATATATTCTCTGTGTAATACTTTATTAAAACGTTATGTCAATTATTTTTTAAAAATTACATTAGCGTAGTTTATTCTACAAAACCTATTATATCAAATCCAAAACTGAACGAACATTTATATAAAAATAATTAAATATCAGAAATTCAATTATCTATTTTTAAAACATTGGAAAAAAAATTGACTTCTTGTTTTTACCTAAATTTTATATTCATACCTATGAGATTATATCTGAAATATTTTATTGTACATGAAAAATTGTATTTTACTTTATATACAATATGCACTTAGTCATAACTTAACATTTATATACAGTTCTTACTATTATTAATAAAAAAATCTTGTTGAAATAATATAATAATATAATATATATGTATGTATAAACAAAATGTATCCCTAGCGATTTCCTTTTTTAGATTCAAAACGATGATGCTATTGATTTTACAGAGATTTTTTTTTGTGGCTGTACGCTTTTTCATTTCTTTATTTCTTTTATTTTTTACTCGAGACTTTTTCTATTTGGTACTTTATAAAAAGATTACAATTTTAAATATCTCAATGGTCCCGGAAAATGTTGCGAAAAACTTCATAAAAAAATATAGTGAAACATGTTTTACAGTCGACTTTCATCTCTAAAATCAATTTTTAAGCCGTCCATTCAGCGATCCAATCTAATCAGCTAATTACCGTCATCATTAAATGGTGGACGTACCTACGTATTTGGGATAAAGACTATATATCTGCTTTGGAATACTGTACACAATGATAAAATAGGTATGTCAAATTAGTTGTAATATTATTTTAATATTTTTCTTTATTTTCCACATCTATTCACCGTCAAGTTATTGCAAACCATATTTATATTTATTTATATGAGTATGTATATATAAACATACATACATATATACATTGTAGAGTTAGTGTTATTATTTTAAATTTGTATGTCTAACATCACCATCACAAAAACATTTTTGTGACGAACAAAAATTAAAACAAATCTGTGATAAAATCGTGAAATTACACGTAGGTGACATTAATAAAAACTCATTTTTTCTATTTCTAATATTCTCATTTTTAAATAAAAAACAGATAAAAAAATATATGACGTCCGTGTACACTCTTATAAAAAGCATTGGTACACAATGGTTTTAAACTTTATATTCCACTTAGCTATAGGTAATTATAATTTTAATTATTATTAATTAAATTACGAGCTTATACATTTCCATATCCCAAAGTAACAACAATAACGAATGTTCCTGAACGATGGTTATAATATTTTCCAAATACACACAAATTAATTTAAAATTTTAATTAAGATGTTATTATATTATCAGTTATTAAACGTACATAGGTACTACGTTTTAATTAAAACATTTCATTGTATATAATATGATTTAATTTTTCAGATAGAAATCTGTTGGAATTTGAATACTCGTGTTATTAAAATCAAACTATAATTACATAATGTTATTTTTAAAATGTGATAATTCAAAAATATTTTGGTGATTGTTATTTAACTTCTTTCTATAAATATCATAAAATGTTTCCAAAACTGACAAAAGCTATTAATTTAGGTAGTTGTAAGACTTATATACATACATTTTCTAACTATTTTCAACGAAACTTTTCGGACGAGAACCAAACGGAAAAAAGGGCAGGAAAATTCCCGAAAACGATCGATATTTATAATCGCATAAATAATAATAATAAAATAACAACAATAATAAAGTCGAATACATTACAACAAACAATTCCACCCGTGGCCGCTGCCTCGTCGTTAGTAGTTGTAAAATTGGCTCCAGCCGAAATTCACCTATTGTTCACCACACAGGTCATCGGGCCGATTCGATCGAATACAACATAATATAGTATTTTCTCAAGATAGGGCATTATTTGCATTATTTGTTTAGTTCATTATTATTCCATTGTACGCATATATCAATATAATATTATATGGTTAGATGTTGGAGCGCGTAATACAGTTATGGGGCACCTATTCACACCAAGTGCACAGGAAACACACCATTCACATTGAGAAAATCGAATTAATTATCGTACTACAAGCTTCATAAATATTTATGTAGAATGTCTCACCGCGGAGTTTGTCCCAGACAGTAACTTTAAATATGTTTGAAATATGTTTTTGAACAATTATCGTTGTATTATTAAATAAAGATCCATGATCAGCACGACAAGAATTTAAATTAAAACAACATTATTTTTGTTTGAAATATAAATATGAGATGGTCAATTCATACAAAATTATTCTATATGCAACATATTTTATAAAGTCAAATTATTAATTTCTGTTGAATAGTTATTGAACTAAGGAAGAGAGTTTATAATACATATTATTAGGTTCAACGAGGTTACACAAGTGAGAAACGATGTATGCAATAATATAATGCACAAGGATATAAACCCTGAGCACCCTGCCCGATAATAAATAATAATATTGATGTCACGGCGGCAATCGTTCGTATCGCTTTGCGTGCAGTAACAGGTATTTATTATAAATACAAAAATAAACAGCTTAATAAGTACATAAGTATAATAATATAATATTTCCGATATAACAAATGGGGCTAGTATACTGTTTGATATTATTATTTTTTTTTTCATGAAATCATTAAAATATATTTAAGCGTCGCTAAATTATTATACATTTGTGCATTATCAATGAGCGAAGATCTTTTCTATCCTTTACTCGTGTGTAAGATTGTAGGATCCTTTCAAAGGGAGAAAATAATTTAAAATACATAATACATATTTTAGAGCATTATTGTTTAAAGAAAGAAGACATAATAATAATAATAATAATAATAATACCTCGTTTAAACAAGTCTTTGTGTATGTATTTGTATTATTAAACTTAACAATGTCGATTAAAAAAAAAAAAAAAAAAACTACAGCAATTTAATGATAAAAAATAAATAGTTTTAATTTTGTATTAATATTATGTTTATAAAATAGTTCAAGACAGACATTATGTTAAACACAGGCGCGCAGTACTTGGCAGAATCTGCAATGCAATTTATTTTTATCATAAAACGTTTGTTATAATATAATTTTAACGTTTCAATATTAGCATATAATATTGTACTATTAAATTACAAAACACTGATATTTTATTTTTATCGTTCGTATAATATCAAAACTCAAAGTAGGTATCAATTATTATTATTATTATTTATATATATATATATATATATATATATATATATTTATTTATAATGTAATTTAGTAGTATAATATGCAATACAGTAATGAATAATCCAAATCGTATTACCAAAATGTACAAGGAACTAAATACATATTATGAATAGTTTAAGTCAACGGATCGTAAGAGCTTAACGTGCTTTACGTGAAACCAGATGAGACAATAGGGATTCGATATAAAATAAAATAATATTATATCTGTTCAGTTTCCATAGTTATTCCATTCCACACTTGTGTTATTTTTATTTTATCACTACATTTATTTTTTGTAAAATATATACATATTATTATCGCACGGGTAATGAGTTAAATATTTCCGTAATAATTGACAATGATTTAAAATATGCGTTTATCCATTCCCTTCATATTTATATACACACAAATTACGTATATTGTAGGTAATACCATTGATCACTAGAATTTATTCTATAATCGTATGGTGAAACTTATTTGTATTACAACATCAAACACATCTAACGTATTAAATGTGCTCTAAAATTATTTAATTACTATGAAGTATATAAATATACGATTATATTAAATAATATAGGTAATTACTAAATGTCTTTATATAGTTTACATTACGCATATTATGATCGAGTAGTATAATGTCTGTTCTCAAAAAATGTCTTAGTCCAAACACGAGACATGCATGCAAATATAAAATTATAATACTTGATCTACCTATAATACAACGCGTGACGGAACTTTCATATTCTGCCAATAAGTATTTTATACTTTTATTTATTTAAACGTTTGAAAATGTCAAAGTGAACAGCCATCGTCATCGTGTAAATCAATCGTTTACCTATATATTAACATTAAATGTTAATCAATTACAAGTATAATGTTCAATATTATTTTTGAAATCCCATTTTCCAACCGAAAATAATAATTTACACACACTCACGCCAGAACTAAAACAGTAGATATTAATTATTTCGCGATAAATTTCGATCAGCTCGTATCCCAGGCTATGTTATTATTATTATTATGTATATTATATCGTATATATTATGATGAGTCAATGCGTGTTTGCTGAGCGTGACTCGTAGATTTGTGTACAAAAATTTAAATGTTTAGCTTGGAAGGTTTACACAGGTGTTTTTTTCGAGTTGGAATTAACTGATTTAGCAATAAAAATGCGGTCGTCGGATTTTGTTTTTAATGTATACAATTGAATTACGATCGCGTTACAGCGGCACCGAACAGCATAACGTGACGGCAGTTGAAGCGGATTGAAAATATAAACGTATACCAACGATGTTACTAACAATATTGCGACAATATTTCATCAAGTGTCCTGTGTTACGACATCACTCGCAATAAAAGCTACTACAGGCAAATCGTGTACAATAATAGTTTGATCAATCCGGTACAGTCCGTGAGACGTGTTCTTACATCCATAAAAATCGTATTATTTTCAAAACATTTATATTCAAATCTATTTTACAATTTCCATCGCGTGCTACGACTACTCGCCTTAAAATGTATGAATGTCGTACTTAAAATTGTTATTTTAAAAATTAAAAATAAAGGTAATATATGATGACGCAGGAAAGTGTACTATTATTTTTTTATTTCCCATAACAAAACCATCGTGATAAAATAATATAGTATTTTAAAAAATAAAAACTGTTTTATCAATGTATATACATATAGGTAAATTAAAATTGATTTCTGTTTTAATATGAATATAACCTATTAAATTAGTTGTTTTTATTTTTTACAAATAATATGTAAAAACTAACCTTTTCAGCTTGCAGATTCCACTTATGTCACAAAAATCGTTTCATAAAAATTTGAGGTTATGGTTGCTATGGTATAACTTTCCAACTTCACTTAGGTACCTAGTCACAAAATGTGAAAATTTGCTCTTAGTAGAGTACTGGAAGTTTATTATCGTTCAATGATTCTTAGTTTATTGCAGATTTTTTAGTACTTTTTTAAAAATGTAATGTGATCGTAAAAAAAAAATAATGATAAAATAAAAAAGTAGATGTAATTGAGTAATCGAACTCACTGTAAATCAACATTTAAACAGTTAAAGCTATTTCAAATCATTATAAATTTGATACTAAACTAGGCGTCTGATAGTCTTAAATCGCGTACCTATACCTCATCCAATCATTGGTGTAATTATTATAGGTAAACGTTATCGAATAAAGCTCCTTATATGTCTATACTGCCCAGGCATACAATATCTTACTATCTAAAGATTTCTGCTCGATTCGCTTAGAATATTAACAATTTGTAAATATATTTAAGCGCCATACACAAACGCTGTAGAATATCTTGTAGTAGATAGCGAGGATCATGATTAGATATTTAAAAATAGGTTTAGAACGATTATAATAATGTTACGTTATAATATTGAACAATTCAATTATATAATTGAATCAATTATAATCAATTATAATTATAATATCGAATATCATAATATTATAATATCGAATATCATAATATTATGATATTTAATATTTAAGAAAAATGGTTTCTAATGTTATTTCCTATGTATATCGCCGTAATGTTATCCTACGCAACATCGGTGTTAACTAATTATATATATAAAACATATTACTCAACAATGCCATATAGTGCTTTAATGGCTAAAAAGGATATATGAGGTCCCTCTGAAAGGACCGTATTAAAACATATTTTCAACGAATTCGTAAATATTATGGGTACGCTCAGGAAGAAGAAAATTTAATGATACTAGAATCTTTCGCTGTATCACTCAACTAACATCATCACTACAATTTATTTAATTCATTGTCAATTGTCACCGACTCGAGAAGATAATTAGTGCACCTAACTCTCTCTATCGCATCATTAAGTATTTAAGAAGCCATTCTAATGTGATCATTTTGTGTGCATATCGTTATAAATATTATGTAATTAAATCGTTTAAATATCACACGATGATCCCTGTTTCCACGGGCTTATAAAAAAAAAAAAAAGTAAACATCTTTAAGCATATTATTGTACTATAATACTATATAATATTATATTAATAGCAATCATAAAATCCATAAATTATAAATGCCTACCGAGAATATATTATTATTATTATTACATAATATATTATCAGCCCCATTTGTTTAATGTACACATAAATGGTACATAATATTATTGTTACATAATAATAATATTGTACACCGCCGACCGTTTCCTAGATAAATACTCGGACGAATACACAGGTACATATCATATATATTTATATATCGGTGAGTGCGCGCGTGGCTGGTTTTGCACAATATATTATTTGATTAAACCGACCTTATTGGCTTTTGCATAACATTCCATCGAGATGTATGAGCGATTAGTGAGTGCAGTATGTATAATATCTATACATTATATGTGTGTACTTACAGAGCGTTTATAGCATTAGCCGCCAATACGACCGGCTGTTATGCTTTCTGCGCCAGTTTAATGATGCGGGAAAAAACCGTTTTCGTCTGGCTTACCGACTGCCCAAATACAAGAAACCTAGCTGGGTCGTTGGTGGTATGGGTGAGACTTTTTTCCTTCAAATAAGAGAAATACCGACTTTCTTCGCTGTTAATTTTTGTTTACATACATTTTTGGATAAGGATATTGTATTAACCACCAAATATTGAAATCATATATAATTTTTTTTAATATTAAAATTATTTATTTTTTAATTGAAATTCAATTTTTATCCATTGAAATACTTGGATAAATATTCTGCTTCGAAATGATAAATTAAAAATAAATGTTGTCGCTAAAAAAACATATCATGAAATGAAATAAAATTTTTTCTTTTCAAAAATACTGTAAAAGACAATTATTTAAAAGAAATACTTTAAGATAGTTAAAACTTTTTGAAATAATGAGTGTATACATTGTAATGTATCACTCTGTAGTCGCTGTTTCCAATATATTATCTGTTTAAAATACCGCTTAAATTAAAAACACACAGTCTACATAATAATTGTATTCGCCTGTAGTGTTCTCATTCAGATAGATGACTTCTGAATGAATCTCGATATTAGATATTATTTGTTAAGAATAATTATTATATATTTTAAGCGCGCGTTGGTTAGTTAGGTTAACAATACGACACTGACTTCAATGCAAAAAAAAAAATGTTTCAAACGTATACTGGATATAATACAATATTATACTTATGCGCTGTTTACACGTTATTGTAAACACATAACCTAGTGCTGTTGTTGTTCAAATATTATTATATATTGTTATAGCCCTTAAGTTAACTAAGTAAGAGTTACGAAATGGGAATTTCCGAGTTCGGTATAAATGTACTTATATAGTATTTGTCTGTAATATATCACGCTGGTGTAAACCTGTGACCTTCACTGAGCCACATAAATAATTTAACCAAATAACTTCACCCACAGCCACTCTCCGCCGATCATAGGTTGCTCAAACCGACGCCACTACGGCCTCTGCCAACGTCCCTGCCGTCGTCCACTGGGTCTCCTAATGAAGGATTTAGTACAATTGTTTACTTACCTTCCATACCGTCAAACCAAGAGTTGCAATTATACCGAGTTCCTTGTTCTCTCTGCCATTCTTTGGGCCGTTCTCTTAATACAACTTTCCGCGTAACAATATCGCGTCGTGGACTCGAACGTGCGCGCTAATTAACGGGACATTGCGCATAAAATTGTGGGACTGCGGACATTCGTCATCGTTATTTGACTGTTTTTTTTCCACGTATCGATATAAACTTAATTATTTTAATATAATATTATGCATATCGTATACAGTTAAATAGGTTTACGAAAAAAAAAAATCAAATACTAAACAGAAATTAAAAAAACCACGCAATATAAAAAATAAAATATTCACCCTCGTTATAACAACGAGTAAAGTTTACGATAGGTTATACTTAGGTACACACCGACGATTCAAAAAATACATTAATAGAGAAATTCATTTATTCATCATTGATAATCGAACAATTGTTATTCAAACATTCCACTTCCCCGACAAAATATTTTAGAGAATTAATTGTAGTATGTGGCCCTGCGCATTATGCAGTGCACTATTAATTATTATATATTTTATTGTTTATTGGATACCCCAAAAAGTCAAAACAATATTGTACCAAGTCGATGAACTACTAGAGAATAAATTACAGTGCACGTATTAAATAATATTCATTATGAAATATTTATCAACATTCTCACAGTCAGGAATATATTTATAACCTATCTACGCACGCTTCGTTAATCATGCCTAAATGACAAATTGCTATTAGTTTACACCGGAGAAAAAACGTCATTACTCATTAGCTTGGTTTTCAAAAATTAATACAACAAGAAATTTGTTTCGTTTCCTTAACGAAGTTATAGATATATAATTGAATTTGTCAATTTGACAATTGAAAAAAATCACGTAAATCAGTCATTTTGTGAAAGATAAGGACATGACAAAGAACTTGAAAAAAAAATATTGTCAGTCATGATATTACCGACATAATCAAAACTAAATGGATCAAAAATATATTTCAAGCATGAAGTAACAACTAATATGGTTAATGGTTATATAATCATATTTTATGGTAGCCACGATATTTAACGTGTGAAGTATAATATTGACAACTATCATAATTAAAATAATGCGTTTGCTACTATAATAATAATATAGCAGTTGATGAGAGAACATGATTACATTTTAGCATAACCTAATTACTTTACCCATTTTTATTTATAAATTTACAATTTTTTCAAAATGTACACACTACTTTAGTAACGTGTGAATTTTTACTCATTAAATCGGTCAATGTGCAAAAAGCTTGAAAAATGCCCGATTTCTTACTTTTCCCATTACATAAAAGCCATGGAGATATCGTAGTGGTTGGCACCAGTACACCAGCTTTACTTCAACAGTTTTCAACCCGATGGTCACAACCCTCTTTAAGGTCGCCAAATATTTTTTTTACGTTGGCTGACACAATATGGTATAACTTATATCTATTTACATTAAAAAAAAATATTTGTATGTGTTATGAAAAATTAAATTTTTCCCCTACTATTACTCATCTACT
The DNA here is from genome assembly GCF_020882245.1 of Rhopalosiphum padi. NCBI lineage: Eukaryota > Metazoa > Arthropoda > Insecta > Hemiptera > Aphididae > Rhopalosiphum > Rhopalosiphum padi. Next base: position 30,914,847 of record NC_083599.1, read on the forward strand.
ACTGTAGTTGGCATGTATACAACATACTACTACCTGTTCTGTTTTTATACACAATAATATATTTTAAATAATATCATGTTACAAGAAAAGTAAACTACGGGGAAATATGTTCTTTTATCATGCATTAAAGTACTGCTCGATTCTGATGAAAAATGTTGGCAATATTATTTGTTGACTGGTTTTTAAACCAGTGGAAATTTAAACTACAACTATTTTTTCTGCTTTATTCAATACATGTATCTATACAATGTACTTGGTTTTAGTAAAATATTTATCAACTAAACATATTTTTTTTAAATACAATTTTTAAAATTTTAAATATTTTTATTATTTTTATTTAAATTCAAACATTACACAAACGTTTACAAAATACTATAAATTATATTATACGAAAAGTAATACAAATGGTACATAAAAACTATTTATGTGTTATGTATAAAATATATTGTTATTTTGCAATCTTAAATAATTCTAAAATTACAAAAATATAATAGCAATACCCTCATAGTTAAAACTGATTTACCGGTCATTCGTTAAATTGTTGATAATTAAAATTATTTTGATAAGCCGATAACCATATTAGTTTTAAATATTTTTAAATTTTGATACATCGATCATTGACTAGTTAATATTATATAGTTTTATTTAAAATAAAAACAGTAAAATTGAACGACATTTTCATATTATTTATGACAATGACCAAAAACACCGTAAAAAGTATAATACTAGCTGCTGTATACCGGAGAATTAGTCGTTATTGTCCGTAACGTATGTAAGATTCTACAATGTCCATCATTCGGTTATAGTCTAAAACAATTTTGATTTTCAACCAGCTGCAGTACGATATGATGACAATGATGATGGGGGAAAAAAATCCGGAGCTACTCGTTTTGTAGGAAAACTCCGGATCTACCGTCCGTCTACTCCATCACTCGCCATAGCAGGTATATCACTATAATATAATATTATATCCGTCAACGTCATTCGGAACCACCGGCGGAACGGCCCCGAAAATATAACCATTCGACGCTAATGGACGGGACGTGACCTGTAACTTTTGGTGACTATGGCAGACAAGGGGTCCGAATTAAAGGGCTGACACGGTGCAACTGGAATAATTGGGCCAACCCCTTACCGCCACTACTACTGACTACGATTCGTCGTTTGCGATATTACTATGGATTCAAAATGCTGTTTGGTACGTTATAAGTACCCATATGTATGTATACCTATGTAGGTGCAATGCAAGTAAATGAAAGCACGCACGCGATGATATATTATAAATATTAAAAATCCCTTTATACTCACCGTGCCGAATACCGGCTAGGACGGTAATATAGAGTATATTATTATGTGCTTATAAAATGCATAAATCACGAATGTTATAGAAAGTGGCGTCCTTAGATCATACAATGAGGATGACGAACACGATACAAATATTTGTGAAAATGAGCGCTCTTAACTATATCGAATGCATAGGAATTTTAAAAAACATCATACTTTTTACAATATAGTAATATCTAAATTGTGTATTAATCATTTTTTTTATTTATTATTCATTTGAAAATTGTACTTTCTTAACATAATGTAAATCAAATTAACAGAACATGTTGTCTCTGTCTTACAAACATACATACAACATGGAAAATTTGAGTTTATTAGAACCAGTGTTCTGTTGTTAGGTTTAATATTAGAGTAAATTGACTTATAATCAACTTAAATAAAAACATCATCAGTGATCACTGATCTCTCAATAGACTTTTATGGTATTGAAATTTATATTTTATTACTCATAACTTGATCGATTCACTCAAGCACTTACGCTAATAAAGCTAACAACGAAAAATTGGTTTTACCTACTTTTGAACACAGTTTTTTTGTACGTTTGAAAGATAAAAAAAAACATATGCGAGTATATGGCGTCCTCTTAATGAACACAATATTAAATAACGATAAATGTGATGAAGTTTGAAGAACTAGTTTACGGTTTGGTCATCTAAACATGACTTATCGTGAATAATACTTATTATTTACATATAGGTTACTTTTATTATTTGAAAATAAATTTAAAAGTTATAGAAGAAAGCGCTAAGTTTAACTTTATATAAATGCTTTTTTGTAGGTACAATTTATAAAAATTGAAAAATAATGTTGAATAATCGTTTAATCTATTGAGTATTGAATGATTGTAACTGCACACGTACACACCCATCGAATATCATCTATAATGAATTGCTTATGCACTAGTATTGTTGTGTAATATAATATCACAACCGTCATGTCACATTCAGCGTTCGAAAGAAACGAAACACGCCAGCGTTAGAATGAATTCAGCAGTGACTAAAAAAATAAAAGAAGAAAATAGCACAATAATAATATAGAAAAACGACCCGGGTGTACGGCCACCGACTTTGTAATATTATTTATTTTAAAAAGAACGCGAAATCGTTTCGAAAGTTATCACGAAAACGGTGGTGCGAAGGCTACCGTGTCGTCGTTGTCGTAATACGCGCTTGTCGCTACTACTAAACAAGTTGCCCGTAAGAAAACTTTTTGTTGATTTTTTTCGTTTTATTATATTTTGATGGTCTACTACACACGTGCGTAAAACACACACACAAACAGTAATGTGTTACATAATAATTCGTCGTCAACATTGAAATCCTACTACAGATGCTGTACGATTAAATGAAAACTCTTAAAGAACCTACCTTTCTACCCATATATTATAATAATATGTGTATTGTATATATTATATAATGGTTACACCACTAAACGGTTTACTGTAAAGTAGTGGTTCCCAACTTATTCTATCATATGCCCGCTTTGTAGATTTTCAAAAATTTCGCACCCCCTCCTATAAATCGAAAAAAAAAAACGATTCATTTTTTCTCTACATTTTAAAATAAAAATAATTTAATAAATAAAATTTCAATTCATAATGACTGCTTGGGCCTCCTCAAAAAAGGTCCCCCCCGAGGGGCCGTGCCTCTAGGTTGAGAACCACTGATGTAAAGCGACTATAATAATGCTGCCGTTTTATACACACAATTATATTTTTACACCGCCGTGTGACTAGTACCAGTGCTACCTACGTGAATCTTTAGTTAATTTATAATTTTCAAGCTAAATTATTCGTATGCCGTTCCACCAATAAATCGATTTGAATCGGTCACTAAGTGTTATTATTAGTTACTTTACGTCCGCTATGTAATTATAAACCAGGATACATAATTCAATTTTCATCAAACCGTGTATACAAAACATAAATATACTGAAACTTATACAAATATTACTGACATATGGTATGCAATGTGTATACACAAATACTGAAATACATGCAATAATATGTGCAGTTTGGTCTGACTTAATACGAAAAAAATCAAAATTGATATAACTTTGTATTTATAGTTCATATTTTTTTACACATATCGTATACGATCACTTATATTCCGATACATGCATGGTTCAATCGAAATAATATCACGAACAGTAATACTATAAATTATGCGTATTATAGAGGCAATAGAATATATGTTTAATTAAATTTTATAAAATATCTAAATAGATGAAATACGTTTTTTTGGTAATAATATTAAAATTATTGTTTCATCGATGATCATCACTATAAACGTTACGCATGGATAAAAATATTTAAATTAATTTTGTAAAAATGTACTGTTAATATTATGAAAATACGTCATTATCTATAAAAAAAATTCGTGTAGGTTTCGTTAGGTTAAACTAACAGTAATTATTCACTAGGCTAAGTATCGATCGAATGAAATGAGATATTTTTATTATTAAAACACATGATATTAATATTATCCCGTTACTACGTGCACACCCCAACCGTTCGGTACCTATATATCTGTCTCGTATGTTTAAGTGGTAATTATAAATAATCCGTCTGATTGTATTTTGTGTGACTAACCAACCTTTTAATTGTAAACGCCGCTTTTCAGTAGCTTCCTATACTAAGATTACGAGACACGCTGCTTTGAAACAGTTCAGTATTATAGGTGTGCACTAGGACACGGGTACATAAAAATCATTAATTTCATTACTGTAACTCTACGACGCAAGAGATTATAGACACTATACATGTATACATAAGATGACAAATCAGCATAATTACCAACATCAAAGTGAACGGTCCATGTGCCGTTCTGCGCGGCAAACGATGTGCATAGATATATAAATATTACACACACACATATATATATGTATATATATATATATATATATATATATATAACCATGATAAATTTGCTTTCCTCGAGGGGACGTCGGTAGGTGAATGTTCACAAAAATTATTATCGAAATAAACAAATAGTATAACGTACCTGAAACAAACAAAATAAATATATTATTAAACTAAAGTACTTAATTCGTTTGCGAATCGTTATTATTATAATATATTATATAGGTAGCAGTAGGCGCGTAAGTGCGTTTATAAAATTATCGTCATATAATAATATTGCGTACAACTGCACTGTGATAATGACGTCATGAATCAATATTCTCTGTACGGTACATACGTATTTTTAAATACCATATATTATTATTATAACATATAAATATATATGGCGAAATCTCTGAGTAACGGACACTCACTGTTATCTAAAAGTTGTCCGCTATTTAGAGGGAAGAAGGAAAGTGAAAAATATGTAGAAAATGATACACATCATATGTATATTTTTATTATTTATATTTATGAATATATACTTATTTGTATTATTTTATGAAACAAAATCAGTTATACCGAATGAGACGGTAGTTTTTATACGGTGGATAAGATAAATTATAGTTTTACCTATTATGTATAAAAAATGCACATTGTACCTATAAAATGTATTTGGATAATAGTTACGATAACGGTTATTGAAATCTAGCTATAAAAGTGTCTGTTATTTAAAGATTTTCCTATAGATAAGCAGTGAAAATATTCCCATTCTCCAAAAAATAATCAACTATTATTAGAGGTATCCGTTAAAGGAATTTTCACTCTATATAATTCGATATCCAGATGAATAATAATAATTATTTCTTTTAGAGGTCTTAAAAAGTGTGTATTATGTTATGATAATAACCGGTACATAAAATGTCTATAACTTTAGTACCACACCAATATTTCATGGATATGAATATAATAAAAATTTTGATTTTATATACTTTTTAATGACGATATTCGATTTTGTAGTACCCTATTATACTATTTACAACTCTCAGCAACGCTCAAATAAATAAATATTATAATATAATATATTATCTTAAGTATACAAATACATTTTCTATTATTTATATTATGGTGGTACATAATGTTTAATTACTCGGAATCTATTCATTTTAATTTAAATTTAGATACAACAAAATCGCCATCTGAATAATTCAAGATAAAAAACAGCAATTCTGATTTGAAAAACAGGAATCTAAGATAAAAAATTCAAGTAGGTATTCAAAAATACAGACCCAAGTATAAATTTAAAAAATAGGATTTTAAATAACTGCGTCATTATATTATAAAAAAAAGGGACGAATCATCCTGTAGATACAAATAATATACAATATTACCTATAACTGCATAAAACATAACCAATCCACAACCAAACCACGTTTCAGAGTTAAACATTTAACTGTTGATACCACTAAGACTAAGTTTTCGGAATGGGCATGGTTAACTCGATAAAAGAAAAATGTGTGCGGCAAGAATTCGTATTTATCCGTGTTCCAAAAACACAATATACGCAGTATCGTTTTGGTCGTAATATATATAATATGTTATTATTATCAAATGACGATTACCATACGAAAAACCATTGAATCATTATTGTATAGATAAAATATAGTGTTTTCAACGCGTTACCTAATGACATTATTTATTTTGCAAGAAATCGGCATAAATATAATGTTATTATTTATCATGATATATTAACATTTGCGTTACTCATACGCATAATAACGTAAGTTTGCATACAACTTAATATACATCTTTGACGTTTATTATGAAGATAGTCCGAGATGGCGGTCATTTGAATATATCACCATGAACAAAATTTATAGTTTATATAAAAATGCGTGATAACATAGAAACACAATGTTGGTACAGCTAATTCAATTTTTCTGATACGTATATATTACATGGTATAAAAAATAATATAATACCTATAGAATATGGTTGCATGAGTATATTGGTATGTATTCACAAACCTATCTCAGTCTCTCGTTGTTTCCTTTAATAATGCATGTATTAAAATTTTGATTTCTCTTAACATTTGTGGCTAAACCGATTTTTTTTTTAATGTACATTTTAAACAAGATGACATTTTTTTTTAAATTTTGATGTATCTAAATAAAAATTTAAAGAACTAGTTTCTGAGTAATTAAGTAATTCAAATGTATATAGTCTAATAAACGATGCACGAAGGATAATAATCCTTAAAAATGGTATGATTACTTAATATTGATAAATTACTATGCAATTTCAAAATAATAATAGGAACATTGTCTGGAGTACATAAAGTTAAATAATTCAAAATCTTATTCAAAATGTATTGTAAGCATCGACATTTAAAAAAATTCGTCTCATATAAAATGCGCAAGAACAAATTGTGACACTCATTCGGAAATCACTATGTACCTTAATCTAAAGTATACAATGTCATAGTAGAGTACTGAAAAATATTATGTAACTACAAACATCGATTATAATTGTTATTTACAATCACGATTTTTTTTTATCTTTTCTTCGTTTTTTTGTTAACATTATATTTTTGACTTTCAGAAATTGACAATAAGTACTGTTTCTAAAGAGAAACGTCGACGTGTGTTTTCGTTTAAAATAAACGCTACTAAATAGCCTGCCGAACAAGTGCTTAAATTGCTATAATTGCAGTATTCGCGCGTTATATTTCGTCGTGTACGAGTCGTATATCTTTCACAAGCGTGTAAATGTTCGAAATGTATGTAAATTTTGTTGTCACGCGTGTCAAGTCCACCACCCGTCGTTGTGCAGCAGCCGTTGAATGGTTTTCGAAAAGCGCACTAGCTATGTAATATTATAATAATATCGTGTCGTTTTAATTTCGTCACGACCAATTGCATACGGCTGTACCTTGTACACGACATATTATTTATAATACAAAACATGTATAATTTATATATATATATATATATATATATTTTAGTTTTCTTTCAACTTATTGACAATTATCAAGATATTAAGAACCAAACATAAAATAAAAATTAAAAAATTAATATTAGATAAAAAAAATAATAAATGCGCTTTCGCAGAAATTTAAAAATACCGATTATCTATTAATAAAGCAATTTGTATGTGTGTGTGTGTGTGTGTGTGTGTGTTTGCGCGCATGCGTATGTGTGCGTTATGAGCTTTTCGAAACCAATTTTGAATTTTAAAGAGTGTCTCCACCAAGGATTTGTTGACCCACAATAATGAATACTTTTTATTTATATACTTATGTTGTTGCCATTGACTACAGAAAATAAAATAGGTACTTGAATAATATAATTTTAGATTTTTAGACATATAATTTATGTTTATCCAAAATAACTGTGTTATAAAAGTCTGTTTAGTTTGTTTAAGAAGGAGTTAATCCTATAATCCTATTAATCTATAATTTAATTTTTCACAGGCAACGGCGACGTCATGCAGGATCAGCTAGTATTATATATTCGTGCGTGGTTATAAAGAGGATGTTGTATGTTTCAGAAATTTTCCAAATGAAATATTTTCTCTCGGCCAGTTTAACACCGTCGGAATAGTGTGTCTTATACTATTACGATCTCTAAGGGTTGTTCGACTATATCGACGAACACCATCAACCCTGAATCGATTGCGTTAGTCAGTACCGCAGTAGTGTTATGTGTATCTGGTGCTTAAGTTGCCACACGCTCTAAATAATTGAGGATGGTCTAGCGGGATTAGGACGTGTACAACAGACGAATAGTTATACAATATAAATGTTTATTTTGTTTATGATAAAATAATGTGTATTCAATATTTCAATAACGCGTGTTCAACTGTAATAAAAAATATTCTGTACGTTGGGAGTTATAATAGTTTGGGGCGTTTGTACGACTATGTCGGTGGATACACAACTGTCGAGTGCTATTTCTTGGATGTATATTCTCTCCGCACATAATACTTTATATGCGCGCCGCTTCGGAGTAATATGTGCATCATCCACCAAACGTATTGATATCTGACGCTGGCACTCTGTCGCATAAAACCCTGCCATTTACTCTCGCACGGGGTTAAACACGTACGAGAAGCACGCACAACTATTGCACAGCTCACGATAATACATATTGCCCGCCCACCGCTTGCAATCAGCAGCCACAGCTGTAATTATTATGTACCATATATATATATATATATACATACCTACCTACGTATTACGATGGCTTTAATATCAATCATATTTTTATCATAATATTCGGCAATACCCTATAGTCTCTAATATATAATATATTATATATCACTGTCGTATTTTAGTTTATCTTTTCCGAAGGTGCGTTATGTATATAATGATATAGGCACTTACAATAACGGTGTGTACAGGACGCGTGACGATGACGTTCGATGAAAAGTGCCGGGTAATCGTTTGTTGGCTTGCGTTATCGATTGGCGCTGCGTGTGTACCACGCCGATATCCCACTCGGAAAAACAGAAAGCTCACCCGGCTGCTTTAGTATATACACACGCACGCACACGCTCGTATGTATATATATATTATACTATCTAACCTGGTAATGCTTGGCTATTGATAGATTTCAGTATATTATATAACATATATATGTGTGTTTATTTTCAATAGTAATTCTAATAATTCGATTTTCGTGAGCCGAAACAAAACTCATGTGTAAACCATCCAATAAATTGAATATGTGTTGAAAAACAAAGATACAAACCCTCACCGAATCTCGAGAAATCTATTGATATCAATTTTATTGAAAACGGTCCAGTAGTTTTTCAGTCTATAGAGGGAAAATAATGAAACATTCGTCTATATGTGTAAATATATTATAGATTATATTTGATATTTGAAGTGACGTCGTTTAATATTATTTATATATATATATATATTTATTTATTTGTATTGTATCACTAGGCGTGGGGATGTGCGAGGGTTGGAAAACGACATTTAATTTCCTATTTTAGATAAATGTCAGTATTTATTTATTTATTTATTTATTTTTTTTGGCACTCGCGGGCTTCGAGCTATGCCTGTACTCGGTATATAGGCAACGACTTCCGGCGCGCGCGCACATACACACACGCACACACACACATATAATCAGTTGCGTGTGGAAAACGGTGGTTTACAGCGTCTTTTTTTTTTACAGTACAAGTTTTTTTAGTTTTTTTTTTTCCAAATCCTCTTCGGAAAAAAAACATTATGTAAAGACGACTTAGGGACAAGCTCTACTTCGAGCTCTTGGCTTCCGGTGGTGACCGGATCGATAAGAGACATTACGCATTCCGTATAATATTCAACGCACGTTGTCAATATTATGTCTACGTAAATAATGTATGACGTACCACCGTCGTCTCGACGTCGCAGCGGGCCAGCGTGTGCCTCGTGTGTGCGTGTGTGTGTACATCGTGCATACTATGTTTCACGTGTGTCTAAATATACATATATATATATATATATATATATATATATATGTGTGTGTGTGTGTGTGTGTCTGTATCTGTGTGCATGTGTGCTCGCGCGAGTATTATGTTTTTTTTGTGATACAAGTATACACACACATACACACACTCACATGCCCGTGTGTGTATCCAAGTCATATATACTCTAAGACTATGTAGTCCTCTGCACGTTTGACTTTACATATAGTAGGGACGCGAGTCTGTTTAAATTACATTTGCAATACAACCTACTACCTATAGTACCGTGAGCGCAAAGAAATTCGCTTTTATTTTATTTTTATTTCAGTCCTCGCCGCCCCGAACGGCGATGACGATATTCGATTAGCAATTATCATAATGCGTACACTGTCACAATCTGTCAAAGTGTTCGGAATTATTTTTTTCCTTCGAATATACGTAATGCCATATACTAATATCCATCGGTACCTGTATAATAATATTATCATCAAAATACATCTCGCAACACAGTAACGCGTTTTACACTTGGCCATGACGCTGCAAAATGTTACCACGTAATAATATATTATAACTACATTTATATTGATGTCAACAATCCATAAACGATTTCGTCGCGCCCTGACGTAGTACCGGTGTGTATGAGACGAATCGACTACGAGTTATGCGTATACACGGAAAATTACATTAACAACGAATTAAACAATCGGGTTGTTTTTAATTCACATTTCAGTTCCAATGTAAATTCATTTATAACAATATAATTGGTAAATGAACCAAAAGCACAACCCCACGCATTTGTATATAAATGATAATATTTACTATAATATTATGTAATACTTTTGAAAAAAATGAATTTTTATTTAAAAAAAAAAAAAAAAAACAAAATATAATTATTCTTTAGATATAATACGTGTATATTATTATAAGTTTCCCTCAACCTAATGGCTCGTATATTTTATTTACGAAATTGTATCGAAAAAGTATAATTAAATCGAATGTCTTTTATCGAGTTTGCTGCAATAAAATTAATCTTATCGCTGTAAATTTATAGCATCTTTGTGCTTCGTCGGCTATCATTTATAGTTAATAGCCGATTAAAATTATTATCCTATCGTTGTACATTAAATATTATCAGGAAAATTAGTTGAAAAGTCGTCCGACTGAAATTAATAAATAATACCGATTGAGTCATAATTTCACCACAGTTTAATCGCCATTCAATAACTTAGGCTGTGTCGCTGTTATAATAGCGAATACAAATTAAATTCGAACGTTAGAAACCTAGTGGTATTTGAAATTAATTCGCACCATTCAACGGTATCGTGATCGCTGAAACCTAATTATAAAATCTCAAATAGATCAAATCTCCCTTGTTCAACCGTTTTATCGAGTTAGTGTAGACATGCATATAAATTAACAACATAAAACACCTAATTTTTGAGCTCAGGTATTGAATAGACTCACTCAAAGCAATCACTGAGTCGTGGAGGGAGGTTCATTCTGGAAACGCTGGTCTTATAGGTATTCACATTCGATTTCAGCGCATGTGACGTGTACTAACTACTTAAAAATAATATTTCATATTAGGCTTGTAGAATTTTTTTTATTTTGTATTATCATATTTATTTTTTAAGACAAGAAAGGCGTTCTCTAAAACAACACTTTAAGCCTCAATCCGAATCGTGCAGTCCATATCGACAGTATACTCTTGTGCATTTCAATATAAACGTCGTTTTTTTAAACGATTTCCGACCGGCTGCTGAGTAGATGAGTTCAACGAATAGCGATGGTCAAAATTCGTTCCTGACGGTAAAAATCGTACGGCTGGGCCGGCGAGTGCGGGGTTGCAAAAATCTAAAATTCACCGTACGCTGCCACCGCTGCTGTTGTCCTATTTGTAGTAAATGTTATATAGGAATATAAAATAGTATACGGTTCTTGTCGTCGTCGAATCTAAACGAACCTGCAGGGCCGTTTAATACTTATTTGCGGTGTAGGGCGCGTGTTGTCCGAGAAGAGAATGACATCTACCTACTCAGCCAAACCCTGAATGGATGGCGGTAGAGTGGAAAATATCATCGAAACCGCCTCCGTTTATTGAGAAAATCCTACCCTATTACGTCCAATTTCAGATTTTGGGTCAACTACGATGACCCGCGGCTGTGGCCAAACATATTTTGAATATTATGCATCCCGCAGTACCAACGTTGGCGTGTATATAATAATATTATATAATTCCACATAAAAATAAAATTGAAAATCCAAAATTCTCGGACGTCACGTTTTACGAATTTGTTAATGTTTTATTAAACGTAATAGCAAAAATCTGTACCATGATGAGATTTGGAAAATTAATTTTTTGTACGCTTCTCAATCAATTATTTTATTATAATTATTCACACATATTTAATAACTGCCTCATGTGTGAATGAGGTGTTTTTATTATTCTATAGTTCGTTTCCAAAGAAAATTTTTTCTTTTTTTACGCGCCGGGCAGGGTTTTTACAGTAGTTTCGCGGTCTGTGAAAATTATGACACGCACTCGTTTTTAAAATAGATAATAATTATTATTATAGTAGCCAAATTGTGGTAAAAAAAAAAAAAAAAAACTATAATAAGACTCTACTCCACCCATTTTTCATGACACCTTGAAGAAACGTCTACAAAGTTCAACTATAAAATAATAGTATGCATATAAATAATTGCAAAAGGTTAAATGATGAATTTATCGATTCAAACCACAATCAATATAAACCATTTAGGTAGATAATATAATTTTGGAAAAAATGATCTTTATATTAGTGACATTATTTTTACATCATTTTTATGTTATTATAGTAATATGGTAATAAAAACGTATTTTCTCCCGTAGACTGTAGTGATTGAAGTGAATTTAATGTTGGCGAGAGGAGCAAAGAAAGATATTGTGGTGGAATTTTTAAATTTAATAATCGTTTAAGTTTGACATTATTATAATATTATGTACACTGTAAGTTCATACAACGTTAATAATTGTCTATGTTAATTCTTACGATTTTGAACGAAAAAAATATAGTTTTGTAAACTATAATAGGTACTTATATAACAATATATTAATATCTTTTTTTACTTTTTTTGCTGAAATTTAATTTTTCGTACAGAACTATATCGTAGATAATATAATATAAGCAGGTTAAATGAATCGACCCATACATATTACGTCGTCATATTGTTATCGGAGACCGCCGCGATGTTCGGCGAAGATGTCTATAAATCGTTGGCGGTGCAGAAGTTATAATTATGTATTCGACCGTGCACTATGATTTCAGACTATTACTAAATATATAATATATATATATATATATATACAATTTATCTCACCGCATCCAATACGATTATCCATCTTCGTACACAAGCGCAACGCAAGAAAAGGTTTTCAAACAAAAAATCGTGTTTGTTTTTTTTTTATTATTAGGCAGATACCGGCACGGAGATCGTTCATTTAGTTAACATTAATTTGGTTCACCACGACTTAATAACAGCAATTTAGATGTAGCTTGGTTTCGTAACAATATACGTTTATAATGTAATATATAGGCTCTGCACCGAGTGCAGTGGCTGTGTGTCCCGTTGGGTGGGCAACTGCGTTCGCGTTATTACCAAAACAAGTCTGGGAACGTATAGCCATATTATATATATGAACACACGTAGGTATATAGCATCGGGTAACGAAGAATAATTGGACGAGGGGACTTCGAACAATATAACACGGACGCGTGCAGTGATGGATGGTCATCGCGGCTATGTATACGTCCCGGCGAAAGAAATTAGCCGACGATTAATCGTGATTACGGACGAAATATGGTTCTGCTGGACTCGTCAACGAGGAAATCGATCTCAACAGAATGTATATAATATATAGTTCTACACTGATCAATATACACCATTATATAAACATAATATATTATTTCGTAATTATTATATGGGATGTTTTACCGCGTGTATTTTGTCCTCGCATACCTATCTATATCGTGTGCAGGTACAGTTAGTACCAAAAGATGCTATCTCAAAATACCTAATTGTTCGGGAGTAATTTCAAGTAGTATCATTTTTCATAATGAATGTATATTAATTATTGTTAAATCTAAAAACGATGTAATAGTTTTGTGTTCCCCAATTTTTTTTTATGTTTCAAGCAAACACAACTTAAAAAGTATTAAAAAAAATTCCAATTAAGAACCAAAAATGTCACAGAAAAAATAATTATATTTTGGTTGTTAATATTATATTTTTCAATTGGAAGTTTTTGTTCTGAATTCAAAGGCATGTCTTACTTTGATGTTTTACCAACTTTAATGTGTTTTTTATATATATATATATATATATAAATAGATACTTCTAAATATTTTGAACCAAGTAAAATACTTTTCCTTGTAAGTAGCAAACAGAAGTAAATCATAACCACTTGCTTCTACGCATAGGATCCCCTGTAAGTAAATTGTAATAACCAAGATGTGGTTATTACGATGATACATTTTTTTTTATTTATTAGAAAATGTAAAAGTTATGCTACGTCAATAATTAGAAAATATGATGACCGATATAGAATTTTGATAATAATATGTTAAAATCAAAATAATATTTTGGTACTACAGAATTTTTATTTTCTGAATAAATGTATTTTAACGATGATTAATTATGTGATAATTACTATTGTGTTATTGGCGCAATGAGTATGAGATAATATGTTTTAGTTATCACTCATTTACCTATTTTATTTGGTTGTAAGTTTTTAGCAGTATAGTTAAGAATAAATACATTTTATTCTATTAATATAACTATTAAATAAAACAAAAATTAGATGAATTTAACACCATTTATTTATAGATAACTCCATAACATAATATGCCTACGTGGTTTAAATTAAACATAATTTATTGATAAATACAATCTATGTTGTATATTAATAAAAGTTTTATCGATTTAGCTTCTTTTGGTTTTGAGCTGATACTATGCAGTATGTACCCATTGTACCCCCTATTGCCTTTACTTTGCAGTCTATGCCTCTTTAAGCTCATTGTTTCAACAATTATCGAATGCAAAGATTTTCATCCTATTTTTTACAAGATAGTCACATTTTAATACTGTCATCTCTCCATATTATACTATATGTAAGTAAAAGAAAAAAATCTATTCACAGAGCAGACAAATTTATATAGTATTGAAACCGATTTGTACACAACAGTTTTTGTGTAACAACCCGTCAAATGCTGTCGAACAATAATTGTCAACAACAAACATGATACATATTATAAAATGCAATAATATTATCTATCCGCGTTACGGTCACCCATTCTAGTGTTTGAAATGAATGCATTCACGTGAATGCATTTATTTTTGAATGAATGCATTTATGAAAATATTCAATTTATATATTTCATATTATTATTAGTTTGAATAAATTCATTTTAATAACGAATACGAATGCAAATTTAATGCAAAAATTCATTCTTCAAGTTAAAAAAACAATAAAAAAAATAATAATTTAACAATCTCCAAGAATTACTGTCTATCAATCATAACTAGATTAAAAGACCTATAACTATAATTTATATCTGGTAATTGTGTGTGAAAAAGTATTGATAAGTGACAAAACACCAATAACTAATAAAATAAAATAGATTTATAATTATTATAATTTTGTATTTAGTCTATGATTCATGTTAATTTACGTTTAATGTTGTCATGAATCGCTAGTATTTTAGTGAATGTAAATGCGATTTATTTGATTTAAATTCAATGAATATAAATGTCTTTATTTAGTTTTTAAATGAACAAAACAATCCACCTCTTCTAACATTGACACGTGAGTCATAATTATCTTCAGTATACTTTAGGTTTTTTTATATTTAATCCAATATTTTTTGTCACGTTTTATTATTGTTCTTTTTTTTTTTAATATAAATATGCAGGTCACCCTCCAGTTCACCCTGATTCTGTAAATACAGTGAAAGCAACACTAATATATTTGAATTGCTGAGTAGGTACTATAGATGGAACGAGTTATTGTTTTTTTTTTTTAAGTTTCTCGCACTACATTATTGTTTTTCATTCCTAAAATATTAATTCCACAAAAATGGTCATAATAATAATATACGGTTGTAATATTTGAATACTACCCTTTTAACACAACACTAATGATACGTCATCATAACAGCGTAGGGCGTAATGATTTCGACGTGGAATATTAGTATAATAATAGAAATTTATATTTTGTTTGTTAACAATGTGTTCGAAGCTCAGATATTGACTTTGTTCATGTATTATATTGTGCTAATATTATCATTATTATTATATACGCACATTAAACATATTATGTATGCATGATATTAATACATGAGATAAAAGGATGGTCTCTAATTTTGTTAAAGAACTTCGAGATTAGTTGGCCACCGCGTCCCGTTCTGAAATTATCCAAAACACTGATTAATTTGAATTCCCCGACAATATCCGTAATCCCTATTAAACGTTAATAAATTCGAAACCACTAACCAAATATTTTCCGAACCATCATAAAGGTTTTGAATTGTGCAAAATGTATGGTGTTTTAAATTCATTTAGACCTACTAATATCTCATATTATGTAAATTGTTTCCGTTTTAATAACATAGCACCTATGTAGTAGTAGGTAATAATTATACAAGGGTAGTAAAGTTAAACATTTTTCTAGTTAATATTATTGAAAAACTTAAGTTATGTTTAAAGCTAAAATTTCATTTCTTTGTTTTTTAGCTTGTTCAAGTTACAAATTTATAGAAAAAAATACTCACAACTTTAAAAATATCTTAGATTTTTCAATATTAACTTAATTTTATGAGTTAGAAAAAACTATTAAGTTCTCCACCTTTGTTTAAATAGTCTCTATAAGTATAACATAATAAATAAGAGGAATATTAACAGAAAAAACAACAGAAAATAAAGTTATCCATTGATAGAACCCTATTACTTATTAAGCTTATAAATTATTTATATATATTTAGGATATTACAAAACCAACATCTATTTAATCGTCGAACTGTGTTTCTGGTATTGCTATTGGTGAGATTTGAAATATTGGTTAATATAATTCAAATATTTTTTTTACAATTTAATAATATTATAAATAATATCAATTTCTATTATTGTATTTTTGTTATAGAAAAAAGAATCGTTTAAAATATATGTATATTAAATCTATGTGATCTGTAAGTCAGTAAAATTAATTTATCAAGAGTTTAAAGTTTATTTATTTATTAGCAACTACATTATAATTTAACTCATACAATTATAAGTTGGACTCGGGTTTGAAATTTATCTATTTTTAATTTTTTTAAGAAATTTTGAATATGTTAATTTTATACAAAAAACATAATGTATTATGACAGTAAATAAGGAAAATTCAACGCATAATAAAATTTGCTATCATTAGAGTTGTTCATAATTTATACATCGAACTAGTATGCAATTTTGCATGTATAGAACAATTTAATGGATTTACTTTTTATTAGAGAATACGGTTAAATAATAATAATATAATGAAACTTCTATATAACGAAGTCGAATTAGCGATAAAAAAAATCGTAATAATGAAGGAATTCGTTAAATAGAATTACATTTTGTTTAAAAATGAATGCCATAGTTCTTAAAAATATTTCATAAAATGGAAATTCGTTGTATGGAAGTTGCACTATATAAGGAATACACAACATTTTCAACGACCTAATACGTAGATAAATAATGTTAGCAGGTACCTAAATATTTGAAGACAACGATTTTTTAATAAACAATAATTGTGTAAGACACCGCTGTCTGGTCTGTCTGTAATAAATGCGCGATGCTTATAATATATAGTGTCTTCCCAACAACATGATTCAATTAACTTTTGCGTTCCTAACTATTTAATTTTTGTTTAGATACAAAATGTCACATCGTCTTTAAATTGAAAAACTATACATTTCGTCGATGGAAAAGAAAACAATTATAACTTTTCTTCTATACAAAACCTACCAATTGGTTGCAAATAAATCAGCCTTTGCACCATAAAATGTGCAAGTTATGTACACTATAGCGTAGTAAAATATACATTTATACATATCGCATATTCGTACACTACTTTCACGGAGTTGGTTTTTATGACTGCAATATTATTATAATATTATTCTATATTGCTATAATACATATGTACTCGTATACTCAATAAATTATACACAATATTTAATGGCAAACGCCGAGGCTAATTTTTTTTTGAAACTAATAATACAAAATATGTTACAACTGAAATGCGCAAAAATATAATAATACGCTTCGGCGAGTGGGCAACCGAGTTTTCACGAGTAACAAGGTGTTAACGCTTCGCCGGTAAACAAGAGAACGCACTGGCCTACTCCTATACGACAAAATGCGTAGGAAGACAATATACTGCTTGTATAATATTAGACGTTTATACACCGTCGTAATATCATCGTAATGATTGTTTTATCGCCCTCTGTACAAATATAAATGCGCGCACGGAAGCGCCTTATACGTTAAGTATGAGTTACTACGAAGCGGACATATTGTTTTCGTATGGGATTTAACAATATATATATAAACGCACGCGACAGCAACCCCGTGCGCTCGTATGCTATAACGAAGTTGTTAGTTTTCGAAATCAAGTTAATTTGAATAATCCGGATGCGGTTTTCGACGGTTCCGAGTGCCAATAACGGCGACGGCCAACCACACCCGTTGTGTTTAGGTTCCACGTAAACCGCAAAATGATATAAAAGCTTAACAAACCTGTACGGGACCCATTGCCGGTTATAAAAAAATTGTTTATCATATTATTGTCCTAAGATTACCCCTACGATGGTATCAAATCGTATTGATAATTCTACTTAAATAGTCTGCACTTTAGTTCATTAATCATCGCCTAAATAGAATTTTGGCCGTACCTAATACTATACATTGAGTTCAAAAACAGAAAAACTACGCTTTATGATTATTTTTAACCTTTTATTCGCACTTGAATGGGGTAAGCTATCATCTCAAAATGTAACCACAATTAGTTTCTTAATGTAATGAATAAAATCAACAAAAAACATTAAAGTTATAACATAAAAACAACTAAAATTTCCACTTAAAAGTTTTATGCGAGGCCTTTTGAGATTCGATACACATTGCAATTTGTACTTTGATAGCTACTTTTCCGGTATTTTTCAAGGCTTTAAACAAAGTATTATTGTTGGAAAATCATCTTTATAGGTAATATTATTATAAATTTATAAACGTTAATAAATTAAAAATTGTAAATCTTATTTTGAATTAACTATACAAACAAATAAAAATAAATAAAATAAATCCCTTCTTATTGAATAGGATATTTTCAAAATATGTCACACTAGACGCCTCCAGCTCAGCCGAGGGTAACTAAATCCACAATTATCTATAATCGAGTGTTTTATTAATATTTTTCGTACATAATTTTTGTTACCATACTCTAATTCATAACTTGTGTTTTTATAAAATCTCCACTCCCACGCTGGGTTGACAAAACTAATTATATTTTCCTTTGACATAATCAGCGGTCGATCTTTCTCACCGTCGCAATGTACGACAAAGTTCAGTAGACAAAGAGGGGGCAGCATTTAGGACACGTTCCATCCCCATACCAAAATGTTGTAATATTGATACGGGCCGTTATACCCCTTTAGAATACATAAATATCTATAATATTATTAATATAAGGTGATTCTATGGTATATAATAATTTTTATAATTTTTATTTTATACATTGTATACTGCACAATTATAACTTTAAATATCAATCACGTAATAGACCAAGACCACAGATTTTTATAATAATTATTATTGTGGACTACTGTTTTATCTAATATCATATTAAAGCCTGTATTATTTTATAATAATTATTTTTTCAAACTAGTTTCTCGGCATAGAAAATATTTAACCTAAAATATTTTAACAATTTAACCTAACCTTCAGTTTGTTATGTGTATTACTGTATTAAATATTTTTTTTCATTCAGTTTATTTTCACTATATTCGGTATTGTTAAATGCGATCAATCGGTTACACGTGCAAGGTGGTATCTAATGTAAAAATTATTAATTATTTAATCACATTTTTTATTATAGTTTTTAGTAATAATTTTAAAATAATAACAATTTATACTGTAATCATATATACATACATTTAAAAAATACTTTAAGTCGAAATTTTTTTCTAACACCTTGAAAACTAGAAAATTCCGCAAAAATTCTCGTCAAAGTTGTTCAATCGAATGACGTCGCGGTCATCGTTGCGCGTGTAGGGCCGCCATGTACTCGTATTATGTGTTTTTCAACAATTTTTCTCTATTGTTTTATTTATATTTTTTAATAATTAGAAATTAGTAGGTAGTTTCGTCTTTTTCATGTATTATAATAATTTTATGTAATATTTATTGGCCAAAGGAGTTTATACACTACATATGTTATGATCACCAATTTTATGGAACGCCAAACCACAATAAACCACCCAAAAGTTTTTGTGTATACCTAACGATTCTACTATTTACGTCTTTATATTATATACTCGGTTATTTTTCCGTATTGTTCTTATTTTTATTTTCCTTATGTTTTTATTTTTGTTTCTTGCGAACACGTTTTATTCGCTCCGAATCAATAAACAACACGTCTATAATCGTTAATATTTATCGGCAAACGAAACACTAAACGTAACTTGTCTCTGGGTGAATGTATATATGCCGTCCGCGCTCGTTCGTTGCATTTTACCATATTAGTTTACTCTACTTCGACCCCATGAGCACGCTCAGCTACACATGAATAATAAATGAAAGTTAAAACGAACAGACCGAACAGTATAATCCAGCCAAATATCTTAAAAAAATACAATATTCTCACAAGATTGAAGATAATTACGCGACGTACACACTACACATATTATACAGTACAGTCGATAGTTCTATAATATTATAATAGAATGAATACAAGGCGAAGAAACTTTCAAACAATAAGGAAACGTACTTAAAGACCAGAACTCATTGTAGAGTGTTATTAACGTTTAATTTTATAGAGTCTGTATATGGTATATCTACAACATATATTTCTCGCGGCAAAGCTCTAACTTTTGAGCCAAAATACGAAAATATAGTGTCCTAAGTTTATTTAACACCATTTTTGTTGATAACAAAAATGTGGAGATAGTTATAAGGAATAAGGTTATATGGATTCGTGCACACATAAGCAACCTTTAGGTTCAAACAATAATATCAGAAGTCAGAAATAGATACTGATTTAAAATTCACTTTTAGATACTTCCCTCCCACACTAGCAAGTTATACTAAAACTATTGAGAGTGGTCTGTCTCATTATATATTTAATTCACTCCCGAAAATGATTTGAAAACTTTTAACCATCCTCGAGTCGAACGCATTCTAGTTATCCAAAGAAAATATATTTACACAACATTAAATATAGGTATAACGTTACAGTGTTCAAGTCTGTTTGGTTTTGTGCCCGTGAATTCTCGATAAGGTTAATAATAAAACAAAAAAAAAAAAATACCAACCAACGGACGAAAGCTGCAGCCAGACGGAAAGAAAAAGAAAGTGAAATGGGACGGGATGTGAAGATGGTCTCATCCGTTTTCTTCGTTTTTCACTCGTTGTTTTAATTGAAATCCATATCGGATGAACGTTGTTTATGGGTTGGTGGCGGCGACGGAGACAGTGCGCACGATTTTTAATTAACCCAGCGCGGCGGTGGCCCTCGTCCAGCGGCCTATACAGGACGAGTTGGCTTATTTGTAAGCGATGAAGAAAACCGGAAGTTTATTTAAACTTTACCGTTCACCCCGCACCGCCCGACCAACGTCGAGGCCAACATTTTAACTAGTTTGTTGTCAGAGGACGAGCGGCAGTAGCTGCAGCAGCAGCAGCAGCAGCAGCAGTAGAACGGTTTCGTGGGGTCTTGTTGATGGGTGTAGGGAGAATGAAGGGTTTGGAAGTGCTGTGTGTGTGTATGTGTAGGAGTGGGGGGATGGCGTTCACCTTATAATAAACGCTATTAAACTCCATTTTGCCGAGTGCTAACAGTATATAATTTATAATATAAGGAGAGCCTATCCTATGTATAATGTACAGCAGCCACCGTATACTACTCCCGCCATCCATGCACTTGTGTATAATATTATTTTCGCTCGGAATCATCGCCTTTCCGCCACTGCCACTGCCGTTATAACAGAGCGCTGTATATAACGGACACGGTTAAATCTCAAGAAAAATGGCATCGGATTATAAGCGATTTAAAATTCCCTCACGTATTCCTTATGAGCGAAATACATATCCGACCCCTTTTAGTTGTGCCGCCGCCGACTCTGTCGCCAGAAAAACTTAAACTTTCAACATCTGTCTGCAGAAGGGCAACACGCACGGAATACCTCGCCGACACCACCCGCACGGTCGCCCAAAACAAACGATTTTACTCGTGTATTATGTTTGGCTGGTTGGTATATTATGTATATATTGTACGCATTATACACAGAAGCAACACACATCATGTGAACCGGTAGTCACAGCGTGCACATGTGGGCTCATGAATCTTTGAAAGTCGTTTAGGAAAATCGAGAACGGATCGACAATATTATCGTTGGTTTGCGCCAAATTTAAGTGTTTTTTTTTCCGTCGCATAATACAGCGCATGTAACGGTGCACGAGTTAAAAAAAACTACCTCCTAAAAATCGCTATAAACGCACCCGCGTCGTTGTTGTAAGAATCGTGCGTATCATTATTATTATTATTGTGTACGTAGGCATATTATGATGTCGAACACATATTATATTATGTTGGCGGCGTGTTGTTGTTAAGCTAACTTATGCAGTTGTATGGGTACTAAAAATGTGATAATCGAATAAAATATAAAGTGAATCGGAGGTAAATCGACATGGCACACGCACGTTGTACCTGCCTAATACGCGTCGTATACATAATATAATAATATTATGATACAACAGCTTACGTACATTTTCGTTTTGAACGAAAAATCATTATAGCGCTGATCGGAATGTATGTTTGATTTATTTATTTTCGGTATTTTTTTGTGAAACCGATGTAAAATATTTTCCTCCGATAAAAATAATATTGTCAGTGCCATGTTCGGAACGATTCGAATATAAAAACATCATTTCAACGGGTATTATACAAAATAATTTAAATCGATTACGCAATACATTTTGTCAAAAGTCAAAATGTAACTCGATGCGTAATAGTTTGCTATTATAGGTACCTTATGACCGTGTGCATATGAAAGTAGAATATTATAAAATGTTGAATATTTTGAAATTATTATAGTTCAAAGCGAAATTCTACTCCAAACCTATAATGACTATTAACTGGTGAATTGATTTCCATTAGGCATCAGTGATGATATTGTTACATTGTGGTAACTGGTCAATTCTACGTAATTTGAAATAAATACACGTTAGGGATGATTATAATTACCTAAAATCTCTAATCAGTTAGGTCTCAACATGAATAATATATTATTCGGCTGGTTTTATCAGAAAATGTAACCCTTTAAACACGTCTGTATAATTAACGGGCAGAATCTGTAAAAGCGCAAGCTATTTTGAATTTCATCATTACAATCTCAATACGGAATAAAGGACGATAACGTTTACATATTATATTATGTATACAACACATATATTTGTATACGTGTAAGTAGGTTCCGTATATAAAGTTATCTGTACGTTGTATATTAAATACGAACAAGCGCAAATAATTAATGCCTCGGTAATGTCAATAATCCCCAAACTACTTTGTGTAATGTTTTTACAAATTTCACATGATTTTTACTTTTCGGATAGTTTACCGGATCCTTGGGGACGTTCCTAATATTTCATAGACCAGTTGAGTAAAACTTATGTTCAAGAATAAAGATTATCGATGTAAGTAATCTAAAAGATAATTATAAATTTAAAGTTATAACTGTTTAAAAATATTTTTATTTTTGTTTTTTTACTTAATTTAATTTATAGTTTTTATAATTATATAAATAATAGTTGAGTCTTTACATTTTTGAATAAATATAATGCATTTTTAATATGTATTTTTTAATTCCATATCAGAATTTTTTTCTTGAGTAAGCATAGCAATTAATACACTATAACAATCCAATTTTGAACGATTAATAAAGTATTTGTAAATATTGAATGATTTATGAGCGGAATATTAATAGACTAAATTTCCAATGAACCACTCTACTTCAACATTCACCAAAATTGCAAGTACAACATTACAAGTTATAACTAATCAATATTTATTGAAAATTTTTTTTTTATACATGGAAATACTACCAAAAATATTTTTTATTCTGACTGAAATTATAAATGCATATTGTAATTCAGAAAAATAAAGATAAAAATTGTAATAAATATAATTACATAAAATTATATAAAAAAAATAATATTTCAAAAAAATTGAATAATTCGAAATAATGAGTGTATACACTATACACTTAATAATTTAAATCAGTTATCGTATCATATTGTAAGGCACTCAATAAATGCGAACATTACGAGACTAAAAATTCAACTACACTAAGCATTTTAAATTTCTGTCGTCAATTGTTGAACTTTAAATAATAATCGGTATCGGGTAATAAGTATGACGGTATTTTAAATTTAGGATGTGTCAATCATTTAGGGCGGTTGTGTCTATTAACGATATTTTCTGTTTTTAGACGGTCATCATTATATTTCGTTTTGAGTTGTACGATCAATTTTAGACAGGAGGAAAAAAATCACTAATTAATTATTACAACAATATGTATACGATAATGAATATTATACTTTGACACTATGACAAGTACAACACTATTCTAAACGGAACTGTGTAAAAACAAAAATTGATATTTTTTGAGACTTTAGTACGATCGTTGATAGTTGCTCGCTATAGTTAGCGAGTACATAGTGTTCTATGTAAGCTTGGCGAGAAACTATTGAGAAAATCGAAAATGACCTCTTGAAACTTCCCCTTAACACTCGGGTTTCGATTGTTAGAAGTTTGACGTTAAATTTCTCAAGCACTCGTACAGGGAAAAAGTGTTTAAAGAATTGCTCGGAATTTATATCGGACAGTTGTTTTTGCCGAAATGCAAAGTACTGGGACAGTCGGGTGGTTTACCTAACCTGTACAAATAAGCAGTTAAGTGATTTTCGCACTCGACTTTGTTAGTGTTTTTTTTTTTCACAGTTTGCCCAAACTCGATAACGGCATTCACTCAGAATAAAAAATACTAAACTACACCTACTACATTTTAATAATAATAATAATTATTATTGTTATTGTTATTGTTATTATTATATACTTTATATATAATATGACGCATATGAGATAGAAAATCAGAGGGATGATCCTCGTGATTACGAGGACTTGGTTAAGCGGTAAAGTGAAAAAAAGACTATTGAAAATCTCGTATCTTCCATAAGGTTCATGTTACGCAATTAGAAAACGACCTTACATTGGAAACAGGTGGTGATGGAGGGGTTAGCGACTGGCGGAGGTTGGTTTTTTTTATTCTGACAACTTAACTTTCTACCGTTCCATGACTTTGCCGTTCAATTCACCCCACCGCCACCATTATTATTTTCTTTAACGACACATAGCCCCTCCCTTATTCCATTCCAACTGTACACAATGTTCTCATTACTTGCTTATAACGGCGTCAACGATTTTTCACTCTCTCTCACTATACCAATTCGGTTTCCACAATTGTTTTCGTCAGCCGTTTCTTTTTCACACCTCAACTGTCTACATCACTGGCCGTACTTTATTGACATCAACACCACTCCAGTGCAGTGAAGTTTTTTACTTGTCCCCTTCACGTCAATCACAGCTCATTTCTAACATCATATATAAGACATAGAGAAAATTTAGGTATTGCTAAAATTGTATAAGAATTGTCTTTTCGTAATGATGCTTAATATTCAGATATCGTCGCGGCAATTCCAAAAGTGATATAATATACAATTTAGGGGGAGGTGCTATCAGATTGGCCAATCCAAAAGAACTCAACAATCTCAGTAAATAAGACTTTAAAAATTATACTGAAGACAATGCACTCTTAGCCCCCCCTCCTACCCCGCTAAATTAAGCCACTAATAATCATTGGACAATATATTTTTTTTTCTTATGTAATGCACGTTTCACCAAAGCGACGAAAAACAATTAATTGGAAATTAGAATGATTAATTACATTGTTCAAACGTGTTCAGTGTTTTGATTACTATTAGAATATAAATATAATGTATGTATTATATTAATTATTTATATAATATGCAGGATAACAACAAATCGAAACCCAACAAAATCTTACTTTTTTACAATAATAATATTATAATCTATTGTAGTTACAAATAGTCACATTTCACCTTATAACAATGTGCTTTAGGGTGCAAAATCGAACGTAGATAGGCCAAGTATTGTTTGTATTACGAAAGTAAAATAATTTAATTAAAACATAATACATCAAGTTGGGGGCCGTAAAATTGCTATCTTTAAATTATTTAAAGTGTCACATTTTTTTACCTAGTTCTAGCTACAGTAAATTGTATTTACACGGAATGTCTAAAAATATTATTTCACGTTACATATATAGAGACACAGTTATGACGTTCGTGGTATTTCTACATTGCACTATACATATATCTACTAAAATATTATTTAGGTAAATGGTTTTAGGTACACAATAATATAATATTATATTGCGCACATTCCAGATTAATTCCATCACAAAGTTCAAAGAAATAAACAAATTAGTATTTACATTTTTAACAGTTCAGCATTGTACCTAGTGTACCTACAACATAATAAATAATAATATTGTATATCGGTCAAAAATATGTGTTATACATAGCTAATGTAGATTTTTTTTTTTAAACATGCGTTCATTTCGAATAAAGCTACTTGTGCATTGTTATTTTTACGTACCTCCACAAAATTATGGTTTAAACACTAATATAACAGCACACAATGAATGATGTTTTCCCCATCATTACACGATTATAAAAACAAAATAAATACTAAAGTATACGTTAAGTTAAATATCGGAATATCTGTATGGTTAGATTATTATAAAATTACATTTTTATTGATTCATTTTTGCCATTATGTCGTGTTAATAAAATGTTTATGTATATACGCGTACTTTTAACATATCGCATGACGTCTTGTTACAATAACCCCTTCACACCATTCGTTTTCCCGTTTTCTTTTTACTATTATTATTATTCACAGCTATGATAAAAATACGAATTATTCATTATTTAACTCTATGCATTGGACTATTATAGTAAAATACGACCTACTCAAGACATAATTATTATTAAAACACTTAAAGTCTGTAATTAAACTACATTGTTAAATAATTATTGTTGTTACATATTTTACCTACATAGTTTGATTTGCATTTTTACGATTGCAAATCTATAGATGTGTTATGTTTGGAATAAATTACCTCTGCTATCGCGAATACGAATTGTATACCAAGACTTGCGATTTTTTAAAATATACATTGAAATAAAACAATCGGTCTGTAAACGCGAATTAAAAACTTAAAACTAGACGAGATAAGTGAGAAAAATAAGATACAAAAACTAAGTATAGAATCCAAATCACGTGAAAAATGAAAATATCCGTATTAGTTTACAATTTTCTACAATATTTACGTGGTCGTGGTCAAAACTCTTTAGATTGGCGTGGGTACCTAAGATGTGTATAAAAATAAACTATAATCGTGTAGATGTGTATTCAAGTATTCACGTAGCTATTTAATTCTATTTAGTTATTATTAAATTGATTATTAGTATATTTAGTTGATTTTATTTTCATACATAAAATGTATTAATTTATAATTTACAAGTATCTTCATAAAATGTTGAAATTTATTCATTGTTAAATGTGAAGAAGTAAAAAGGAAAACACCTTTATTAAATTTAAAATGAACTTATTGCATAATGGTAATAATTATTATAACATTATGTTTGTGTTTTATTTTTATCGCAATATCGTGTTTCGTATTAGCGTATAAGTAGTTATAATGGCTTAAAATAATATCTCACGATACTATTTACATAAATATCATATATTGCTTCCTTTTTATAAATGTATTTACTCGTCTCGCGGTGTCCATTATATTCCAAAAGCGTGGAGACAAATATTCCTGCGTTTAAATTCAAAAACATCAAATAGCTATCGTCAAGCGTAGATCTTAAAATATGAAATTTAAGGAAATGAGGGCAACACTTATTTTTCAAATAAAAAACAAATATAATTTTAGTGTATAAAATATATAATGTATTATAGATAATATATTTTTGAATTTTTGATTTTTTTCCTCTAGATGAGATTTTATAACAGTATATAAATATTTTTAATTAAGGATAATAATATTAAGAACTAAAGAAATATTAAAATAATGTAAATGAGCTATGTTATCACTCTGACTTAAATGTAACTAAATAAATATGCGTCCAATACCGCAAATATACCCAATATTTTATTATAACTTTAATATTAAAATTAATTGACTTATTATCGAACTTTTACATTACTTAAATTTGTATATGAGTGCTTATTAAAATTTAAAAATGATCTTATAATTTAAGAAAATTAAACTGCTATCTATTAACAAGTATGTTAATAATATAGATAATTATCTTAGCTTTAAGATAAATTATAGGTCAATATCAACTCTAATATATAGAATACAATACAATGCATGATTGGTTCTGCTGCGCGTAAATTTACAATTTGCTGCGTTGGTCAGGGAAATAATACAAATAGTGTGCTAACATCAATGTATGTATTGATTACAAACATAATATATAACACGTTTAAGTGGGGAGGGGGGCTTCTGCACTACTACATTCAAACCTAGTCATTGTTTATAAAGCATTCAATAGATATTTTAAAATTAAGACGTAACCCTTGAGAGGGGATCGTGTATTCCATATTATCGTAGTGATTATAACATACGAATTGTAAATACATCGATGGTATTTTATAGTTACACACTTATACTTTGTGATGTACGAATCACGAGTGTCATTTTCATAAGAAATAGCTAATTGTTACTATAATTATTATCGTGAAAAGACATTCTACTCTTTAATAACAGCTATATACTACTAACATAAATCATTGCAATATACAATTTAAGAACAAAGTGCCGACTATCTTCGTGTTTCTTCCATTTGTTAAACTCCATTTTAGAAACGTTTTAAGATTATTAGTAAATAAATGTTAATACATCGTTAATAATAATGATAAATTCAGAATTGTTTTTCTTAATTATAAATAAATATAAATCTGAAATCTCTCTCATTCCGTTTTCGTACATTCCAAAAGGCCCGAGGAAAAATGTAGGCATCATAATATAGTAGGTATGCCTGTTGGTATTCTCTCTTAGTAAGTACACAACACATTATATAATGTAGTGTAAGCACCATAAATATGTTATGAAAATAAAATCAAGAAAATTAAAAACAAATATTTATTTATTAGTTTATACTTAGTTGTATATTTAATATGAAATTAAATCTTCCTGCACGAAAATTCACAGAAATAATTTCTATATTATTATTCTTATGTTAACCAGACATGGTGTATTTACATCCATTTATATAAATTACATAAAAAGTAATAGTTTTAGATTATAAGTGGAGTGAATATATGATTTTATAATAATGTGTGTTTTTTAATAATTTATTTTATATATATACGAGTATAATTGCTTGGATGTACTTTTAAAGACACTTTTTTAAATAAATATTACTTATAATAGCAAAAATGTTTCTATAATTTATGAAGTAACTGTAAAATCATAAAATAAAAAAAAAACAATCCAGTACAGTTTTAGGATAATTATTAAATTATTGTTTGGTAACACTGATAAGCAAAAAGTTAGACAGTTTTTGCTTAAAACCGTTTTCGTATACAATGCTAAATATAATATTATTGAATTCAAATTTTACACATCCATTAAAGTGAGTGACTTCGACGTTGACGCTTAATATAAAAAAGTGTGGTTATTCACTTGTCCGCTTAATATAAATTACGATTGAAATAAATGCATCATCACGGACAACGTTTTATTTATGTCAAATATTTTTTGTTATTATATTTTTATAATAAAAAAAGGAAAATAGCTCTCCAAGTGCATCGATCACTTCTTTTTTTGTTATTCTTAGATAGTATCCATACTTAGCTGAAAATTGTACATTTTTTGAAGATTCCAATTATTCACTTTTGTTATGTATTCAAGAAGTCTGTTGATTATGTAAGTTTTTCAAAAGGTATGGGTAACTGTATAATATTATATCTTATAGGTAGTTGGTGGCAGATGTGTGTGGGGACAAACATGGTTACACATCATAATATTATGTATAATAAACACAATTTAAATTCATAAACTTCACCTATGTGTATATATACTCAGGACTAGTATTAATAAACAATATATAGGGTAATTCTAAACATTATCACCCTCTTTTTATGTTTTAATAATGCATTTATTCATATTTTGATTTTTGAAATTTTTTAGTTAACTTAAAAACTATATTTTCAGATATTTATATGTAATGACTCAAATGAGTGCGAGTGCCCATTGCCATGTGATGAAATAAACGTTATTTTTTCAAATAAGATCCACCATTTATTTTTGATAAATTGTTAAGTAAATGATTATTTTTGGAAGAATTTGATGCATTTTAATCATAATTCAAACTACAATTTGTTAATACTTAATTTTAACTTATTGAGAATAATAATCCTTAATAAAATATAAAATAAAGAATTATTACAACCCGATCAAATATTTAAAAATGTTAATATTCTAAAATTATTACAGCCACCAATATACAATCTATTACTATTAACTAAATTTATCTTTAGTACATATAATTTAATAATACAGAAACTGTTAAATAAAATGGCATATAGTTTTCTTTTATAACATACAAGTTTTTTTTTTTGTTTCAAGATTAGTATTAAGAAAAATATAACTTAGTCCAATATCCTATTTAAATCGAAAATACAATTAATTAATAAATGTTTAACCAAAATAAAGATATAAAATTGATTTTCAACTATCTAAATGAAATAAATAAGTAAAATAATTAATTTATTAAAATTATATAAAATTTCCTATGCATAATTTTTTTTTTTATGTATTTAGGTTTGATAGTTTTTTTATTTTTTATCTTCTTATAAACTAATAGGTAAATACTGTATATCAATTTAAATTATTATTTATTAGTAGGTCTCTTACTAATCGTTCATTCTATTCATAATTTAAACTGAGTATTTTATTAATGTTGTACTCTATATTATATTATATTATGTGCCGGTCGACAAAATCCAATAGTCTGCTCCAGCGAATTTAAATGTCTAGTTAATTTTAGTGATTTTTTTTCAATAGTTAATTGAATAACATACTTAATGGTTTTCGATTATAAATAATGAACAATAGAATTATTACAATTATTATTAACCATATTGTTACAGAATGTCAATTATTATTCTAGGATAAAAAAGAAATAATATGAATAATATGAATAAAAAAAATGTATAACTAGTTTTTTTAATTTGATAAATTAAATATCTTGTATCAATAGACAGAAAAAAAAACAAAAAAATAAGTATAATATTATGAAATATTCTTTCAGTTTTATCCAAATAAAAGATTATTTTGAGGTTATTTAGATTACCTTTTGAATAATTTTATTTTGATAGTCATACAACTGGGCATGGACACTATACATTATTTTTGAATGACATTAAATATGATAAGAATAAATAAATAATTGAAAAAAAATAGTTAATACTATGTATTAGCATACTATACATGTTATTAATATACTACGGATGCGCGAGCGCGTGCAGTAGGCATTCGAACATTTAATTTTCTTCTATTATACACGTGTCTGAGCTTTAATACTCTTGGGTGGATAGCTATTATTTCGATACGCTGTCCCGGTACCTTAAAATACTATATAAACACACACATACATATATATATATATTATATATATATATATATATATATATATATAAATAGTATACAATTGTACATAGTATATAGCCGAATCAAACCAAGTGTAAAATATATACGCGAGCGAGTATTCGTAGTTTTATTATTTCTATACACATACAAGTGTATAAATGATTAATGAATGCATATAGACAGCGATACCGTCGAAATAAAGCAAACACCTGATGCCACATAGTAGTGTGTGTCAATGGTAGACCGACGAAATAAAAAAGTAATATAAAATATTATATAATATCAATTTCGTTAAAAAGCCAGTTTTTGTTTTTTTTTATTTTTTTAAATAAATAAATAATAGTTATTTCAGCAAATATGCGCTGGCTTTACAATATAATGGCTAAACAATCAGC
The DNA here is from genome assembly GCF_020882245.1 of Rhopalosiphum padi. Taxonomy (NCBI): domain Eukaryota; kingdom Metazoa; phylum Arthropoda; class Insecta; order Hemiptera; family Aphididae; genus Rhopalosiphum; species Rhopalosiphum padi. The sequence goes on from NC_083599.1 coordinate 30,946,964, forward strand.
ACCGTCGGTGTTTACCTTCTACTGTAAAATCAATATTTTTGAAACGGCATGAAATAGGTACACGGAGTGTCAACAAAAATATTTTTAAATAATTTCAATGTGCAAAAAAAAGTGTTTAAAAAACCCCTTGAAATCGTCACTATAGCGACTGTTAAACAAATTTGGAGTGTACTACCTAGAATAGAATTTAAAAATTAAGCTGGGATAAAACGTAAGAATATACGCATATTATAATATCTTAGTAATATAACATAGTATGAAGTGTATTCGACACTTCAATTTTATTTAGTTCTTAAAAAAATTGACGATTATTGATGTTAACTTCGAATTATATTTAAGGGTCCACACGAATTGTATAGTTTTCACAATAAATACTATTCAAAATAAAGCGAGTGCGGGAACACTAATAGGTACACATAAAAACTTGTATTACGTGTACTTTTAATGATAGATTTATTTTAACTAATCATGAATCACAATAAGTAGATAATATTTTAATATCAAATTATAATGTAATTATCGATGATGATGATGATGATGATGATGATGATGATAATAAATACAACTATAGTATATACTGTGTATAATAAGTTAAAAAAAGAATAATAACATTAATACATTATCAAAAATCAAATAGATACAGTTAATTTCTACAACACGATATTATAAATGTCATACCATGATCAATGCTTTTTATTATACTAAGTGTTAATAATAATAAAGTTATGCTATAATAAGTAATAACTATACTTATCAAATTATTTATAGGTAGTCAATTTATTCACGGTACATAATATGATAAATAAACAGCAGATAAATTATAACGGTTTTACATCTCACTCGTGGAATAAGGATACCTCTTATTTTATTTCGTGTCGTGTGCTCGAATTGTTTGCTTAACTCAAGGTCCATCTAAATTTATTATTATTATTATCGTTCTCTCTTGTCCGAGCGAATTCCACTTACAAACTACTGTTCAGCGTCGTATAATATACAAACTCGTGTGCAGCGGTTATGTCTATACTTTAACTCTACACGCCATAGTTATATCATATAGATACGCTACGATGCAGACAGTCAGCGGCATATGTTGTATATCGACCGAACCAAGTACACAATATTGCTTGGTACTCCACGTTATGTGACATAATCGATTTAACTCCGGACAGTTATTTGAACGAGATCAACAATTATTATGTCCGATTTGAAGATTTACTATGATATTATTATTATTCTTATTCAAGATCAAGGGTACAAATAATTATTAAAAGTTGGACAATAATAATATTATAATGTTATATATTTTACTTGATAATTGACAAATAAAACATTATTAATCACTCGAGTGTTATTATCACCGTGATCATATATTACAACATAATATTTTATACCTAATATTTAGCGAAAAAAAATATAAGATCGATTGGGTGCCTACATCATAACATAATTATTCACACAGTATTTCATCTGTAACGAACAATCGAAAAAATATTGGAAGAATTCTCTACACATCGGTAACCGATAGTCTTAATAAGAAATATATCTATAATTATTATGATTACAATATTAAAATTCTCCCCATCCCCTGAGCAGTATGGAAAGGATAATCAGAAAGTTGATCGAATTATAGGGTTCTGCAATATTATGACGCTGAAACCTCGAAAATTATATAGCTAGTATCTATAAGAAATTGTTAACGTTTCGAGCGATAAGTACCCACTTATTAATTTAGAATGGAATCATACATTAATCGTACTTGTCCTTTGATTTTTCCATTTATTTACCACAACAGACAATTTAAAATTTGTGTTTAAACATCTGTAAATATGTTATTCGCAAGATGTCAAAAACCATCATAACCCTATCACTGATATATAATATAAATATAACAATATCATAAAATCTTATTTTCTGGCGTGAATGTCAAGAACATTTGAGTTTTATAAGAACATTATAATATAAATAAATAATGACCTATCACTAATTATATTTAATTGCAAAATCTAGATAATTAAAAACATAGACGTTAGGGCTATATATGTCTGTGCTAATACGTTTCACCTCTTTTATATCTAAATATTGAGTATTTCTCTTGACATAATATGTCCAATGGGTCGTCGAAAGAATACTATATCAACTATATTATTACTTTAGTTATTTAAATATAAATAATATAATCGAATAGAACGTTGAAACGTGTCATAATATATCCTAAATATTATATTTACACATATAATATATAGGATATAGTTGGCAATGGTTGGATTTTGTTGAGTTATGAAAATGATTTGAACGACATAAATAAACTAATTCAATACCTGGTGTGGACGTATTAATTCAACTTCTAAGTGCGTTCTTTAGAAATTGTTGTCATGAAATCGCACAGAATGAATTTTATGAATATATTATTTAAAAAAAACTTCTCGTTTGTTAGAATTTGCGTAGAGTGGTTATAATAGATGTTTGTAACTATTTTTAGAGAGTTTTATACTATAAAAATTATTAAAACGTGTTGACCTATTATAACTTATTAATGCAATTACAACTTATTATTTTTGAAATTTGATTTAATTTAAAATTAAGGTAATAAAATTGTTCGTTTTGAGATTGAAATACAATAGTGTTAAATAAATGTTTAAGTCATTTGTTATAAGTACTTTATAACGGATTCGGGGGAAAAATGTAGTTTTACTAAAAATAGTGGGATTTTCGATAAAATTCAAATAATCAAACACCGCGCTGGTTATTACAACAACTGCAGTGCTACGTTTTACTACTACTAATAATAATACTTGTATATAGTGAAGTGTATTGTTTTATGCCGCCGAACAACTGTATTATCCAATACGTATGATGAAATATTGACCGACAACGATTTCAATTACGGTGACACGCAACTGTTTAGGTAAAATTATGTACATATATAAAACAATTAGATTTGTCTTTGAATAGAATGCACACGTATGTTTCTAGGGATAAAATAAAATGGTTTTGGAATGACAATGCGATCGTTAATGTCAAATCCCGGCCGACTGACATTTTCATCGTACATAACATTATTATTATTATTATTATTATTATTATTACTATTATCACTACTACAACATTATTGTTATTCACTATACTTTCGACACGTGTAACCAAAGTTACACAGATATTTTGTTTCCAAATAAAGTATGTAATTGTTTATTTTTTTCCAATTTACACTAAATCATGAAACATTAAACATTAATGTTAAAATTTTTAAATGTAGGTTTATTAAAGACATATTAGTTGTGACTCTTTCCGGTCGCGTTTCGAGCGTAAATGAAATCCTATATTACAAATAGATCTAATTGTGAAACCAATTACCTATCTTAGGGTCTGGGCTATAAAATGTATTAAATTTGGATAAAAAAAACACAACGGGTACAAATTTTAATTCGTTGATGTCTCCTTGTGCACTATTATTCACAGTACAAAACTGGTATTTTAAATGCATATTGTTCTTATAGTTGTTCGTAAATAATAATCATGATATATTGTAAAACCATTTCCTTTCAAAACGTGTTATTTCCTTAAAAGTTCTGTATGCAAAGCGTATATTATTATGTACATCATTTTCACAGAACGTCATTCAATTTCTATTCATATGGCAAAACGTATAGGAAATTATATTGCTTGTAAAATAAAATAAATCTATAGTTTTATCAAAATTATAAAACGTTTGGTATGCAAATCGAAACAGAAAGTCATTATACAAAATTACTATGTAACAGTCATTGTGATCAACTAAAAGTCGAAACTACAATTCACTTTTTGGACATGTAAATTTTATTTTTTATATCATTATATAGTTTGAAGTAGGTACATCTATAGAATAATAGTATTGTACAAAACAGAAAATGATTTAGAGAAACGTCACGTTTTGTAAAACAACAATAAGCATTTATTGTTTATTTTTTATGATTTATCCCCAAGTAAACGTGGGAAAATAATGTAAATATAAAGTTCTTCCTTGGCGTAATTAAGAAACTTATCGTGAATTAATGTTTGTATATAATATATTTTTTTATATCATATTTATGGTTTGGATAAGATTTGACAACAGTTAAGTAAAATGCATTCACAGGACAAACAAAAATATAATACGATAAATTCGAGGAAATATAGTAGACTATAAAAATGAAACAAGAACAGTTGCGGCTAAATAATTCGAAAATAAAAAATGAATTAAATAATAATCTTGGATTAGATACTGAAAAAATAATTTACAACGACAAATAAAACGTGAAAACTAAATTTTGAAAACTCAATAGATCATCAGTATAATGAAATACACAAAAGTTAAACACTAAATAAAATGATATTAATTAATCATTAATACAGATAAATTAATTTAAAAGAACATTTTTAAAATAAATAACAATAAACATTTTAAAAATTAAATAATTAAAAACTTTTAAAACATTATATTTTATTGCCCATACACAGATTGGTCAGTGATTTGGCTTTTTGAAAAACCATTTAAAATTACAGTAAATTATTAATATTTTTTTATTTTTTTTTTTAATAAAAAAAAAAAAGATTAATTTTGACTATCAAGTGGTACAATATATTTTATACAGTATAACTATTAACTAACTATAAAAATGCTATTTATGAGTCACAGTTTTAAAATTAAATATTATCTAAAAACTTTGATTTTTGACTTTGAATGAACAGCACAGACACTGATTGTTTGCTGAGCGTTTATGAGTTTATGAAAGACGTCATACATACACAATTACACAACTAAACGCTAAAATGTTCATTGAAAACACTTAATGTCGGAACAAAAATTAATCATTTCTGTTGTAATTAAGTTTGATTATAATTTAGTAGAAAATTAAATATGGTAAAATCGTGCGCGAATAAGCAAAAAAAAACTACTACGCAATTGAGACGCACAACTATATTATTATGTCACCGTTACTAAGTTATAGCTGTAATATCATTTGTAATTTCTTCATTTTTTTTTACAAACTTAACTTTTTTTAAACTTTTGTACGTATTGGAATTCCGTCATTAATTATAATATTATATCGTCCTACATAGGTTTTGTTTTAGGATATATTATCACTACTGAAAAGGTTATATTATATGAAGGAAAGTCGCCAAAACCTGTTATATGTTAGGAGGATTTTCATGCTAAAATAAAAGGTCGTCATGGAGACATGAGCGACATCTGCCTGATATTTGTAATAAAAATATGTATTTTTGTTGTTAGTTAATTTCATATAAAGAATTATTTTATTTAAAATTCCTAGTTATTTTCTTTATAATTGTTAAAAACTAACAAAAAAAAAATATTTACAAAATACCAGCTTTTGACTAAGTCGATTTTGGTTTTTTTTTTTGGAATTTAGATAGGAACAACTATAGACTATTATTATAGCAACTTGACAGTTTCATTAAATATTCATAAATTCAAAATTCAAATGCGGCTTTCCTTTACTCTTTTACCTACCTAATTGATTTAGTTTATATTATATCTTATGAGTTAGGCCTTAAATGTGTATAAAATACAATAAATATTCTTAGAAAAAATGCCAGGTATAATTAAATTCAATATTGTTTTGTATAAATATACAAAGTTTAAGCTAACATTTTGAGTTTCTACTGACTATTACGAAAATACACTTTTGGTTAATTTATTATTTAAAACCTATATCTACATATTGTTTAGGGCATATTGTAAATTTGTACTATCTTTTTAACAAAAATAATAATTTAAATTAGTCTATTCCAAGGTATACTTTTTATTTATAAATAAGAAAATTGACTATATTGCCTATATTGTTTAGTGTTTCAAATAATATACAAAGAACAAACAACGAACAAATAAATTGTTAATTTATTTCACTGTAAAAAATAGGTAAGATTATTAAGCTCGCCGCTTTTGACTTAGTGTCCATTATAGATTTCAACGGGACGGAGTCGATTGGCCCCTGTAACGCGATATACAATCCAGCGGTCGGTAAACGCTTTCGAATCGTAATTAAACCTAACGGCGGCTGTTGTTGGCCAGGGGTAGTTAAATCGTCGGCGATACACGTTTGCCGGACGAGACGCGTGTTAAATTTATATCCGAAACCGTTTCACCCCGGCCCGACGACCCCCCGAGCAAGACTTAACGGCCGCGTCGATCTATCATTGTCCGCCAACGAATTCTCGTCGCTACCCGCAGCGACGACGATTGCGATCCGTCGTCGTAATTTCCCGCGGTCACGTCGGCGGTGAATCGATCGCACTTACACTCCACACCATTGCGGACAAACGTACTCTACGCGGCTAGGCAAACGAGCGTCGCAATTTTCCACTGCCGCCACCGCCGCCAAAACGACAGCTGACACATCCTAATAATGAATATTATGATCACGCGATAGCGTAATAATGAAATAAACACTAGACAATATCTAGTAGACATATTATTATTTTAACGTATATCTTCGGATTACGTCGATTTCGAGAAGATTCCTGCTAAGAAGATCTTAATAAGCACAAAATGTGACTAATCGAAAACGACCAAAATATTTATATACGGTGGAATCATTACGGCGAGATGTCGTGAAAATGTTCGAATTGTATAATAAAATGCCATTCGATCTCGATGCGTCTCGAATAACACAAACAATCACTCGCCAACGAGCATTGCCGGCGTTATTATACGAGCTTTGGATGTTTACTGGTGCCGAAGTTTTGTTGTGCTTCGTCGAGAAATACGTATAGGTGCCCATTACGCGTTCTAGTCAAAATATTGTTACAATTTCTGACAGACCCGAATTATTTGTCTTCTCGGTCTTATAAGCACACATTACGTATCGCGCATGTGTGTTCAGCCGCAGCAGTTCACGTCTAGCTTCCGAAACCGACGTACGAAATTAAACGGTTTTCTTACACATAAAGCTGTAATCGTTTACACGGCGGGTACCGATCTATTGATGCGTAACAAATTGTATAGCGTGTTCAGTCGGATGTTTAGTGCTCATCGGATTAATTTTACCCGTGCGTCTACGTCACGTTCGTCGTAGATTACAATAAATACACGTGTACCTGTGCAGACTGTACAACGTGTACATTGTGTGTGTGTTATACTTATATTAAATACGATTTTCCTTCGAACGTATAATGTGGCCAATAACACTGTGTGTGGTTTCTTAATGAACAAAGTGAGATGGTTAAATAATAACATTATATACGTGCATATAGTATTATTTTATATAATATAATATTATGCGTACACGCTACGTACATATAAAAATACTGGATAGCCGTCTAAATATTATGGCTTATACGCATAAAATAATGTCTCCAATAAAATCCATTTCAAACGTCCTTATCAATATTAATTATATAAACATTCTCCTCTTGGATGACGAATAGCGGCCATTTTTTTGGCACCAATAATCAATTGGAAACGGGTATCTAGTATTTTTTTTTTGTAGCACACACACGTGTATAATATAATAAAACTATACAAAAATTTTTGTTCTGATTTTGCCCAACCACAGCCTACAAACTTAATATCACCGATCATATTATGTTCGAACAAATATCCAGGTGTTAAATTTTAATAACTATAGTTTTTCAAATATTTTTTTATCAATTATTTTTAATGAACAATAAAGATAATTCGATAGAAATCGATAAAATTCACCTATTTAGTCATAAATCATAATCATAATTTGTTACGACAGATTTGGAATTCACTGCTGTTCATATTATAAAGACAATACAAAAGTGATGACAAAGGTGTGATATTGAGTGGGTATTGAAAATTTCTGGAAACTACACCACTATTGAGTCATTAAGGGCCCGCTTGTATTAGTGGTGGACCACTCAGTGTATACAACATAATATGCAAGCTTTAAACAGATTTTATACATAAACCTACCCCGCTATATAGCGTTGACCATATATATATATATAGGTATATACATATACAAATACCCGCTCGCGCTTTTATTACTGTAACCAACGATAATAATATAAGAATATAATACGGTAAAACAAAAACAACAGTGATATGACACACGACGTATTGGACTGACTTTTTGAATTATTCGCGTCGACGACCCTATTGTAAACATTATTTATTGTACGCATGTAATATAATTCGTTGGACGGTGACTCTTGAGTCATATAATATTTTTATAACTTACTATCGTACAAACTTCGGGCCGAGGGATTACTGGAGTAAACATCGTATTTTGGCACGTGGTTATTATAATCATAGTAATCGCACGGACAGGACGCCCAGAAAATCAGTGGCGATTGTCACGTGGTCCTGAGCATACAATATACATGTTTACGTGATATTATACCCTCGTGCACAGGATGGTAAAGATGTCGCATTTGGTGGTAAATGCATATGTATATAATACCATAATATATATACATCGCACACGAGGGATGACCGGTGTAAGTATCCGGACCAGCGCGGCGGTCGATCGCGACCCAAAAACTGTTGGCCGGAGTCATTCCGTTTCGCCAAATTCGAGAAATAGAGTGGTGGTTGTGACGGCGGATAGGGGTAGGAAACAGGAAGGGAAATGGTAAATTCCGGGCCACGTTTGAATTATAAACCACTACTCGAGTGCCCTTCATTTTACGGGTGTGTATATATAAATATATATATATACGAATGGCATATTGTGAAATTTCGTGAGAGAAAAATAATAACCTAATGAACGGGTATTAAAAGTTTTCACTTCTCGGTATTCGCCAGCCTTTTTTGATGTTGCGCATGCACGTTTGAGTCCCGCGGGATTATTCTTGGGTAATTAATACGACTTGAGTTCGAAATACGATATAAAATTCAAAACTACCGTGGTAGTGTCGTGAAACGAAAAACATTAACGTTTCATCATGGAAAAAACGGACATTTCCCAATAACCCAAACTAACAATAGTATTGAAGATAACAACGTGTAGGTTTAACCACCACGATCTATCTAATGTTGATGGGATCAAAGTCTATGACATAGAAAAACAGTTATTTCACGGTAGGTATTTTATGAGTGCGTTCAAACTATACAGTATATATCAATCATCAACCGATTGTATAGTACACTTCGATTGAGTCAAGTTAAAAAACTTATCATCAATTTGAGGAAAATATCTACAGTGTACATATATAGAAGAAAAAACTGTGGCTCTAGTTGACGCAGATAGTTTAGTAAATGATTACGACTTTTGATGAACCTAATTACAGAAACTTTGGAAGTTATACATAAGCAAAGTTTAACTTTTTTCGGGACTTAATTCTATGCTCAAAGTCAACAAAAATTCAAATATAATACTATTATTTTGATGTTTTAATATACGTATTTTTCAATAACGGCATTATCTATGCTCGTCAGTTAAGCACTATTTAAACTAACATCTCAAAGAAGATGCTATTAATAATTTGGTTGTGGATGTGGTTAACAACTTATCTTTATATTGGTTTGTCATAATATTACAGCAATAATTATGAATAGCAACTTATGGCTGGTATTTTTTAATTTATTTATTTTTTTACGATTTTATCCAAGTATTGAAAATATACAATAAGAATTTAGAATAGTGCATTTCATTATTCTTATGGTTATAAGGACTTAAATACTTCGTATAAACCTTTTCCTGCGATAAAAAAATACATACCACTTAATATTTGAATACTAATGATTTAAGTGTTTTCTATGTATACACTTATTATTATTAATCCACCTTACGCATACTATTTGGAGTACAGATATTTTATATATATATTATATACTTTTAATTAAAAAAAAAAACGAAAATATCTTTCAAATTCAAGTTTGAAAAACAGAAATTAAACTTTTTACTTATCAAGTGTATGTATAACCAAAAACATAATTTAGATACGCTTATAAATAGTATCCAAGTAAAAAAAGAAACATTTATTTACAACAATGATTATGATAGAAAGAAAATAGAAAATTAAAAAAGAAGGAAATTGACTAATTTATTTTTTACAGTTATATTTATATCACTGTTTATAGATAAAAATCATAAATATATATATATATATATTCATTATATAACTTCATTATATTTACAGCTACATCGACGATGATTTTTATTCCATTAAATAATATGAACTTATTTGTTTTGCGATTCGATTTGAAAAATAATTATACTATATATTATCGTTTAATATCTATATTAAATTGAGTTAAAATATAAGGAACACCGTATCATGTTATACAAATTGTATCCCGGTATTGCATGATAAATATGCAACGGTTTTTATTTTTATTTTTATGCTTTTACTTCTTTAAGTCAGGATTTTCGACACTTTTCCAGTGAAACTTACAGCCTTCGATGTGAGATCTCAACTAGATTTACCTGTCCACATTTTGTATATTTTGAAAAGTTTTATTTTATGTTTAAAATACTACAGCACTTCAGAAGTTTTTGTCTTTAACGTTTATTTGTTTTCGTTATTTTCACCCTCGCTCGAATACGCGCATTATACTTTGTGCACACACACACAAACACACACACATTAAACCTCACACAAAAGCTCATGCACAACGCGTCCGATGTAAATATATAAATTCGGCGGCGTCCGATACACCTGAACGGCATCGCGAGCGGATAAACGAATCGGATAAGAACCCGGAAGTTGGCGCACCGGTATCTCGACGGTGGGTAAACTTATAAAGTTGAATCGACAAATTACCTTGCGAGATACTACCTCACCACTTCTAGTACTATCTCCACCGTCACCATATCACCAGAAATGCCGCTTCTGTCTGTATAGTTCACCACCGTATTCGCGCTGCAGACCGGTGACCTTTATCTTCGGAAATGTTTCGAAATGCTATCCGTCGAGCCATCTGTATGAAGTATCCCACCCGCTCAAACCTACGCGTGTGTGATATGCGATTAAAACTCCACGTGAGATCGATAGTTTGATCGACGTTTAAATCAACTCTAGTCGGCGAAGACCCGTGTAATCTTTTCGGACTTATAAATTGTGTAAAAATCTCGCAGAGAACAGGCTTCATAAAGTAAAATGAATCTTTAATTATTTCAGTAACTTTTAAAATTGTATTTATCGCTCGACACATAGTCTTAGTATAGTAACGATTAAATAGATACTAATAATATAATAATATTTTTATTATTGTTATAAGACCAACCTTGGCGGCAGTATGAAAACTGCCAGCGATAACCTGCATCTACCTACAAGTTCATCGTTCTACTCTAAACGGGTCTCTATAATAGTGGTCCTACGACCATAATAAACAATATGAAGTTTTATATACGAGTAAGTATAGTAGTCAAAATCAACGATATAATGACAATAGATTGGTATGAATAAATCCAAATTTTAATTAAATTTTTATTAATTTATAGTACCTGCAACAGGTATACAAAAAATAACTCAAACGGTTGATATACACGATTGTTTATGATCTATATGTGCACGTACCTCAGTTCAATTCAAAGAAACTATAAAGATTAGTAAAAATTTAAATATTTTATGGACCACTATTATAGCAAAGTATTTTTATTTTCGTTTTATGACGATACAATATTATATCATATTCATGAGTATTTCCGTTTATATAACATGAGATAACACGCAGTCACCTCAACATTTTCTCGTTTTTTAAACTTTTGCACTCTTCAGATGGTTGTTAAATAATATTATTATCCGTCGTGGATCACGATCCAATGAATCGAAATCATTTCATTATTATAATTAGTCAATATGTGTGCAATGTGTGTATATAATACTTATATACGAATAAGCCAGCCACATGTATTATATGTGACGACAAACATGTCGCAAGGAAAAAGTAATAAATGATTCGACTTACGATATAATAAAATATATTTGTACGGAGTTTCCATATATACTTGTACATACCGAATGACGGTGAGCGACAATAAATGTCTAGTCTTATACACAATAAAACGATGAAACCTGACCGGCAGAGTTTTTTTTTCTACATCGAAATTAATTTTATAACACCACTTTTCGATATCGGTGCACGTTACAATAATACTATAATATGCGTAGATATGGTATTAATTTTCGTTTGCGTCATAAATAGTATTATAGCAAACGCCGCAGTGGGAATAACAAAAGAAAACAAATCAAAAAAAAAAAATTGTAAAAATATATATTCACAATTATAAAACAATCACCGGTGATAGGTATATAAAATATATACATATTAAATGTACATGTACATTTTTCACCGTCGTATAAATATTGTGTACCCGCGTCGACATTCTATACATATGATGAAAAACGATTTTATAAAATAAAAATACCAACAGCACAACAAAACAGAAAAAAAACCGTTGTTTATCAATGGTATTATTTCGTTACAAAGGTTTTAACGCCGACACGATTTAAACAGGAAATCGAATTTTTAATACAAATTACATTTGTATCCTAGGTCGCCCGTTCAATGTTTTGAATTCGGCTTCAATTGGGTTGGAAAAAATTCAAAACATTTCTCGTTGAATTAAACACTTTTTAGAACATATTATATTATTATGTCTCGTAAATCACCGAAAACGTTGTACGACATTTATTTGTAGTAAATCGAGTATAATTTGCATATTTTAACATTGATATAAAATATTCATTTACTATTAGATATACAAGTAAAAATATTACTTTTGACTTTTTTATTGGTCTATTTATTACACTAAATACATAAAGCGAGAACCACAGCTTATGATTGTAATACATTAATTGTATATTGCCAATTGATTGATAAATTCTGCAGATAAAGCATAATTTATATTTCGATTAAAATATCTATTTACTAGCGATGATGATTAATAATCTTGAAAATAACTTAGGTACTGCGAAGTTTAAAATTTTCCAGATGTTTATTATAATATAATCAGCTCATGCAAAAATATATATTGACATGTTCGCAGCTGACAACGCTATAATTTGCCATAAAATACCGATTAATGTATTTTTAATTCAGTGTTAACATAAAAAGTTACGTTTTTCGTTTTAGTCGTCAACGGTATCGTTATCGTAACGAAAACAGTGCAAAACTATTTATTCAATTTTTTAAAGTGTTAATGGTACTATCTAATAACACAAGTCATGAGCAATTGTCATACTCTTAATACAAAACAAATTTTCCTCAGTTTGAATTTCGGCAAAAATAACTTACAACTTCATACAATCATGTCACCATTAGCATGGTCATAAACGAGTTCTTATGATACTTTATTGTTCTTTAATATATTATATTATTATTCAATTTTATCTTTAAGTTACCAGCCGGATTTAATATATGAACAAATTAAAATTTAAAAATAAATAATAATACCTCTCAACGATAATATAAGCAGCTGTATGTATTTTTAATATCATAATTTGAAGTAAAAAATTGTATGAACAAATGTATACAGAAACGTTGTAAGTAGGTACTTAAAATCATGTAAAAATATCATTAAAAAAAAAAAACATAAAACCGAACAATTGAAGTGTTCTATATTATAAAATTGTCCTCTGCGCATAATGCGTCAGCTTCAAGTGAGTTGATCGGCTACATATACCGTGAATAAATAAAATTAAAATATATAATACTCACATATTATAAATTCTGTATCGTAAGATGATCCGTATAAGTTTTTATAGCTATAAATTTAGTTTGAATTTTTTTGAAAATATTATTTTTACATAATTTGATTTAATTTCTCTAAAACATTTTTGAAAAAAAATATTTTTCACAATTTTTATTATTATTATTTGCTAATAATAATTTTTAGAATATTTCTATATTATTATTTTTAACTTATAGATATTTAAAATTTATGATCGGAATATATAGTACATTTGACATTTTAATACTTATAAGTTATAACTGAGTAAAATATCTTGAAGACGATAAAAATATATTATTTTTTTTAAAAAAATGCCATTTTGCAATGACATAAAATTATGTTAAAATAATATATTTAAAAAATTTAAAACTTCGAAAGAATGAGAGACCCTTAAATTGTATATAATATATTATATATATTATTTATTAATATACTATAGTTATAATTAAAATGCTAATAATGATGATATATAATAACATAATCGTATATATATAACAAATAGAAAAGTCTGAAAAAGAAACCTATGATGGATGGGTAGTGTATTATACCTATCACTACGTTGCAACAAACAAATTGTATTTATAAACTTTGTTTTCCTACAAAGGCCGCCAACGATCGTGCGTCCAGAACACCACACTGTTACACCATTCGCATATATTGTCGGCATATATAATACACCTCAGTAAAATATTATTGTCAGAAAACCCATCTCGCGGTAATGTATTTAAACGAACAAAACTTAATCTTGATTTCACACGCACTCATCATAATATATTACATATATTATATTATATTATTATTATTATTATTATTATAGTAATCTATGGACTATGATATGAGAGGAGTATCTGCGAGTGGCGGGTTTCAGAAATCAATTTCATCACGCCACACATCGTGTACCTAGTCAGTAGTCGTATCAAAATGCGCGTACAATAATTATTACGCACACACACACTACACCGTCATAATATTATTATTATAATCATATGTGTGTTACGAGGTCGGAAAAGGTTTAAAGGGTTGTATGCGAGAGTTATTAAGCGGATTGATACGATAACACTGATGAATAAGGGTAATTTATTAATTTAGTAGTGGTCGCACGCATTTAGGACCCACAGTGTCCTAATAATAATAATAATATTATTAATAATACAGACGACACGGTCTGCCTATTGAAATTGACCGACTTAAAAATAGGTAGGTATATAAATACCTATAATATTATAATATTATTTACATACATCGTAAATAAATAATATTACGACGCTAAATGCGTGCTGCGACTAACACGGCTACTATAGTCGCTATAGTATAATAAAGTATAAAGTATTTTATAAATTAATTCTTTGAATCCTGATCGCACGTTTTACGCATCCGACGGTTTTCCGAAAAGATGGACCATTTACTAGATTAATACAAAAAAAAAAGAGAAATAAATCATTACTGTTATTTTTTTAAAGGTTTTAAGGTTATACGATTTCTCAAATAATATATTATACTATACTCATGTATACATAACCTGCAGAGATGTGATCGAGGTAAGGCCCACTATATCATAAACGAATGGTACGACCGTAATGGCTCAAACGAAATTAAAAAGTCGTACGTATAATAAACCCGATACCCGTATTTCTGAAAATCCCCATTAGGCGATGAGGCGGTGAGCCGATCGCTCTTTTCGACTTTTCGCGGACTTCGATTAACTATTTAAAAAGTCATAATGACGTGCACGCGCACGTACCTATTGTTGTCTCAAATTTTAATAAATAAAAAAGTACAAGTTCGGTGCACGTGGACCGGAAAAACCACTGCCCAATAGTACCCATATATAATATTAAATGTTGTTGTGAAAGTGTGGTGACTGCAGTACATATAATATAAAAAGGTTAATACGGTCACCCACGTGCCATTCGAATGGTCAAATATGACTTTCAATAAGTGTACTCACCCCGCGAATGAAATACAATAATATTTCGTCGCTCGATAATAATTTGAATTAAAGTAAAACTACGTTCACTTATACAGGAGGAAAATGTAATATTATAATTATTATAACCTGCACCATTTAAGTATATTATATTTTAATAATTTCAATGAGACCAATAAAAAAATATATATTAAATAAATATTATGTAGTTCATTAAGTATGCGCATTCCCATTTTTCATTTTAATAATTAATTTATTCAAATACTAATTTTTATAATTTTTAAATATAGGTACTTAAAAATCATATTTTCAATTTCTCAAGACTTTTTTGTACCATTTGGGTAATGTCTTGCCTTAAAAACGCTTACTTTAAATTATTTAGTAGACATATATTTTTTTTTAATGTCATTTATTACCTAATACAATATTTAAACGAGTAATTTCTCAATTATTATTCAAATGTTTATAATAAGAATAATGGTCATTAGGTTTAACATTGGACCTAGTATTTATTATACTAGGAGTATCTTTACAAATAATTATAAATATTGATGAATTAATTTTAATTACTAATATTTTCAACTCATCATACCCCTCACATCTTTTAAACCCATTACCGCGGACTTCTTACAAAAATATAAATGTAAAAATTTAAATAACTTAAAATCTTTAAACATTGATTTCGACATACCATCACTTTCGAAAAAAGTATTTTGCTAAATAATTCCCTGCAGTAGAAAAAGAATATTCTCATTTGAAAAAAAAATTAAAATGTTATTGCCCCACAATACTCCTTAAAGAACCATAATACTTAAAAAAATAAGTACACATCATAAAATGTTCTATCATGTGATATCAAAACGGAAATATCATTAAAAGATATCTTTAACTATCATTTAGTAAACGGCAGTCATATGAAACGAAAGTCAGAATCTTGCAGCCATCGTGTACAGAACACGTTGTTATTACATAGATAGTATGACTCTCGCTGTTTAAGCGCTTATAAATCAACTTATATTTTATTCCTCGATTTAGACATTTTTAAAAATTTTAAGTTCACAATTATGTCTTTCATTGCATATGTTTTACAAAATGGTTGTAATGTCAACAACCACGTTTGAAAAAAATAAACAAAACTTCGCGTATTGATAATAATCATAGTATTATAGTATTAAATACAAATATTATTTCACGATTATACAAATTATTATTGAACTGTGGAATAAAAACCTCTAGAAAAGGACTACCGAAAAATAATTTAGGATAAAAGTATTTGTGTAAAAATTGTTTAATAATGTTTAATGTTATTTAAAATTTCAATGTGATATGCGATTCATATATTAATATTTAGTATATAATATTAAATGAATGTGCGAATTATTATAGCATATTTTAATCTTAGATTTATGAGTGTTGAATCAAATAACTTTGTTTTCATGCGCATTTATTGTTCACTATGTATTTTGGAATAGAAGTATATTATTACTGGAGAAATACATTAAATAATGACATAAATACTATTATAATATTCGATCGATATAAAAAAAAAATGTCCAGACATAACGATATAGTAACGATTATATTATTTTTTTATTAATGATAAGGGTGATGATGAAATTTTCAAGCGGAATCTCATGATGTATATAGGTCGTGTTATAATAGAACTCGCGCGGGGGCATTTTGTCTGTGACCAACGAAACTTTTTGGCTTTGGTACATATACATTTATATCATATAGTATTCACAATAAACGTATTGTTATATTATTATGGTTCCTCCAAGTCTCTTGCGGCATTATAAATGTGTGTGTGTGTGTGTGTGTGTTTACAGTTTACTGTTGCGGTTTAAGCGAATTAATGTGTTATATTTGCCGTGTGTCGCGCGCGCGCGTAAGTAGATTTAAAGGTCCCGAGGTTGTCGTATTTTCCGGATACTTTCACCCCATATCCCAGCCTCCACCCACCAAACCCACCACACCATCTGCAACCGTTTTTTACACGCGCGCCACGCGCCATTACTGAATTTTACATCACGCAACCGTTATTATAACAATATATCATTATCCACTTTTATATTATACCACCATTATAATATACACACACACACACCATATTATATCTAGATGCAAGTGCGTATATATTATATGTTAATACTTTTGTGTGTGCGATGTGGTGTATTAAATACAGTGAATTACGAATAATTTATAAATTATAGGTAGATAGAGTATAGTAATGGTTTATTAAAAATTTAAGATATAAGGTAAGGAGGAATGAGTATATTATAGTTGTACGTGGGTTTGCGACAATTGAGATATCGACCGGTATATTTTAATTTTAATTAAAAATATTAGGCAGTAAGAACCAAACAATAACTTAATCTAAAAAAATGTCATACAACATCAGGTCTCAAAATTGATTTACCGAAACAAATTAATAAATCTGAATTAAGTGTTGAAATGTTTTAATTTAGGTAGGGCATAATATTAGGCGACTACCAAGAGTATAGGCGGCTATCAGGAAATATTTAATTTATCTTAAGTTAATTAATCTCATTTAAGTCGTATAGTATTTTTCATCCCCTTTTCCTGAAAAAAATTTATTATTTTTTTTTTTTTACTTTATTATCTATATCTATATGTATAGCTATTACCAACTATACGCTGAATTTTATAGTGATACTGCAGATATTTCGATTATTTTTGAATCTATAATATATTATAATATATAGTATGTATGTATATTATAATATATAATAATTATATTATGTTATGTTGTTTATAAATCACTAGACTATAAATTGTTTTATTTTTAAATATTCATATAAACTATATTATAAAGGTTCATTTATAGATATTTAAACAAAACAAAATACAAGTTAAATATTAATTTGTGCTTGAGTTAATTTAAAAAAAAATAGAGAACTTGAATTAAATTAGTTATTACGTTTACGGGTTTTTTTTATGTTTTTATATGAACCTACAACATTAAAAAGTGAGCATTGATGAATTTCGATTAAAATGTCACCCGATTTACGACGATCAACTGCGAAAAACCATATACAGGTGGACGTAACCTATACCTACCCATTAATGTATACTTGTATATATATATATATATATATAATATACTGTAACATTTGGTTTATCGTGTTTTACCACAACATACCTAGATCGATGTTTTTTTTTTTTTTTTTTTATAGCGGGAGGCGTTTTTCTTTGAACGGAAGTAATGCGTCATTTGAATACGATTACGGAAAAAACCATAAACGAATAGGTATTATTGTCGAACAGTATTGTATAGAAAAAAAATGTATAATAAAAACCCTAGTGGTGATATTAATCTCCGTTAAATGAATATACATTAAAAATTAATTTAAAACGTTTAAAAAAAAACCCATTTTTATTATACATATGAAAATGTTTTTTATATTTTCCCTCTTATACAAGAGATTTACATGACTGTAGGATACATATTATGCGAAACAGTGAGATGAAAATATGGACTACATCGGTATTTATTGCTTATAATATGTAATACTATACATTACACATTTATCTTCATCGATGTTCATTATCAGGAGGAAATGAAGAATATACACGCGTAATAACACACTCAGTGTATTGAACGATTTTGTATAATTTTTTAAATTAGTTGACATCAAACTCGTGAATTATGAAGTGTGACTGAACGCTGTCGTTACAATAATGTTTTAGCGTTTATTAACATGTGCGTGTGACAAATGTTCGGTCACGGAGTGTTGCAGAAGGATAATATCTCGAAAAAATATCAAAAACAATTTTTCATTATTAATATAATAATATAATTGGTAAACATCGTTCGCAAATATTCACACAATAAATCCAATATAAAGAACAGTAGTTAAAGTTACGTATGCATTGAAAACTGGACATTAAACGTTCATAAACACAACATTATATCAATGAAAATATTTGAATACACTATGACTGAAATTTCATTTAAATTATGTGCTTAAAAAATATTTTATAATTTATGTTTTGGTTATGGTAAAAAAAAAAATCGAAATCGAAATACGGGTTCACCACGCCCACAAACGATACCGGCGGGGACGTCGACGATATTTGAACATGCTGTATGGTATTAATATGTATTATCGTCGAATTTCGTTTAGCGTTTCGATTTATTTCCGAACTCATGAAATACTAATATTTGTTATAATAACGATATATTATGTAAATTATTGTTTTCTTATTTATTATAACGTACGCTATCGGTTTTAAATCAGGCACGTTTTCAGACTCCCACGCAGACGCATATCATAATCATCTGCGTTAAACCGTATGGGGATGGATTGGGACCGACGTGGAAACGAAATTGGTACGTTAGCCTCGTTAGAATGTCATTTCTTGACGGTCCACAAACCACAGCATTATACACACGTAATATATAACGCATCTCCGGTCGACAGTAAATCAGATGGCTGTTTAAATATTGTTTAATATATATTAAACTCAGTACAGCGCCAAATCGTTTTCGGGAGAAAAGAGATAAAAAATATATACTGAAAAATCACATTATTGTCACCGGCATTCGTTCGATCGGAGTAGGTACCTAAAACTAATTTGCCATTCGATTTTATGTATACAATACACGGAGTATTATAAGATAATACTACAATTCAATAAAATACAATTTTTATTGAATTCGATATCCGTCCGATTATCTTATTGTTATTATCGTTTGTCCATATTATTATAAGTGAAGCAACAAAAAACATGATTACATTATTGAGATTCGTTTCTTTTTTTATCTCATTCGATATTACACGACCTCTGTTCGTGGTGAAAAGAGAGTACCTACGGCCAAAAAAAGTTATTTGTGAAAAATAAATAAATTATCAAACCGTAAAAAAAGTACAAGATATATTGTGCATTGAAGAACGATTTGTATTCTTTTGGTTTTAATAGTAACACGGCGGCGCAAAAGCGTCTATAAATATGTACTCCACTAAAATACGTATCTCCACAAACAATATTCCAATTGAAAAGTTAGAAATTCACTTTGTTACAAAAAAAAAAAAAGTTTCCATATGGATACGTAGAAATGAAATATTTCTCCATAACAGTAAATTAACTTCACCGTCCGTACAACGGTTTCACTCACATGTATAACTGAATAGTAGATTATAATATTATGGATTTTAGGATTTGATATTAGTAACTAAAAAGTACATTATACGACTTCTGAACGACTTATTTGAAAACACTGTGAATTGTGATAACTTTTTAGAAATAAATATATTTTCTAAACATTTGAGTATCAAAGTAGGTACTTGCTTTTCAGTTTTCGTAGTAAAGGTAATTATCAATTATGCTGTTATGTATAATGTATTATTTGTGAAATCAAAATATGGTACATTTAAAATTTCAAGAGTTTATGAGTAGTGGTGATAAAAGTAATTGTGAACATTTTGAAAGTTTTTAGATAATTTTAATTTTAATTATTATATTATTGAAAAGTTCATTAATGCATCCCGTATATACTTATATTATAATATGCACAATGTACATCCAAGATTAAAAATAATTTCAAACTTTTTAATGTTATTTTGATAGTTTGTTTTATTAATGATAACTATATACTATTATTTGTTGTTGTTCGCACAAAGTTAAGAGACTTTCAATTGTATCTTAACAAAATTGTTTTTATATATTTTTATTCCAGTGGAATAATAAAAAAATCACATAGAACATATTTGCAGAATGCCACCGTTGGAAATGTATTACATATACACATGTATATAAGACTCTAAAATGTTATTATATTTTTATATTGTCAGTATTTTAAATCTATCAAATTGGATACTTTAAAGTACCAAGGTATTTAAGTGTTAACATATTATGTTTTAGTAAATATTAAACGGTTTTACACCCCGAAAGTCATTCAACATAACAATATTAATTGTAAGTCATTACAACATAATATTATTAAGTGTTTCATAAATGTAATTGGTGAATATTTACTAAATTCGTTTAAGCAAGTAATAGTAAATGAATAATACAAATTCGAATTTCGTATACACAAACGTATCGATTTATTACATGACGATGACATCTAAAATCGCGGTAGTTGTTAGTTAACCTACTATAGTTTATTGGAAATAAAATCAATTATATTATATTGTTCGCACATTGGTTCTCCGCTGGTGGTCCATAAACGGCCTAAACTTATCTAGTTTATTGAAACTATGTCATTATGTCTATCGTTAAATCGTTTAGCTTTAACAAATTTTAGTTTTATTCTGTTAATTGAATGTTAATAGAAGGACTCGTCTACAGTAATTCAATAATCAACACATTATCATGTATAGATAAACAACAAAAAAAAAAATCTACATCAGTCGAAAATCACACATATGCCGCTTAAGCGAAAGTATGTTTAGAATAAACGTCAAACACTGTACCGTACTTGTATTATATAAACTATTATGTATTGATGGTTATAAATAAATAAATATATACAATACGTATAGTAAATATACGAGTATACATATACTGAGTACCTATATAAACAAATAGATTCCTTTTTTATGCAATTAAATGTTATATTCCTGCGACATATTAGGTAAGTTTTTACTTTTTACTTGATAAATTCTTTCGTGGACTCGGATAACAAGGGAGAAAATACTTCAAACGTATATATACAAATATACTATTATATACAGTAACATTTCAAGGCAGTTTAAACTAAAACGAATAAAGGTAAATTAAATAGATGGAGAGTGGAGAAAATAGAAAAATAACCGTTTACAATTTCATCCAAATGAATCATACAATGTAAATATTCCCAAATATTAGCATGTACGGTTCCAACGACATATAGATATTACGGCTATATTTTTATAGAAAAAAAACAAAAGGTTAAGAGCTCTCTAAATAAAATAAAACAATTGGAAATTTTTGGATCGAATGTTTAGTTATAAAGGTTTAAACCATTTATTGTTCCGCAAGACCGCAAACGACACTGTCACATCCGAATGTAATTAATTACTTGATTAGGTTGTTTTTTTAGTTATAAAAAATAAAATAAAAAATAAAAATATATATATATAAATATAAATATAACTATATAAATTATTGAATGGTGAAACTTTAAATACTCGGAAAAGAACATTCATACAAAATATTTTTGTACAATTGAGGGAAAAAAATCAATCAATAATAATTTTAGTTTATACAATACACAAAAAAAATTATTTTAGGCATAATAATTACTCTCTACAGAGTTGTATAAAAGAAGGATAAAAAAAATATGAAATACATTTTCAATAGCTCTGGTTTTCAATTGCACTTTAACTTGTATTTATTTATTTTTATTTTTTTATTTACTTTTCAACCATACGGAAATGTGTTTATATAATAGGATATGTTATATATTGCAATATAATATTTAACGATAAGCACTTCCATAAACTCTTAAATCGAGACGGAAACTTATAATATAGGTACTACTATTATACATAATTTGATCGATATAGGCGTCCACCACGGCCGGACCTCATATATTACGAACATTGAACATATAATGTAAGTAGAGTTAGACACGGAAGAATAATACTTATTCGAAATCACCAGTCGTAGACAATCATGTCAAGCGTTCCTCTCATGGCCCATAATAATATAATAAATTAATACTGTTATTATATTATACTTTTGGCACGTACATAATATTTTAAAATATATTCAAAAACGCGTTGTGTGTTTGGTCTTCGTTAACATAAACTATTATATAATAACACACACACACAAATATCAAAAATTATTAAAAAATGCATAATCCCTCAGTAACATTTGAATATCATGTTGATTTTTTAATCATTTACCTAATTCTCTGTGTACAAATTATAAAAATAATTCACAATAAATGTAGAGAAAGACTTCATGCATATATCTTTATTTTTCACCGATCCAAGACTTTCACAGCAAGCCAATGACGGATATACATAAAATAATAATAAAACTGCGGAGGTATACGTGCATTGCTTTATTAGAGATTTCAACAATTCGACGAATGGGTTTTTGGGAAAATGTGCTACAAAACCTTTTAAATATTGTACTATACTCGTATAAATCGTTATGCGCTGGGTGACATTATAATTTGTGTGTATGCGTTTGGTGTCATTGTCGCTGTGTGTACCTATATTATTATAATATGAATAAATTGTTGTCATTTTCGGTGACAATATCCGGTCCGACCGTCGGATTCGTTGATTAATATTTCCAGGAAAAGGGTCGTCGTCGTTGTCGTGACGGCAATGGTCAATAATAATAGACCCCTAGCTAGCTGCAACGGTGTCGGCGGCGGTGGTGAGACCTGACAGGAGACTGCCGGGGAAAGAGCATTAAAGGTTTGTATTCGGACTTCCGCGCCTGCCGTATTGTTGTCGGATCGCGTTATCTCGCGACATTATAACGTTATATATATATATATATATATATATATATATATATACGAACGTTTTGAAACATTTTGAAACGATTACAAACCTAACCGACGCCCAGGGCTGTTATGCCCAGTACCTACTACAACCAGCGCAGAGCCGCAGAGGTCATATAATAAAGGCCTCTTGCCTATAGACTATATATTATTATTATTATATATATATATACAATTCTATAGGAGGGCTTGAGTGATTCCCCAGGGAATGGAACACAAAGTGGGAATAATACACCTAGACATTATGTGCATCTATAATAAATATGATGTATATTATATTATAATATACTGCAAATGTAATCATGATTTTTTTTTAGCATTTACTTATCTCGGAAAAATATTTAAAAAAAATAATACATAATATATAAATCAATACCTCACGACTGAAGTAAGTACACTAACAATCCCAGCAGACGATACCAAAAATGTAATTTCATATACACACATTAAAAAAATATATATTGTTTAATTATTTACTGTAAATCTTTAAAATCATATTTTTTGAACACAAACTTTTTTTTCGTGAAGGAATCAATGTCATTAAAATGGGTACATTATAAATTAGTAATCTATGCTAGCAAATATTTTATGATTATATTTATGGTTTTCCACAAGATCATAACAAAATCAAGTAATTAATTTTAAAAATAACATTTAACCCTACCAATAATAAATTCTGTAATATAATAGTGGTTTTCAACCAAAAAGTATTTTATTTACATATTGTAAAGTGTTGTATAAAAAAAAGCTAATCCCAATAAGAAAAAACGACACAAGTCATAAAAATGTTAACACGTTTCACAATGGTTTATAAACTAAAAAAAAAATTATAACGATCGTTTTCTCAGGACTCGAAGCTTACAGTGCGGTGTAATCGGATAGGTTTACGTTTTCAAAAAATTGGGACCAATCTACTTCAAATCGTCAAAACGAAATTTGTATTAATGGCACAGAGCATTACGCCTGTTCGTTTTATTTATCCAACACTGCGATAACGAATAATTATATGTTAATAATGTATACATATATTACAATACCAGTGGTGTAGATTACGCATGTCTCCACGTTTTTAATAAATCCGTTATTGTACATTAAAGTTGTATATTTTATGTACATTATAATGTACATTTGGAAATGTGCTCTCTAAATATTAAAAAACCTCTCCTAGAGTACCCCCTACATTATACATATATAGTGTATACTGTATACTGTATAGGTAGTTCATGCTTGTTATTTTTTTTTTAAATTACGCCCCCGTTTTTAATAATGACGTTAATGCAATTTTTGTACCTGTGGAGAATATTTTCATGAAAAATAATGGCCACACTATGAATTTTAACGAAGTAATTTTCCAGCGAAAGCTATTCAAAGTTTTTAAATAGTCAAAACTTTAACGAGATATCACTAAATAATTATTTAACAAAAATGTTCAAATTGGCAGAAAAAAGGAATATTTTTATACGATAATTAAGTCAAATTAGAGTACATACTGTTAATAAATTCGTTTTACACGAAAACAAATTCATTAATATTCTTTTCCATGATCTATATTTTCCATATAATATTCTAAAATAGGATATTTTCCCGGTCGTTTTAATGCACAATATAAATAATATCAAACATTGAAACATGGACTAATAGTTTCTTATTAATTATAAGTGTTTGAGGTTTAGTGGATTGTTGTCGTTGTGCAATTATACTGCAGTACAGTTTTGACTGGTTGAGAAAAATTCATTGTCATTATGGCATTATAACATTGTGTACTTTAAACTTTAACTTTAAATGCTTATAAATAATAAATGATTAGTTCAATATACTTCAATATTTTTTTATAAAAAATGTTTAATAAACATTTGACTTTGAGGTACAAAATTAAAAATATGTGTTAAATTTCAAAAATAAGATAACAAAAATTTACACATACAACAACTAAAAACATTTTAGTACTTATATTTAAAAAACAATATCATAAATAGGATACCTAACCAATCTGAGTACGTTATTTATTAATATAATTTAAAAAAAAAATGAAATGAAATTTAATGTAGATAATTATACATGTATAAGGTATACCACATGTTGTATAGATCGAAAGACGTATATGATATGTTTACAATAAAAATAATAAGATTATAATATCGTATTTGGTATTTAACGGTCCAAGTCAACTTAAAAAAAACCTATTAAAAGTCAACAATTTAACGATTGAAATACAATTTCCGAATTCGTGCTTGTTTGTTCGGTACGTAATATACTAATATTATATCGTCTCAAACGACCGCGAAGCTAATTTACCATCATCTACGTCCGTCCACTCGCTCGACTGATCTCTGGTGTGTGTGAAAGCTATGATGTGTACGAAGGTAGGTACATTTTATTATAGCAAACGTTTGGAGCACTTTTATCATCCTACGAAAAAAAAAGACGGTTTTCCGAGGGGAAACTCACATCATTGTTGTAAAACAAACATGGCTTTTTCCGGGGTATTGTTCGGGATCTTGAAAGTATATACGGGCGTCAAACTCGGAATTTCGTTAAGTACCTACCAGAAGAGCAAACAACGGTCTCAACCGTCGGAAACCATAGGGAAAGCAGACGGCGGCGATTGAATAACCGCGATCGTATTATATTTTCATTGGAATGATTAATACTAATAATAATTATTATTATTATTATAGACTATCAACCAAATTTTTGTGATAAAAATCATTTGTAAAATATTAAATTTCTTATAATAGACTATATTTATTATAAATAGAGTGATAATAAATAATAATTAAGTACCCCATATAATATACGATATCGTATCGTATATAATATTATTATGTTATAATTTTATTGTAGTACTGTTTTTTTTATTTATACAGAGTAATTATCTTAACAGTTAACATGTATTATCTCGAAAAGCATTAAAATTTAAAATATGTTTTTACATAACTTAGTGCCTTCTATTATTTATACCTATGAAGGTTATTTATTTATTTATGTTTTTTCTATATAATAACATACATTTTTAATATTCTGTATACTATAGCTGATATTTTTTTTAAGAATTTTCGTATATAAAAACATACTTTATAGTATATACACTAATAAGTAGGTAGTTATAATTATTATTATAACTTTTAATATTGTTTAAAATTTTGATTAGTGGAATGGAATAGTACAGAAGAGTACCATGCAAAATACTAATCTAAATACATAGCACTAATAATTTGCAACTTTGCTTATCTAAATTTAAAATATTTATAAAGTGATAGCTACAACTCTCGTTTGAAATTTTATATTTACACAAATACATTTTTAAAAATTGTCTATACCTATCAAAATATAAAAAAATTGTGTTTCGTTCAAGTAATTTATTTTTTAAACATTACAAAATTGTAATATTATATTTTTCAAGAATGTTGTTGTGTAATGACTTCAAACCAAATGAAAAAAACAGTATTAATAAAGTTATTAGTGTTAGGAATAACGAGTGTATAACAATAAAATAATCTATCAATATAATGTTAGTTTTGTATATTTTCAAAAACAAGTAGCGCTTACACTACTGTCTTATTTATATAAATTAATATGTTAAAAATACATGGCATAGGTAAATTCCAGTGTACGATTTGGATTATTATATTATTAAATGGTATAAGCCAATATAATTATGAATGTGGTTGACGACAGCGCAGTACATACATATGTATTAAAATTATTTAATTATTATTTTATAGGCACATCCAGACATAAGGGACTAAGATTCAATTATCAAACTTCATAATATATTTTGGTATAGGTGTCATCACAAAACGCTGCATATTATTATTTTGCGAGATCGAAAACTATACTCGTCGAAGCACATGAATGAATGGCAACTCAAAATCAAAAAGCTGTTATAGAAGCGAAATTATTAATTAACTATACTTTCTTCCAAGAAACTATATTATCCTCCGTGCACCTATTATGTGCATGCATATTAAGCCCCAACACATATATTATATTGTTTTACTCGTATATGTTAATATACCCAATATAATATTATATATTACGATTAATTTAATTTATGCGCCTGGATGTGGTTTTGACGTGTTAAAGTATAGTAATTTTATAAAATATACGAGTTTAAGCTTGATAATATAGTTATATTATACTGTGGTAAATAATATGCAATAAAGCTGCAAGTTCGATGTATACTTTAGCCAATTCCTATGGTTGCTCCGGATATTCGTTATTTTGTTTTTCGATTTTTAGAAATCGATATAATATAATGTATAAAAAAATGCTATTTTCAAAATGGAATTAAACCCGATACGTCCACAGCGCAATACTCGTAAAATTCAAAGTCATAAAACCTCAATACTTACGTTTGGGAATCTGATATAGGTACCCCATATAGATTATATTAGCAGTGTTAAAAAAATAAAAATATTCTGTAATAATAAAAATAATATTTTTCAACAGCAATATTCCCAATTTCTTAAGCTCAACCTTTGTATCAGAACCTCTTGCATAATATTTATAAAAAGAGTGTCTTTTTGGCTTTAACAATAGACTTGGGAGAACTGCAAAGTTCCACTGAAATTCTTAAAATGAAAAACCAAAATAAAAAACCGTACAGAAACAAATAACAATACTTCGTGTCAGCTCACATCGCGAGGTTTCAGTGCAAAACACAAAAAAGGAAGCTTTAACAAAATACATAGATATTTCTTCAAAATAATTTCATCAATAATTAGGTACCTACCTAGCATAATTTATTTATTAAAATATTATAATACTTCACTTTGAATGTCTAATTTAACCCTTCATTTTGGACCCCATGAACCTATATATACATTCCACCATTATTAAAATAAAAGCTATATAGTATATACCCTATAAACGTTTTCGTAATTCCACTTCTAACCAGCCACGGACACTTTAGTTATTGCTTCACTATAGCTCAGGGGTATATATTTTTGAGAAAACCCTCGAGGTGAATAAATTCACGCCGTGACTGGGATCTTATAATATTTTTTCCGATACTAATTACCATACGTACAAAATACCTTTGACATTATTATGTATATTACACCTGTAATATATATATAAGACATCTTATAAATTACCTGCTATTACGAGTATTATGAAAAACAATCTATATGTATACACACCGTTTATAGGCGCTTATTTAACTTCTTATAGTGCAAGAGAGCCAATAAAATAAAAAAAAACGGTAATTAAAAATTTATCTCTTTAACTCAAGTTTTTTATTAGTTTTACTTTGTTCGGCATTTTGTATTAAACAAAAACAAAATAATAGTAATAATAATAAAGAAAAAAAATAAAACCGTTGTTCGTCCAAGAACGCAATTTTTACCGTTGATGTGTACGGCTTTGGCTTTTAATTTTAAAAGTAAATTCTCAAGCCTTAGACATAATTTTCCGGACGTTATAACGTTTGAATTTTTAATTGAAATGGTCTACCATCACTGAATACTTAATAAAAACACTATTTTTTTTGTGTGTGCAACCCATGTAAAATGTCTCAATATTTATTATTAATGCTGATTATAACCGTTAACGGTTTTTTCACACACTAGTTCGTATAGCAAAATAAAAGAGTTAATTTGTCCGGAATAAGAATAATTTACGATAAGGGTATCGCCACCTAGACTGAAAGACCATTACGATTCTAAACATTAAAAAAATAAAAATAATCAAACACACGGGCAAGTATAGTCAGTAACTTCTAGATACACGTCTAAGTGAAAACACAAAATTATTATTAAAAACAAAAATCTAATCAACTGTAATATCTAGTACAAATATACACGATATACTATCCGTTAAAATGTTAGTTAAAAGTAAAAATGCCACGCTTCGACTTAAACTAACCTTCGGCACAGTTACAACAAGTTTTCATTTAAATTCTGTTTTGTTTTCTTGTGGAAAACGTTCAAATCTGTCAGGCGCACGAGTTGTACATACAAATTAATAAATCGATAAGTTATTAAATTATACGACGGACTTTCAAGCTAAATTTTAAACGTGATAATATATATCTACGTAGGTGTACTGTATTATATATTTAATAGAGTATAATAATAATAATTATCATCGCCGCCCAGTCTATGTATGCCAGCAATCCACTGCGGGCGCGTACAACCAGACTAGTGTTTATATTGTATATTATACGCGTATATGATGATTATTATCGTTAAATGCATATTTTGACTTACTACCGTGTTTGCCAGATACTTGACTGCATAGTTCTTTAAATATTTAATTATTGCAATGTACGACACTTAAATTCAGTGCCATACTCATCGACTCATCGAAGAAGTAAGTTATTAATAATTTATGCATCGTCATCAACAAAATTATAGATAAACGAAGTAATAACTATATTATATTATATTTTATTTTAAACGGATTTAATTTTGTAATCCTAGTAAATCAAATCATACAGAAAAAAAAATTTATTTTGACACCTTGTATTGTTTCTAGTGACGCGTCATCAAATCACACATTAAAGTAAAATAAACAATGCGTATAGGCACGTGTTCAGTATACGCCGTATGTATGTTATTTATCTGGAAATTGTTTTTTCAAGCCTCTGCATTTAACTCTTTTTACCAACGGCCGGAAAACGCACGCAAGAGACGCGAAAACAATATGCGATTGTTCCCGGCGCAATGGCGCGCCACCGAAATTTCGCCCTCGTATAACGTTTTCCGGGCGATCCTAAACGTTTGCCGGTCTGCTAATGGCAGCCATAACCGTCTGTGCAGGAAACTATAATTCAATTTTTAGACCTTTACCGGAAACGAGTTATACTCGAAATATTAAAAAACCATTTTTTAAACCTAAACGATTTGACCCCAGCCATTATTATATATATTATTATATTCGATAATCCAATATTATGGTGGTGTTGTCGATGCAGGACTCAGGACGTTTCGGAATATCGTTCCTGCAAAATTTTCATCCCGAAGTAATAGTAATAAAAAATAAAAATGGGGTGGGGCTAAAAGGAAAAAAGGGTGAAGATAAAAAAAACAAAGGGACCGTAATAACAAAATATAATATATTTAACTGATATACGCAACTGCCTTCGGCTCATGACCGCGACTGTGCTATGGTCTTATTGACGTTATTAACAGTATTGATCATTATTATATTATATATTAGTCCTAGCTGTATTTTAAACGCTGATACCGCACTATCTGATATTTGTTTACTGCTAGTATTAACAGTGTTACCGATAACACGGTATTAATGGTAATTACGGAATTACAGTATACCGGTAGGTATTAACAAATATTGAAAATACCAGCAGCCCTATAATTATTATAATAAACAGTTTTATAAAAATAGTCAGTATTATTGCATCAACATTCGATGTTAATTGTCGGTACTTTTTTAATAAATAATTAAGATGAGCACCTACAGGCAAAATGTTTTTAATAAAAACTAAATATACTAAAAAATTGATTGAAAAATACAATTTAAAAAATCACAATATAATTCGATGAGAAATTCTACATTTCTTGGGAATTCGTTTCTAAGAACATCAAAAAAGTATTCTTGGTAGACTATCTTAATGTTAGGTAACTCTACGTTTTGGTATAGTAATACGGAATTGAAAAATTCCTATATTTTTAATTTTAGATTCTGAGCAGAACAATGAATGTGTTGATTTTACAATGAAGTGTATTTTTTTTAAATGATAAATAGTTGAAAAATGCTTTGATTTTCAACTTTGAACGTTGTTTCTTAAAGAAAATCGGAATTAGTTTGTACTTAAAAGAAGTTAAAATTAAAAATTCTCAGTATTTTTCAAAATAACCGAGAAGAAAAAAACAATTAAGAAAAAGACAAGAGTTTTTACGTGAAATCAATTTTTGACAAAATGATTTTGGTTTTTGTTGTAACTCAAAAATGATTTAGGTATTTGACATTTTCACCAAATATTTATGTTAAAATTGTTTATACATAGTATAATTTCAAAATATTTCGACTCTTTTTGAGCTTTTATAGATTTTAAAGTTTTCCATTTTTTTAATTTTTTTTTTTATAGATATAAATTTTCACTAGGTTAAACACTTGAAAATTGAATACAAAGTTTTTATACATTTTTAATTTACCAAATAAAAAAAATATAGTAAATATAATACCGGTTCATAATATTTTTATAAAAGAATTAAATTTTTTGTAAAATGTCATAAATTTTCAAATTATTTTGTAGTTTAAAATTCATAAAATAAATAGGTAAAGATGAAATTGTTATAATTTGCAAAAAAATATCATCCACCTAACCTAACCAATCGCACTGAAAAGTAGTGTGTTTCAAGTAAGTCTTGAGATGCAAATAGTGGTATCTTTAGTCTATTTTCTACAAAAAGAGGAAGAGCGAACTCAATACAATTTAATATATAATTTTTAATTATACACGTGTCCATTATTTTTATTATAAAATAGAAATCATTAAACATTAAAACACTGAAAATCACCGAAAACTGTTTACTAATATACAATATTATAAGGTATCAGACGCAATTGTCGTTAGCTACAAATCGCCAATTTTTACCAAGTCAACCATATATCGATTAAATACTTGTATAATAAACACAAAACACAACGATTATTACAATTATTATTTTATTTGTATTACTATAATATTATCAATAGTGACATGCAGTTTTTTATTTAAAATGTATTAAATTTGTAGTAAGTATTTCACTTTCCCAGTGTGAAATAAATCACTACATAAAACGTCATGGAGACAACTATCCCGTTCGAACTCCTCCCCCGTGAGGACCCCTAGGTAGCAAAGATTCTTAAGTCCAACAAAATATATAGTGGGAAAGTGGTATAGGTCGTGCAAGATGAGGACAACATTTTTTTTTTGTACATATATCTAATAAATCAAATTCAACCTAATATCTAATAATAGTCGTAATATCTAATAATGCGTGTTAAACCATAATAAAAATAAATAAAATTCCACCCTTCGAAATTCGTGACAGTTTAGCCACCGCTGCCCCGAAAGAACTAAACCGCAGAATAAGAGCCGCACATCGCGCGAGACAGTGATGGTGATGACATTGTGACGGTTCGGCTCCCCGCTGTGTGAAACGGTATAATAATAATAATGCATATACGTGGAACCCCGAAATCGATATGTCTAAAATATGTAATGTTACACCGTTGCATTTGGGAAAAATACTGTTTAAGGGATAAATGATGCCGTACGCGCGCTATAATAATATTATATTATTATAATATCACTGAGTATAAATGTGGCGATGTCAAGCATACGTGAATCTAATACATCGTAATACAGGAATGTACAACATAGAAGATGCATTTTACTTGGGTAAGAGGTCCAAGGATACTGGATACCCCTCTCTCTCTCTCAAAAAAAGATATCATTACTAAATATACTAAAATATATGCTATGATATTATGTAGACAATTATTAGTATATCGTATTATATATATATGAGTTCAATAATAGACGCTACAATTATTACACAATAATAAAAGTGGACAAACAAAAAACTTACAGAAGAAAATTTTTGAAATTATGCTAATGATAATGATTATAATATCACAATTGAATGGTATGAATTTAAGAAAAAAAATAGACGAGCCGCATCAACGTAACGTATAATTATTATTGTAATGATAATATAATATAATTATGTGTGCGCCTATACGCTGCACTATAAAACGTAATAATATACGAAATGTGTATATATATAGAAATGTGATATTTCATATTATAATATACACGCTGGTAATGTATGAATAGCGCTGATGCCAACACTAATAAATATCAATAACGTCAGTCGATGTATATTATTGCAAATTATAATTTATATAATATATATATAAAAGAAACGTCACAATAACGATAATACAATGTATACATGGACCCTTTTGAATTTATTATTTTTTCCGTGTTATATGCTATTTCAGGGCTTGGGTAGGTAAGTATATTAAACGGTAGTGGTGTACGTAAAACAAAAATAACCCCATTTAGTTATGAAAAATGTTCTTTACGATTTTATGCCACGTAGTAATCACTTGCCCGGCAGAAAAAAGTGTGATGTTTGTTGTCCACCGGGGAACGGCGATTTAATATTTTATCATTAACATTTATTATAATTTATCATAATTTATCAATTTGTTATCATAATAATCATTCCGAACTATATTATAATAAATTACTAAAATTATTAAATAATTCTCATTAATTTGAATTTTTTTTTAGTACATGTTTTATTTAATACCGTTAATGGTTTTTTTAGTTGTTTCTGTATTCTTGAAACGACTCCAAATTATTATTATTACGAGAATTTATACAATAATTATATGGTTACCCTAATATTTAACTATCGAATAAAGATGGCGTGTATAAAACCACGTGTGCTAAAAGTTCCGGATGATCAATCGACCCAGCAATATCAGCGCGGGTAGACTTCAATGTGCCTGATTGGAATACCCATCGCACCACGTCGGTATTTTAGTCGTAATACTTTTGAATTTAATGAAGAAAACTTGTACATAGTTTTATTATTTATTTAAATGTCCACAAACAAAAAACAAAATTTAAATATTAAAATGCATAAGTAATAATAATGTCTAGTATAATTTCGTTTTGTTTCTTTGTATTT
Source organism: Rhopalosiphum padi (assembly GCF_020882245.1). Taxonomy (NCBI): domain Eukaryota; kingdom Metazoa; phylum Arthropoda; class Insecta; order Hemiptera; family Aphididae; genus Rhopalosiphum; species Rhopalosiphum padi. The sequence continues at coordinate 30,981,641 of NC_083599.1, forward strand.
AAACTAATAATAAATCAATTTTTGAGTATCATATATTATTTTGTGTTTTTATTATGCATACTTTTTTCATCCCACATCAAGGCAGCAAAGAGGCATGTTATGTTATTAAATTTAAAGCAATAATAAATTATTTCTTCAAAAATGTTCAGCGGTTGTCAGCAGTTTTTTCTTTACACTATACGCTAGAGAAACTGTTGATAAATTCAAAAACCGACCTGTTCAAACAGTATGTACCACATAAATTGGACTTTTGACCTTTAAAGGCGCAAAGTGTATAATATTTTAACCATTCTGTCAACTTGAAAAAAAATTGTATTAGCATAAAAATATATCAAATACCTATAGTAGTATAGGTATACTAATTTATAGAATGTTTTAGGATGTGACCTGTTACAAACCTATGGGGAACTGATTTCATACAAGAAACTTCTAAAAAAAGGCAAAATAATTATAAGCTAATAATACCGATAACTTCAAATACGTCTTATTATAATGTAACCGACACATTGAATGTTAGTCCGATCACATAATCTATAAAAACGAGACTATTGATGCATAAGTTTAGTTTCCCATTAAAACCATAGACTGTAATAACTATAATACTGACGTGTTATGTAAACAGTTTGATTGAACTAAAAGGTTAAAATAATATGACCCGTGTACAATATTAGTGTGTACACAACATCAAGCCGTTTACACTGTATACTTTGTAATGATAAGTAGCGGATAGCAAAAAAAAAAAAAAAATAATAGTAAATAAATAAAAATTTAAACGAGTGTAATACATTGCACGACAGAGGTACCTCTGAATATTTATGTTTGTAAAAATAAATAATAACGATGGTCAATAAAAAAAATGCATTAGTCTGAAAATTATGCGATTACCAATAGCACATTATTATTAATCATCTATGTTATTATTATATTATAATATTTCATTCTTAATGCATAAAAGATAAAATAAATTAATGAAAATGGTGACGAAGACGCGTGTGTAGGAGTGTGCTGCAACACGACACGTCGGGAGTGGATAGCTGCTGGTATAATATATGTGTATGAGAGGTACATCGAAATTCCATTTCGACGTAAGGTTATTATTTAAAAGACAAGGCGTTGGTCGGTATATATTATATTAATATAACAACGTCGGGACCGCGCGCGTCGGTTCGTTTTACATTGATGAATGTACGTTTTCCGACCCTGCAAACGTCCCACAGTCACGGTTGGCAACCGGTGAACGAAAAAGAGCTAATTTGAAGTGTTTTCCCGAAAGAAACGGAATTCTCGCCCCTACCCGAGACGGGTGACGCGTGAGATAGAGAGAGAGAGAAAAAGTGACAGACGAACAAACATACAGAGGGAGAGGGTCTATCAATCTTGCAAAGATCTAATACAACGACGACGACAACGGAATTTTTCTCAATCGCTATTTTTGATTAATTGTCAGTTATTGAACATCGATTATCGCAAGCGCAATTATTGCATTTCGACAAATATTTTTCCTCTCTCTCCCCGTCATCATAGGTGTTTCGCTATTTATTTCTATTCGACGATCGACAACACGTTTTTCTGATTATTACGGGTAGTAGAAAATCCGTATGCATTGCGCATAATATTTTATAATGTCCAATGTACATAATATTATACACACACATGCGGATTACGACCATAATACGACTTACACCTGTAATTTTTGTAAAATAATATCATATGACAACGCACTACACTGTCATGTAGATATACGTATACGTAATTCGTTATACATATTACGCTATATAGCCATATATATGTACACAAAAACAGTGTACCGTAAAAAAATTAATAGTGCGATAGTGATTTCGATTGAAATTTTGTGATTTCAAAAAAACAAAAAAATTTCGTGCTCGATTCAAAGTGATATTATTTATTTCTTATAATCGTTTTGACCTATATATATATATTAGTTTCCATCTGTAGTTAGTTAATATTATTGTTATAATAATATTACAATTAATAATAAATTATAATACAATGTATTTAATGAAACATCGAAAACGCATTTTATCATCGTAATATTCTGGTGGCTGATAACAGCATGATTTAATTAAATATTAATATATAAATATTTAATATATGAGTATATCCTATATTATACTTTTATTCTAATTTTTTATTTTTATTTATTATTATATATTTGTTTTATTTTTTTATTGTTAAATAAAAAAAATTAAAAAAACAAAAGTTATTAAAGTTAAAACATTTGTTAACTATTTTTATTACAACTTGTATACATAAAAAATGTTTATCCTAAAAATTGAAATGATGGTTTTAATTTGAAAAACATTAATTTTTCTAATTATTGAAAATTTATCTTGGTAACTAAAGTAGAGCCACCGGCAGTTACAGCACACATCTGTGGGTCTCCAAACAATCGTCAAATGTAAGTTAAAGCGAATACATTTACATTTTATCACCGTCAACATAATATAATTCTAAGTATTACGTATTCAGTGTAAATAAGTTTTTCCTTGTACGCAATTATCAAAAATCAAAGTTGCTTTTTGATCAGGCCTTTCTGTAAAGTTTCTTCTAAAGAGTACTTGTATTTTGCAGCTATATAAATATGGATACAAATACTATAATTTCTCTCACATAAGGTGTTTACTAACAAAATATATTCTAATATTATATTTTTCTTAAATTCAATACTCAGTACAATTCCGGCTATCGTTTAATCCGTTTACTTTGTATTTTTATTATTTAGGAATTTTATTTATTTTTTATTCAATAACTCAATAATAACGGTTGGGCCTCAGGGACGAATATACCTAGTAACATTGTAACCTGTGTATAGTCACGACACGCCGAAACGTATAAGTATAGGTACCACCAACCTATGGTTGGAAAATGTTTTATTATTATTCATGTCTATTATACACAACAGACTACAGACGACCGCTGTTTTACACGTAACAATTTCGACCATTAGTCATATTTTATTCACTAAATTATCGTTGTCCTCATAGTTTATAATAAGAAACTATATTTTGTGTAATTATACGTACAATTATTATTGGCAAAACGGGTGGTGGAGGTTCAAATGTTACACCACCCCTTTTGAATGTTTTTTTTTTTTTTTTTTTTTTGTTAAATAGAAGCACCAAGTAAAAAAAAATCAATATCACCAATGTCTGACTTAATTTGGTGATTGTTCAAAAAAATATCCTCACTAATTATAGTTCAATGTTACGTTTTTTCCTCTCCAATCATTACTCCCAGATACGTTTAATCGTTGCACCGTTGTACTTGTGTTTATTATATAGCAGTATCGCATATTATGATGAGTTTAGTCAAATTATTATTTTTAAATAAGTCTAATTTAATGTCATCGTATACTATAGGGTTTTTCTGGATATTTGACGATAACAACGAATTGCTTTTTTTCCCGCAACGCCGTTGTATAATAGTAGCAAAAGCCATAGCAAGTTTGCGTTTAATTATGACGCCGTTCGCATAATGCTACCACCCCACAAACGTCCTGTCCGTAGCTGAGTTAAACTCCGGTTGTCGTGTTCTATTGTAACCTTTTGCTGACTTCACCTGACGTTTTGCTCGTAAACCCAAAGGTATTTTTTTTCATTTTATTTTTACAATAAATTACTTTTTCTTGCCGGACAACCGCAGCCCGACAATATTTCTCGGTGGTTTTGAGGTTAACCCGAGTGTTTAAATACTTGCGCATACGTTACGGTTATAAGTCATATATATATATATACAATTTACACACACATTTAAATACTGATACATTATAATATACGCGTGTGCGTGTGTATGACATAAAAAGTTGATTAAATGAAATAACAGCAACAACAATGACAAAAGTCAACGATTGTTCGGCGGGCCCGTCATAAATAATAATCTCGATGGGGCGCAAACACGGCGGAGATGAGAAACGAAAACCGTTCATGATTCTTGCAGGTGATTCCGTAGTCGGTTCGGATTTGTCGACTCCACTGATTAACATAAAAATCGATTGCACATCGTCAATACATCATACGTAATTATATTATTATTAAACATAATATTAATCGCCCACGTGTTATATTTGGGTCCGTTTTGAAATAATAATTATTAACCGACATCGTCAACTATATAAGTAGACAATAATTATTGCACACAATCAGATCGTAACGAACATGAACTGCTACATAAGACTACAATAATTTACGAATATCGTGCCAATTCGACAAATTTCCCCTCGTTACGGAGCGTTGTGCACAAAATAAAGATTGCAAGACGAAAAAAAATATACGGATCGTTATTACGGACAACTCCTTATATCCGGTTCGCGATAAGATTAGTGGTTAATATCTTTCATATTCCCCCGCAGCCGGTGTAAACCTTTTAAATGACTGTGGAATTAATTAGTGGCTTTATTATTTATTTTTTAATTGCGCTATACAATTACATCAAACTGATAATTCTGATTAACACCCTCGGTATTTTGGTGATTTATTGTCGTGGTTAACGCGATCGGCTACACTAATTTGTAATACGTTTTGTTTTAGTTCGTTTATCCACGCGTGGTTACGTAGTAACGCGTATTGTGGAAAGTTAATTGCTTTACGGGACATAAGCATAAAGTGTATATCGTATCACGTTAAACACTTGAACCTAGCAAACGTTCAGATATTAATTTATTTCCTTGTTCATGTGGTATCGTGTTTACCGTAGTATTGATAGACGTCACTTACACATATTATTATATTATATTACGTACTTTATACTAAACTACGGTTGCATAACTAAAAATTTTTTTATTTTTATTCAAAATAAATGGATGTCATAATTCTTCGATAACAAGTTAAAATATAAACCGATGTGACCTGATATAGTTTATAGTTAATAGATTGTAAATCTCTTTTATTCAATTAAAAAAATATATATAACTCTTATTTTAGATACATCATAATCCGCGCTAATTATATCTATCCACACCGCCTGTTGGAGAATCAGAAACAGTAAAACCGCTAAAACTCGTTGATATTCTGTCCTCTTATAACAATAATAATCATTCAAAATGACGTGAACAAACAAAAACACAGCAGTCGATATGGACGACAGCGAGCCGTCTCCATAAACATCACGACCATAACATAATATATATTGTTGGTTGTCCAACAATACAAACGGCGGCGGCGTCGTCAACTTCAATTACACAGTATATGATTACCCAATAAATAGTAGTAATAGTAATAATAATAATAATATTACACCCGGTGATTGGTTTGTTGGTTGTTACTTGGTTGGTTGCCGCTGCTGACAAGTTAATACGATCATAATATTGTAGCGAGCGCGGTAAACGGATTCGGTCGATGAATAACCGCGTTGGAACGTGTATTATACTTATACATGCCTTACCTACGTATATAGTTATAATATAATATGTATAGGTAGGTAGGTAGGTAAAGTGCACTTTTCCTGGCGGCCAAATTTTAATTGGATACGACTCGGGCATAATATATACGCTTCGCATTATCGTTTTCGGGTCTCTATACATGTATAATATAATAAAGTATCGTTGGTGAGGTCCCGACAAGTACATATTATTATAATATAGCACACTCGCATCGCATAATAATATTATATGTGTGTGTTAGTTTGTATGAAGTACTCGTATATACAAGTGTAAATTGTGTACATTTATATTTATATAAAATATTATATAGTAATTTTCGAAATTCTTCTATCGAATCTCGCAGACGCGCGTAAATATAAATTGGAATCCAAAAGGAAAATAACACGCCCCGGAGGGAGTCTGCGGGCGCGAATATATAAATATTATACACAACATACAATATATATAAACACACACACACACTAAGTTTCCGGAAATTAACTGATATTCACGGCCGCAGCGCGTTCGTCGCCTCGCTCGTTATTGAAGAAGAGCTGCTGCGACATTTTTTTTCTCCTGCACTTACACAGCCGAAGTCTGTCGCACAGATACGTCTTCCGATGGTTTCTTCGAATAACGTCACATCATCTCGTGCGACAGAAAGGTGCAGTCGAGACGAAAAGGAAAACAATTTCCATATTCCCATACCCGCTCGCAGCGCCAATCTACTGTTCCCACACACACATCACACGTATTTACCGAATAACCAAATTTTAATATTTTAAAAAGTATTTCGGCCCTTTTGATCGTCTACCTATATATATAATATATAGGTACCTACTTACATCACCCTATTTACATTTAATATTCGTGGATTTACATTACCGGAACGATTTTGGAAAATACCGCTCACTTTACGAAAAACGAAAAAAGAAACCTCTTTACGGTATATAGCGGCTGAGAGTGGGTAAATATAATATAATATCACATCAATATAATATAAAGCCTGTCGATTGCCGAGCGAAACCGAACTTTTTGTATATTGCGCCATCATACATGCGATGGGCGTCTTAAAATCGTTCGTCAATAGCATACGGTGGGATATTATACTATACACGACACACGTGTCTCCAGTTCGGTATAAAATCTGTGCGGGTCAATTATTATTACTGTCCATATGATATACGTTTAGCTTTGATAAAAACGACCCCCATATATTAAACATTTTATATTATTATTATAAATGTATATACGCGCACAACAACAATTTTATAGGCCTCCGTGCAGATGAGGTTAAACGACGATACAGCTGCTGGTGTATCTATAAAGCATCTTGGGTCGTCGGGGCCAATTATCGCGACGTGTCACGACTGTTTAGGAGGTCGTGAAACCACAACGTTGAGTGGTCACATAAATCGTATATAATGCAATATATTGTGTACGCGACAATGACGAGCATTGTGTATGTCGTATATATTATATTAAGAGTGTAAGAGAGTCAGGAATGTTTCTCGTCAAATTACGTTTGATTTGTCTTCTTCCCAGTGAGACACTGTGGCGTCTCCGCCCACGCTAGTTTCCCGCGTTTATTATCGGTATTATAATATTATACATAATACCTATGTATATAACAGCTCGTTTATTTGGCGTTAAATATATAAAAGTATTATAAATTATTGTTTTAAAAAACCGGTTTAAACAAACTTTGGTAATTTCCGTATCATACGATTTTGGTCATTACATATAATTACTACTATATTTATACGTGTACTCTCGAGCCCAAAACTAACTCAATGACGAGATCCTTTAACCACTGCGTTAGCTATGTAATGGTTATGTTATATTATTTTAATACCACGAGTCAAGCTGCACAAATTAATTTATACATAACGACAATTAGATAATTATTTATAATATGACATAAATATTTTTTTGTCCTTATTATAACCTACTTGACTAGGTTTTTAAAAATAGCCAAAGCGGGATCATTATATTTATCCTGTATTGATGATAAAGTTAGTTTTTAAATCATAACATTATAAGAATACATCGATATTTGAAAATCGACTTGTGAGTGGTAAGCGAGGTTACGGGTAAAAACTTTAAAATACATGTGTCATTGATCAATGTAATCAATTTCGTTAGAATATTTGAAAGTTACTGCATTTTGAACCCGTGAAGGGCCACCATACATTCGAAGGAGTTTGATTAGTAATATAATATATGTAATGCAGTCGTGTATTTGTATGGTATTTTATCGATATCTATGTCATCATTGGGACATAGTTATAATATTATTGTAATGTTGACTATGAGTGATATAATAGTAGTTGAATATAAGCGGGATAACCTCTAACATCGCTGTGATTGGGTCGAAGACGATAATATACAGCTAACAAGCGCCATACGTATCAACAGGTGCGCGTATCAGTTTACGAGGAAATACAGTAGGTATATAGAAACAAAATAATCACAAGGCGGTTTGCAACTGATTTATGGTGATATTCGGTTACGCGGCGGCCGTTTTTGTAACATACAAAGTATATATTATTTATACATGGCAGTACGAAACGTTCCGAAACCTGTTCCTTTTAGTTAAATATAGAGCAAGAAGGAGTTTTTTCTCTCGATACGTAAGTCACAAACGAAGATTTTATCGTATGACTCCAATTATCAACATGGTGGCAACGACGCTACTGTAGAAAGGCAACGGTGTAGCTATTGATTTATATGGTCGGCCGGAAACAAGGCACTCTAAAAGAGCTTTTAAAAACCCCTATAGCACAGAGACGTGTATGTCCGTCTAAAACAACATACCATAGTTATTGATAAAAATTACAACGTGTATTCGTGTATTTTTGCCGACAAAAACGTCATAGGTGTGAAATAGTTGAAGAAGGTAGAAAAGAAAAAAACCACACAAAAAGTTACAACCAGCAGTTGCTTCCTAAAAACCAATAAATCGTACATGCGCGAATTTGCCAGTTACCAGTAGAATACTATAGATATTATCAAACCATTAAAACGAGTATATTTTTTATTACACAAAATAAATAAATAGTTTTTATTTATTAACTACCGTTGTCTTAACGTTCAAGATCATTATCAATATATATATAAATATAAATGTGCGCACAAACGGCCGTCAACCGAGAAAGATAAGTTAAAGATCAGGTTACTTTTATTGATGAATGTCGGATGTGGATTGTCTTACTCTGAGGGAAAAATTGGATATTGGGTATATAAAATGAATGAATTTACGTGCCGTGGGTGTATTTTCGTGTGCGATGAACATTATCAATGTTTATAATATAATAACAATTTCAAAGAAATTTTTTTTATCCCCCCCCCCCCACCCATTATACTTGTCGACTAGTCATTTAACTTCATTGGTAACATACGTCGTATATGTATTTGGTCACGAAAAATCCACACTATCGATGGCTCGCACTCACCGTACCGTCGTCTTGGTTATATCGTACCACTCGAATCATCGACATATTGTTATTATACACGTCATTATTATATACTACAACTACGAGTGTCATCCGATTCGGCTTTTGTCAGCTGCGTCCCGCCGGTAGGGAGGGGTAGAGACAACAGCGTTTTTCTATTTTCACCATATAGAATATAGATCATAGCACACTCAATGAAGTGCGTGTTTGTGTGTGTGTGTGCGTGTCTGTGCGTCTGTGGATCTGTGTGTCTGTGTGGTGACGTATGTTTATACACTTTGTATAGTACACTTGTCTACGCAAAACCTTCTCACGCGGGAAGAGAAGATTTTTTTTTTATTCCTATGCAGTCTATACACAAGAGTATATTCATATCGTTGACTTGTCCCGTGCTGTTTAATTTTTTTATATTTTTCATTTTTTTTTTTACACACACACGCTCATAATACGTAGATGCACATATTATATACATACGTAGAGTGGTGAACATTACAACGCCGCGGTAATAAAGTTACATAAACGAGAAGCGTAATTCAGGTAGCTTGTACATAATGTAATTTTACACTCAATGATAATGCATAAAGAATGTGTATGTGTATGTGTGTAAGTGAGTGTGTGTGTGTGTGTATGTATGTGTGTGTGTGTATATATTATTATACCATGTCGTGTGTACAACCAAACAACTCGTTTATACTACACGATACGGTGTTCTGTAATAATATATATTATAATATAATATGTACCTATCTAATTTTATTATTTAGGTAGTCATAGTCGTATTTAAGAGAGAAAAAAACTGACGTACATGAATGGTGCATAATATCAGGGATAACAAAATGGTTCCAAAATATTTCGTTAAAATTAGCTTAAGAAAATTTACGTACCTATATAGTTAAATGAAAAATACAAATATTATTATTCGATATATCTTAATAATCCATTGGTTGTTCTGATGATTTTGATAATATTAAAACTATATTCATTTATTATACTATGTTATAATAAGAATTAAGTAATTTGACTGTAAATTAATTTTAGTTTGTTAAAAAGTTAGCTTCACTGCTGAATTCCAAGTTTTTAAACGTATTTTAAAATGAAAACAATAAACTATAATAATTCCGAATAAAATTTTTAATGAATTTGTAACGGAGTCATATTTATCTTCTATTTTGAGCAGAAACTTAATTAAATACATTAAATATTATATTAATTTTTAAATATTAATTATATCTGACATTTAATTATTTTAGATTCTGATCAGACTACACTCGAGTGGAGCAATACATATATTGATTTCACAATGATATGTGTGTTTTTTGTGTGTATATTCCGTTGAACCAATTATGGCCAGAATAACCTTTTTGTGAGAATTTTAAAGTTTAGAAATGAATCCGATTTAAACGTTTTCCATTATTAATAAATTATATCCAGTATACCAATTTTTATAAAAATTATTTAATTTAAAATTTATGTATTGATTACTTAGAGTGTTCTTATATGATTTATAAAATAAGAAATGTAATTGTAATTTTATTAATTTCATATATCTATAATTCATTTGTACTTTATTCTGTAAATAAGTAAATAAATATATGTATATGAAATAAACGAGTAGCATTGGTATTTAATATTAATTTGTAGCATACACTGTATAGTGGTGCCATAATATCTATTATACGTAGTCCCAAAAATTGTGGTGGTGCACAATCCTATTTGACCGACACTTTTCGGGATGAATAATATCGAATGCAATAATAATTGTATGTACAATTTTATCCTTAGATTTATTATTACTGGGACATTTGACTAAAGATCACTTCAGTCACTGATGTGGAGTGATGTACGACGTCTGCCCGTAATTATTAGTGAAATCTATTACCAGGTAGGTAGTATTAAATATTAATATTACGTTATTATCAATACACCGATAATAATCGTTCACCCCATTGAATACCCTCGAAGGGAATTGTGCCAACAACGTGTGACAGATGTGTTTGTATTCCAGAAAAAAGGGATGTATTTGTCTAGCAACGATAGGCATATATTATGCTTTACAATTATAATATACAGTGTGTTATTGCAACTCACATAAACGTTGAATATTATAAATAACAGTAATAGTTGTATAAGTATAGCGCTGCGGGGGTGAATAGAGGAATTTTGAGCCCTACCTTTTTTTTCAATATGTGAACGAAAATGTATTCACTGCAATATATGTATATTATATAACAATTTTGTTTACATAAAATGTGTTTCGAATATTTTAAATTAAATCTTATAATGTTATAATTTATCTAGACCCTAAATAGGCGACCGCCGTATTTGGCCGGTCAAGTTATACACAATTCCCAAAGGAAGTGATTTTCTGCTCTTTTCAGATATATTTCGATATTTCACAACAGGGGTGGATAGGCCAATAGGGAGAAAAGATATTCCCTGTGGGCCCTCGTCTATATATTTTATGTTGGTGATGCCCTCGTGATTCTACACATTTATTTAATATTTTTTTACAATAAAATAAATTTACCAAATAGATATATTTAAAATAAATATAAATTATTATTATTATTGTTTTTTTTTTAACAATATAGAATAATAGTATGACGTGTTAAAATTTCTCATGAATCTTTAACATACCTAGTATATAAATCCATGTATAATAAAATAATATTATACTCGTAAATTATTTTGTTAGAAGACCGAAATATCTGACCGATCTCAAACACTATATGGTTATGTCCAAATACGAAACGAAAGTTTATTAGAAATAATTGGGTATAATATATTTGTAATATATGCATTATGTTTGTTATCAATTGGCAATTATTATCATATTCATTTGAAATTAATGACTGATTTCATTGTGCAAGTGGACTACCAGTTGGTCATGTCGTTTTATGTTGATAATTCGTTTATTATTTTTGTCAGGTTTTTGTACTATTTATAATCTAAATTTAAAAATATTAAGTTAATAATTCACACATTTGCGTGTTATACATACAATTTTCATTATAACATACTTGGTATATTATAAAAAAAATAAGGCAGAGGCTTTGTAGAATTTGCATATTTATTTTGAAAAATCATAAAAATAGCATAGTAAGAAATGAATACGTTTTATACTAAGTCACAGCTAGTATTGTAATTTTATTTCGCATTTAAATAAATAAAATTTTGAGTTTTTTTTTTTTGGTTTTAGGATGCATATTTTCTTCTATTTTATATTTTCTGATACATATTTTAATTAATTAATAATTTTATCAATGTTTTCTCCATCGATGTCTTCATTTTTTTTTATCAATGCGCGATTTGATGAATATAAAAATGTGTGTGACGTGTGTGTGTGTGTGTGTGTGTGTGTGTGTGTGTGTGTGTGTGTGTTTAACTTACGGCGAAATGAGAAAGCCACGCACCAAAGCACTTCTTTTATTTAATATACAACTAAAATTGTTGGATTTAAATTTAATTTAAATTTTTTCATAATTCGTATGTTTATTGATCAGATGCAATTTTGTCCATTAATTGCAAGATTTTCTAAAATTTCCAATTAAATTAAATTATCATTTATTAATTGTATTTATAAATATTACTACACAAAATATCATTAACAGTCGATACTTTGCCGATGTAAAATTTTAAGTTGTAACTAAATGAATAAAATGCATTATAAAACAAAAAAAATTTTGTTTTTTATTTAAAATTATAGGTTTTAAAATACATATTATTATGGGTATTAAAGCGCGTATTTGGTGACGTTTTGTTTTAGAGCTACAAGTCTTCAGCTCTAATAATGAATATTAAATACAAATAATCCGGTTGTACAAAACATTTATTATATTTAAGGAGTACCTTATACTCATGTTTATTGATCGAAATTGACTCCAATAAAAGAATTGATAAAGTAGCTTCTAAAAGTAAACTGTTAAAAAAATTATTATTGTATTAAAATTAATAATTATTAATCGATGATGATTTGTATTATTTTAATAACTATAATTTTTATTTTTAACTAATTATAAATTAAGTTTTTATATCGAAGGTATATTGCTAGTGAAGCACTTAAATTAATGTGGCAAAGGGAGCAAATTATTAAATTATTTTTAGTTTGATTAGGCATTAAAAATATTTCCCTGTAACAAAATACAGCCTATCCTATCCACCACTTTGTTCATTATTACTAGCAAGATTATACTTATTTTTATTGAATACAAACAAAATATCATTTTCCCATTTTTTATCAAATTATTAACAATAGCCTACCAAATCTATTACATATTTATAACATACGTCTAAATTGCTTACGCCATTCACGTTCTATGCTGATTTAATATTTAAATATATTATTAAATCACTGTAGTCCAAATTAATTAATTATTATAATTTACATGAGCTTCCTGATGACACCACACCGTTATTTATCCCCCCCCCCCAATCACGAGAGCATAATATTCAGTTGTAGGTAACCAACCTGGTCACCGCTGAGTAGCAGTAAGTATTTATTATGATGATATAATAGTAATATAATAATGCTGATAATGATATTATAAAAATAGTATACAGGAAAATAATATCTGTCAAACGTAAAACATTATAGGTACGGATAAATAAAAAATATAGGTACGTATATGAACATAATTTATGGGTACCTAATATATTGTGTATTATATTAATTAAATAATTATACATACTGCACGCTACTATTACAATTCATTTGAATATTGTATGTTATTAATATTATTGTTTTTATTTTTTCTACCTACCAAAATAAAACGTCTCGAGGATATTTTACAAACACCATGCATTTGTGTTATTAAACGTTTTGAGCACTTTAATAATGTGAAGAAATACGAAAAACTACCTTATTTACCATAAAATCGGTTTTAAAACTTTCAAGTTGATGACTTTATGTCTATTCAAAAAATATATATTATTTATGTTTTCATATTTTTATAACGATTATTATTATTATTATTAGGGTCACTTGTTATTTTAATTTTTGAATAATCAATTGTCTACCAATAAACAAAATTCAATAGTTCAGCGTTCTTAACGTTTATTTGTATAATTTTATATTCATCATTAGGTTAATTTATTAATATTATAAATTATATAACTGTAAAAATACATCAATATTTGAGTACGTCTAAACTGGATTTCAATAAATACTAAATATGATAACGTTATACTAGTATTATAATTTAAAAAAAATATATCTTGCTAGGTAAACATTCCAATATCTATGACCTGTTTAATATTATGTAGGTAATTTAATTTGACTGAGTGCAAATGAAAAAAATTCTTAGTAACCATGATTATTGATGGCAAAAATCAACATTAAAATATTGCATTTTGTTATTATATAATATGTATATATATTATATAAACATATTTATACTATTTTTTATAATATTATAAAAAACAAATAAAACACAAAATATTGGAATTGTTACTTTAGCAAACATGTTATTTTATTATGTGTACTGAAAAACATTTACCTCAAAAAGAATTACATTAAAATATAATTTGAGTGTAACAGTCCGGAAAACGATATTTCAGAGGATTTATTGTTTTTTTTAGAAAATAAAAAATACTTTTACGTTATTAAATTTCGTTTTCGACTCGAATGGAATGGTAAAAAAATATATTATTTGTATTTTGATAAGTAGGTAAGTAAAACGTTTTTAAATCGTTTTATAAAATTGTAACGTCCTCTTATACAAAATATAAGTTATAAGTAGGATTGAATTTCTAACTAAATCCATCGCTGTCATTGCTGTCTTAACTATTAAATTGAATCAATCAATTGTATAGTAACGAAAATGGTATGAGTCAAGTTCAAGTATATCATGTATTCCATTCAGTTGAGAATTTTAACTTATAAGAAGTCGATTGAGAAATAAAATGCTGGTAAATAATTTACTTATTATAAAAATAGCAAACGTTAAAATATTAAGTGCAAACAATAAAATAATAAGTTACTCAGTATTTTAGAATATTTTTTTTAGTATTAAACGAACATGAATATAAAATATTTCAAAAATAATAGAGATTATAAAATTGTTTTCAAAACAGATTTTACAATTTATAACCAGAACATACGATTTTGTAAAAAATAATTTCCGTTCGAGATTTTGTTCTACAATTGTATTTACTTTTATGTTCTATGTTTCTTTCTTACATATGTTAAATAATACAACATTAATAATTCTTTACATTTATTAAAATATAAACGTAATATCCTAGTACGCTGCAAATGCATTTAATTAATTGGTTCATTATTTATTATGATCATATGTTGTGTGCTTTTGACTATATAACCGCACACGTCGAGTCTGCTTGGTAATCCACTGTCGCCGCCGTCTGTACTTAGAGAAGTAAATAACGAAAAAAAAATCCAAAAACGTTTCATTTTCACAAAAAGTTATGATCGTAAATATTAGCTGGCAGACGAAACAACGTTTGGTAAAACCGAGATTGGTCGCTCCTAAAATGGGTTTCTCGGTTGCACGCATTTTTCTTTCCCAGGTATTTTATACATATTATTATATGTACAGGGTGAAATATCAAGAATGCTGATCTCCGTATTCCTTTAATAATGCATTCATTCAAATTCTTCTTATAAATTTACTTAAAAATCAAATTCTTAAATGGTTACATTTTTTAACAATCTAAAAAGGAATGCTATACCTATGACAATACCAACATTTTTATATAAGAACATTAAGAACCATACATTGTAACTTTGAAAAGCATATGTTTTTTTTTTTTTTTTAATGTTTATACATCCAAATATAAATCCAAAAGAGCAGTTTGTTAGTTATTTTACTTCGTGTTCTAAATATTTTTTTTTTTTATAAGCAATTGTCTTAAACAGTGTACTTACTAAATATAAAAAGATTCAATATTTGCAGGATATGGAGCTACGGTGGTGGTTTGATATTATAGTCATTATTATTGAAAAATTAGGTAAGGACAATAAGTAATAAAATAATTAAAGGATACATGGTAGGAGGTATGTTAAAGAAACACCCTGTATACTACATAGGTATGCATTTATACACATATACAAGTACAGTAGTAGAGTTTCTGAAACACACACATACAGGCATGCGCACGCGGTCGAAAAAAAAGTGTACTTGGAATTAATTGCCGCGAACCACGCCACATACACACCACACACGCACACGCACGCACAATATAACGCGTACGCCCAGTTATAAGAGTCGACCGATAATTACACGCCGAACAGCAAAGGTAACATAAAAACAAATTTTAAAAAATGAGAACGGACGAAAAAAACAATAATAAAAAACGATCATACACGACTTTTTATATTTTTTATGGCATATTCTTGAGCGGCGTATGGCGATTGTGTACCGCCCTACCACGCGTGACTATACGATGTCTTCGAAATATTTTTTTTTCTATCGAAGGTTATTTTTTTTGTATTTCTTATATTTTTTTTTCAATCACGGTGAATTACGTTTGCTTCCCGTTTTGCTTTGTACCATTTTACTGCATGCGATGATGACGAGGACGGTGGTACTCGCGGTGATCGGACATTGGTCAAGGAAAAACACACACACACACATAAAAAAACCTAAAAGCAAAAAAATAGAAAGGGGAGTTGGTGGCAATAGGAGTATTATAGAAAAAAACCAACGGGACCTGCGGGAGCTTTTATGCTCGCTGGAATCCAATTCCCGACGTACTCGTTATCCAGCAGCAGATCGAGAGAATTTTTCCGAATTCAAGTGACGTCAAAAACGAATACCGATTGGTAATGAAGGTTGGAGTGACGGTAATACATATAATACACTGTATAGAACACCGATAGGTATGTAGGTATAAGTAAATTTAAGTATATATAGCATTTTTTAAATTAATTCCATATGATTAACATAATAAACTCGTCAAGTAGTTCAAAATAGAAATATTTAGATTTAATAGAAACATCTTTAATCACATTTATCTTATATTTATCCTTTAATTAAAATAAATTGTAACAATATTCGACGCAGTCTTAATATTACGTGTTTTTTTTGCCATTTCGGCAATAATAGTATATATATTTATGTATAAATAGCACCATTTGTTGTCGTAATTGGAAAAATGTTTGAGCCATTACATTTAATAGCTATAAATAATATGTGATGGTGGAAATTGCCAATTATCGATAGTAGGTAAAATATGCAGATTTTAATAGATATAAATGAGGTATATATGATGTATGAATGCCCATAAAAAAATGTAGAAGGTATAACTTACATCTAAGCACATCAATTTCGTTTTTAATCCACTTCACTGAATATATTGTTTATTAATTTGGTGATATGTATTGTTCAAATGTATTACATCTGTACAATAACAACCGTATACACGATTGGGTAACTTTTCGACGGCAAATAAAAACTACCAAATACCTATATCTATAATAAACGACTAATATTATAATTTATTAGCTGATATCGTATATTTTTTAATTATTGTTGACGCATAGAGAGAATTTTATTAAAAACGTGTAACTATACTATATAAGTTCTAACTCATAATATAAAATTTTTACCATAACATATATTACGCCATTGATGATAATGATAAATCTCCTAATGTACCCAAAGTGTACATCATATTCATAACTTTGACAAAGTAATTAATTAAAATTAAAACTATACAATATTCTACTTTAATCCACTATCCAAAATACTTAAATATTATGATGTGTGCAATATGTGGACGATAATATTATTATACTAATTTCAATTTACAATAGGTAATAATTAATAATATGTTGTCTTAGATTATGATTTTAATAATATATATTTATATTAACTGTGTATTAATATGATGTTGTCAATAATTAGAAATAATATTTTATCAATTATTTTCACTCATATTTAAATTTAAAAAAAATAGTTATAAAACCTAACTGCAAAACACTCACTGAAAAAAACATTGAGGTTCAAATTTACTAGTCTATATATTATAATATTAAAGACTTATCTCCGCCGGCTAATATAGGTGATACACTGTAATTAAAGTTAAATGGGATGAACAAGACATAGTTTTTTTTTTATATATCTTATCGCACATTATTTTTGTAACAGCAATACTAATATAAATAATAATAATAATAATATGTCTTAATACCTTTTTAAAAATGATATAGTGTGAAAAGCACGCGAAAAGCTAACATCGGACTGGTGGTTAATTTTATCTCAAGCGTGCAGTTTCTAATTAAAAAAAAGTTGAGAGTTCGGTAATTATCAAACGTATACTATTTTCGATTATTATTATTATTATTATTATTATCATCATAATCATCATCATCATAGTCATCATCGTATCGCGGTTGTATACTTGTTATTTTTGTTATTACACACACGTGTATACCTACATTTTCTCGACACAAGTATTTTTCGTCAATGAACTGGATATTTTTATTATAATTAAATTATTCAATATAAAAATAATAATATTACAACACACTGTGTATAATATTATAGGTACCTGCTTACATCTTTCGGTTCAGTGGTTTTTTGTATACATCGACTGCTGTGCTACTATAGTTCACGGTCAGTAACGTATAATTACGAATGAAGTGGTGAAAATAATATAGGTATTACGTATACACGATGCATCATGGAAAAATGATAATTTTACATTAAAATTAAATTTTAACATATCAAATAACTGATACACTGTATATAAGGTTAATATCAGTCATGTCAGTCATCACTTCAACGAGAAAAAAACAGGTATCTATATAATATTATAACTATAAGCAACTTCATAACCGACTAAATGCTCCAAAGTATTGCACAGAATTTTAAGTTTTATAAAAGTATAATATACCTAAGTATAAACATAAAAAATTATGTTTTATACTAGGTATACAATTATACACTACACTTTGTAGTTATTTTTTATTTATTTATAATTATATACACCTATTGTTTGGGCTCAAAACATTGTTTTTACAATTGCACAAAAAAAAAAATATATGACAACAGAATATGCTTATTTTAATATTAAAATTAAGAACCGTTTATGATATTAAATCTTTGATTTTACCCTGGTTAAGTTATTATGAAAAAAAATCAAAATTATTTATTAAGCAAGCCGAAATTAACATTTTTTTGATCGGTGTGAATAAACAATAACTTTGACAGTAAATTGGTGTGTATGAAATATCTGTGACTTACGAGTAATTAGTTTAAAGATATTAGTCCAAGTAAATTAAGAAATATAATTAAAGATTTAATTTTGTTTTTTGTTTTACGTCGAAATTTGAATTAATTCAAACCTAAAATGTGTAGTGGCGTCAAAATTACAAGAGTCGAAATGTCGGGATACCATTTTTTTGGAAAAAAGCATGCTTCAATATGTAAACTTAATATAATATACAGTAATTCACCAAGCACACTCTCTCCTATTTTCATTTAATAATACATTTATTGCAATTCGGATTTTTATATAATACATAGCATTTTTATATTTCAAAGCAACAGTGATCGAGTTTAATTGAAGTTTAGTATTGTAATTATCATATCATATTTTATTGTAACAATTACAGTGATGGTTGATAATCATTTAAGATAACTAAACCGTCTAAACCGTATATACAGTATAAACTTATATAAAATGGTATTTGTTAAAATCAACTCCAATATAAAAGCACGGAACTAGTACATAGAAAAAAATTCCAGATTGGAATACTTAAAAACTGCGGGCTTCAAATGTACGGTACTCATTATAATTATACTTCATACTTTATACTACAAATATTTGATTTTAATTTTATTTTGTTACTCATTTTAATATTACTGTAAAAGCTTAATTAATAATTATATGGTTTTGATCAAATATATTTCATTTTTGAAAAATTTATTTGCGTTTATAGTTTGTTAATGAGGTATTTTTTTGCGTTTTTGAGTTGCTTTTGGGTCGTATTTTACGCTTGTGGGCCATAGTCAAAAAACATTTCTTTATGACTGTTTTGTTTTTAATCAACCCGGTGGTAAATACCCCATCTTGCACCTATTCGGATGTATTAAATACACTGCAATAGATAATAACTAATCGAATTATTTAACTGCCGAATAAATGAAAAGCGTTGTACCGACGGACAGTGTAGCCTACTAATAATAATATTATCGTCATTCTCGAGTTAACTTGACTTGTCTGTTTTATTTTTTGAGTGATATTATATGGTTAGTTGGTAAAATCTCAACGTCTTTCATCGCAATAACATAATATTATAAATACATCGAAACGTAATATCGTATATTATCACATGCAGTGTACGTCTGTGATATTATTTCGTTGAATCTCGTTCCCACAGTGGTAGTCGTAATATTATTAATATGACTTTGAAGAGTGCTTGTGTGGTGCGCGTATACTATATTGATATAGGTAGTCCGCATTACGTAATATCACCAAGGAACCATAGCACTAACGGAACGGCAATCGAATGGGCATTTCATTCGATATGTTGAAATACCGCGAAAAGAAATCCACATAGACATATTAATATTAGACTCAAATCGATAAAATGTCAAATGGCGTAAATAACACACGTGTTAACCGTAAACGGAAAAACGTAAACGTACAAATAACGTATATCATTATCAATAGATAATTAAAAGTACCAATATTTATAAATTATAGTATTATAATAGTATAATATATATTAAATGTATTTTAATAACAACGTTATCCGTGGATAGAACTCGTTTAGTTACTTAATTTTGGGAGTAGCACGTGAGGATTTCTTTATTTAGTGCGAAAAATTTAAGTTATACAACTAATTATTAAATAATAATCGGGATATTCGTTATTTATCATCGAACATCCAACGACCATTAATATAAACAACCGTATCATTAACTTTAAAGTTTACTATAAAGTTTTCAATGTTAAGGAGTTATGGAATCGTTTAAATTTATAACGTGGTCCAATCGAGTAAATATTTAAAGATCAGGATCTTATAACGAACTGGGCTAAGTGTAATTTTCACGAACGACGTGACATTAAATGTTGTGTTAGTCTCTCACAGTATTGTTATCATAATATACGTTTGATTTCATTGGCTTTATACAATTATAATAATATCATCCCACTAAA
Organism: Rhopalosiphum padi; assembly: GCF_020882245.1. Lineage (NCBI taxonomy): Eukaryota > Metazoa > Arthropoda > Insecta > Hemiptera > Aphididae > Rhopalosiphum > Rhopalosiphum padi. The sequence goes on from NC_083599.1 coordinate 31,002,599, forward strand.
ATAATGACAGACACAAACAGATACATGGACATATTGCATTCACTGATAAAAAATTCACACATTGGTAATAGCAACACCTGTGAATTTAAATGTACTGAAAAGGAATTTTAGAGTTTATTTGGGGGGAGGGTGCTAATTTCATAAATTACTAATCAAATATTATCCTTGGCCAGATCGATGAAATACTCATTTCTATGATTTTTGAATAAGAATAATATGTACGTCACGTAATATTTCTATACCTAACTATTTAACATAGCTGTGTATTAACAATATACAGCGAAATCCACCGAGTAGTAACGTACTTAGTGCCCACAGATTGTTAAACACGGGATGGAGGACAGAAATATTATTTCATTAATTATATTTCTGAAATGAATTAAAAGAAAAAAATATTAAAATATTGAAAAATTTATCTTTTTTAAAAAATTAGGTATATTTGTTTTCATCTATGCCTATGCCTTATAATAATTATTATAATGTATATTATTTCATATATTAAACATGTCTTAATAGTTAAATATAATCTTAAATAGATAGTAAATAGTAATAATAAATAGGTAATAATAGTTTTTATCAGTAAACTACATTTTAGTTAAAAACAAGTTATATCTGTTTTGAAAATAATAAAATAAGCTTACATTCGGTTTATGTTTTACCTAAGAAGATATTGAGGTACTAAAGTGGATGTAATTTAAAAAAAAATGGAGTGAGTATCCTTGATAAATCATTTTGTAATACATATTTGTCATTTGACAAATATAGCGAAACCACCACATCTATGTATTTAAAATTGTATATTTATGTTATTTTATATATTTAAACTAGAGTTTAGTAAACTTATCCAATACTTAAAAGTGTATTCATTATTCATAGTAGTAAAGCGCAACAAACGTATACATCCAAAAATTAGAAAATTTAAAAAAAAATGTAAACTCCAAATCATACCTATTGTTTATAATTGTATATAACCTGATCAGTGATCACCTATAACTGATAGGTTTTGTACTGTTAATTTTTTAAGATCAATACATGTTTACAAAATTAATTTATTAAATCGTTTTTCATTATAAGCAAATGGACACACTGTAATTTCAACTTTTAGCCTAAGATCTATCTCACTGTATATATATGTAATCTATGAGGGAGTTGTCTAATGAGGGAGAGGAGTCCAAAAAGCCTCTTCGTTTCGGCGGTGGTGGACACGCATTCTTCAACTAAGAGTTTTTAATTAAATATTACGTCCCTAAGCCTAGTGATGTATTTCTCGTCGTTGTCGTCGACGTTGGGTAATTAATGTGTTGTCATCACCCTTCCTTTTCCTTTTCTAACATACACATACAATGTGATTTTATATGTATATATAATATAACGAGCTGCTACTGATTTTCCACGCACTTATTGCGTGGACAAGAATGACGCATACAGCGCTTCGTCTACAGTATAATATTATTATATAAGATAATAATATAAAACAAACAGAGAAAAGATCACTTTGTCCATTTTGTTAACATACTTTGATGTCATGCCTTCATTCGTTTGCATTTTCTTTCGACTTTGTGTATAAATACATAATATTATAATAGTATTCGCATAATACGTATAACACACGACGAGTGCTAACGTTGTAATCGCGTGGGGAACGAACGCGTCCAATCAGTTCGGTTAGTCTTTACATTTTATTTAGTCATGCTCACGACACAGGGTAAAAAACTCCCTTTGCACTCATTTTAATAACAATAATAAATAGTACAAGCATACCAAAGCCAACGTAAGCGTTGGTAGCGGAACTCTCTGTGTTGGGAGCACATTTCTCACCAAACAATATCCAAACGTTATAAAAAATAATAAATTACACGGGAAATTTTAGGTGTTTTTACGATTTGCATTTGCATATTCGTTAACCTATACCTATGTCTTTATGATGGTAAGCAATAAATTGTCACATTTTCTCTGTTTATATTAACCCACTTAACCACAATCCACCTCTTCATACTAGAGAAAATTCGACGAGAGAGCGTACAACCAAACTTCAAACAATAAAATATTACGTAAATCAACTTCGACCGTTTAATATTGATTTTAATATTATCTTAATAATACATACGTTTTAAAAAATTTATTTTCAATAATTTCTATACAGAAAACAATAGCAAACATGAGCCACAAATTTTTGAGAATACTTTTTTAAAGACAAAAATCATGTTTGTATATAAATACCTAATGTAAGTAATTAACAATGTTTTAAATCATAATTTATCGTCGTTAAAAACGCATGTTTAAATATTCAAACAATTCGTGGTTATTTGAAATTTCTTCCAGTATTTACATCCAAAATAGATTTTTTCTAACGTAGGTTAGACTAACCTAATCATTAGAAAGTTATTTTGTTGATCAACTAGTTTTGTTAGAAGTATCAGTAAATATTTTTTTTTTACTATTGTACTAAAAAATATACATAAGCTTTTTCCAACTAAACTAAATACCTACAACGCTTAATTAAGTTAAAATATTAAGTTTGAATTGCCTTATCAGATGTAAACGAAATAATTTAAAATAGTTATAGCGTCGGCTGAAAGTATCTACTTTATTATTTAACTGTATAAATCGCGCTATATTATAATATCGACGCTAAGAAATTTTGAGAAGGTTACGAGTTTTTTGATAAAGAGATATGTTTACGAAACTTAAACTATCCATCACTTTTAGATCTGATTAAATGCTGACAAATATATTTAAATTAAACTTTTATTTCTTTATAAATGTAATTAAAACTAAGTAATCAATGTCAAAAGTGATGTCGTCTGTAATTTTAAAACGAAACAGTGTCCAATCAATCGAAAAAAATATTTTCCCCGGAAATGGGATCATTATTTTTGTATTATTATTATTATTGTAACGAAACTTATAGTCAATAACTTTGTACAAGCATTGAGTTGTTAAACGATGACTGACAAGTGTCGGTAGATAAGTCTATTTGAACAGCATTGTACCGGGCGAATGCCTATAGAGCATTCCACGCACGCATTATATTATAATGATAATACGGTCTACAGACGAATCCAAGTGAGGGTGATTAGGCCATATATATATATATATATATATAAATCATGATTTAAAGTCCCCATAGAGTTATTGATAACCCGGGACTATGTTATTATCAAAGCTGTTATATTATAGTCCCAATGTCCACGGCAGCTATAGGTAGTAGTAGTAGTGTCTCACTCCGATACACACAATGAAATACAATTTCGAGGATATATTATTGCATTGTGTGTAACTAAAATAATTAATATTAAACTCACAACTTACAACTGGTGAACTGGAATGGTCTTGAGTTAAACTACGGATCGTACAAACGAACAGGAATAGCCGGGATGCAGGGAACGAATGGTTAATAATACGAATAATTATTATAAACCAGTAGTTAGAACGATTAGAAAGATATTATACCTGATAGAAGTTATATCGTCTGATGGACCCACGATTTTCTTAGCAGGTGGCTGGAACAATATCAAGAGACTATCGTAATTAAACATTTTAATCTACACCGAGAAATGCCGTGTCTATTAGAATAGGCAATAACTTATGGGTCCGTCGGTTGATCTAACTCGGAATCGTATTAATACTGTGCGATATTTGACATGGTATAATGTATCGGATATTTAGTTACCATCAAATCATTTGAAAATTGTATTTATTTTTACTATTATTATTATTGTAGGGTATAAAATAAGAATAAACGTATCCAAATTATACGTTGAAAAAAAAACAAAAATTCTTACAATACAAATGTATTATATTATTGAAAATATTTTGTGAATAAGTTACTATAATAAAATTAAAATAATCCACATTAGTCAAACAAATATATTTATTTACTATCGAAATAATGAATGAGTTTGCATGATTATTAAATGAACAAAAATGCTAATGGTACATCGCTTAAAGTCTGTAGGTACATTACATCGACTGTCACTATTGTATCAAAAATAATATTGGTCTGACAAAATCATAAAATAAAAAATAACTATTTTATCACATAGTAATTAATAAATTGTATACTATTGTAACGAAATTGGGTTCTCAACTGTATTATAATACAGCTGCTCCCGTGGCTCGTACCGTTTTTGTGTATGATGGAGCACAGTTTATGCTTTTCGGATTGTTTTATATTGATTCATAGTATACGTTTATTTTTCGATTAAATAAAATCCCATAAAACGATTCGTTTTACAATCAGTAATATTTTAATTCAAACAAAATGTGTGTGGCATATGGATTATTACAAACTATATGATTTATGAAAACAGAATCCGATTATCATATCGATAATTATTTATTTAATGCAAACGTATAGGTAATAAGTTGACCTACCTATTTATATAATTAAAATTGTTCGTATGTACACTATTTCCGTTACATCCATAAAAATTATTTTCACACAACTAATGAAATTTTTTTTTTTAACAATTAGACCCTCACATAACTTAATTGTTTTAATTAAAATGCATTTTAATGAGACATTTCACGCCCATCTAACATGATCGTATTTAATAGGTGTTATAATATAAATCATACAGTCTTATAGTCATAATTACACATCATCGACAAGATACCAACCATTTTTTTAGAGCTAAAATAGTTTCTAATTATTACAAGTAATATTAACTTATAAAAAAAGGTATGTCTTGTTCAAGGGTTATCAAATGGGAGGGGGGTAAGGAAGTTATTCCATGAACTTTTTTTCAATATTTATAATTATATACATATTACCTTTATAGTTTTAATAAAAAGTAACTGTCATTGACTTGTATATTAAAAAAAGTAAAGAACTAAGGACATTTTTATAAAAAAAACGTATCCATATTCATACTATCATACGCATATAATTTGTTTTTATGTACTACATAAATTATTTTTTTTAGTAATGTTTGAATTGTTTTTCAAGAAAAATGTCTATATTAAATACCTGCCAGTATCTCAATTTACTATCAATAATATTGCAATATTAAATATATACCAGATCAAAATATCTACATTTAATCTATAAGCCATTTCCTGGTTTGATTATTTAGGAGCTTCCTTATAGAATGACATTAAACAAACCTTTGTCTCCGCTATCCCGAATATCTATTATTATATTGTTGCTATCATAACTAAATTTACTGGTGGAAAAGAAAATTGGTAATATGACTAACAAAACACAAAAACAGCATAATAAGAAAAGTAAACAACACGGCGCACTAAACATAATATTATAATATTCGATTGTATAATATTATTATTTTATGTAATCGAAACAAATCGTAAACATTTTTTTATTTTCGATAAAGGGTACAGCATACATAGTGTGAACGAAATAACCATATAAAATGATAACGTACGAGCAACGTAGACTTTCGTATTTTTGAACCGAATACATACAAATAAAACATGTACGATAATATTACCAAATGATACAATGGCCGGGGGTGGTTTGTTGTTTGCTGAAGATAACAGAAATATTTACACATTGTGTATGATAGTACTTAGAACTAGATGAACAACCCTGTCATCCTCGTTTGATCAGTGGTGATTTTTTAGGGGTTTTCAGATCGTATATTGAATCGATCGCGCTACCCCTTCAATACCACTTGGATTTATTTTTTAAAATTTAAATACGAGTATCTACATTTTAAAAATAAATGGTACGTATATTAAAAAAAAGTACGCCTGAGATAAGTTTACAATTCTTTAAAATGTATGGCACTTTTTTTTTTATTTAGTTTAGTGAAAATATTATATTCTTGAGTCTTTATATAAGAGGTGCTCATAGTGCTACTGTATGAATGACGAGCACATCATCAAACTCGATATTATAACTTGGTTTCACTCGTCACAAAATGTGAAAAGTCCTCTTATGATGGTGAGCGGCCATATTCAAAAGACGATAGATTGTTTGCATACTTATCGTATTATGGTATAATTTGATAGTAATATAAATAATAATAATACACACATTAAAATATACCTTTGACGATGACGTACTTGACTGGAGAACTTTGTAAGGCATAGCGATTGGGGAACAAGAAAATAATAACAATAATGTTTTACTATAATTCATAAAATAATTGTTGTGTATTATTTGCAAGCGGCATCGGATGAATAGATTTTTATTTTATTCACTACGAGTATAACGAGGAATACAATTTGGAAATTAACTACAAACTATGATGTAAATATAAAAATACAAGTATAGAAAGGAGTGAAAAGGAAGGGTGTTTATTTGCACTATGCGCGATATAGCTAGTAATAGGAAAATTATCCCAATAGTCTGATAAAGAAATAGATATATGGAACGGGACAGGTGAACGAGTACTACGATAGAGTGCTTTGGTAGCATTTAATGAGAGCTAGAGATTGATTTTACTAGTTAAGATTTTAGAATTTAAAATTAGACACAGAGTAGTTTAGGAAACATCGGAGAGCAGTAGTACAATAATCATATAAAAAACAAGGAATACTCAGCCTAGATGTAACCGTACAAATGAATCCCTGAAAGCATTACTGGAGTTTTAAAACTATATCAAACATTACAGTATAGCATAGAAACTCGAGGATGGGCCGTACAAGTTTACAAGATGAGCATTAGTAGGAGCTACAGAACATAAATCGTGTGATATGAGAAACACTATAAGTCCAATAGTTGGAATACCTGCTTATAAAATAATACCTCGATGTGCTTTACTATTAAGTTAATTTAATAATTAACCTAATAAGTTAACTTGCTGAAGAATTCATTGCAAAAACATAGATTTTTTTAGTTAATTTAAAAAATAAGATTACTTTAAAATCATATTTCTATTATATAACTATAGTTAAAACTAATTAATTCATTCATTTTTGCTTAATCATTTTGCTTGATTGTGTTTACATGATAATTTCAAATACAAATATATTTTCCTTGATCTAATAATTATTTAGTAGATACAAATATGTAATATCCTAAGCTTGCACTATAAGTAATATACAATACAAATAAATAATACATAAAACATTTTTAACAAAACATATGGTTATTACTTAAAAAAATTCAAAATCTCACAATCACTGTAAATATTATATGTATTTTAGTTGGTAATTAAAAAATAATTAATCAAATTATTTTAACTGCACTAAATTAAAAATTGTTCTTCTTATTGACTATACTTTTCGAATTAAATTTATTATTGTTTGTTAACTATTAACTTATAGCTTAACTTTGAATTAACTTATTTCATTTTCTTTACATTAATCTTATAGTTTATTATACACATTTATTATGTATATATATAATAATCTCGATATAATGACACAGGTAAATGCATTTACAGAGCAAATGACGGGGAAAATGAAACGTATATTATACTTTTTTGCGCTTACACCGGCTTTCCAAATCCGCTCTTCGCATCCCACCACACAACACACCCGGACGACCACGACGGTTTCTCGGTCACCGCCGTGATTTATTCATATTATATACACCACACTCCGCCGCCGCTATAATAATAATATATACATAATATAATAATACACACACACACAAACAAACATATATCTATATACATGTATATACTCACTCGTAATATATAATGTATATACATATACACTCTCCGCAGATTTACGCGCGCGTGTTATCATTACAGGTCCATATATCACACACTTTGCGCGCTTTAGCTGTTTTGGTCTTCGTGTGTGTTGTTTACATAAAGTCGTGGGTTATATGCGCATCATGTACATGACGACTCATACACATACACGCACGCGTATTAGTGATACTATTATACAGGGTGATTCACGAATCATCAAGCATGCACGCCTCATTTTCCTTTTTCAATAATGCGGTTATTAAAAATTTTAGTCTTAGAATTTTTTAATAAACTTATATAATTACCAAATTCTTAAAAAAATTATTACTTAACGATTGCTTTATGGAGAACAAATTTGTGTTTTTCAAATGAGAAACATCTTCCATTTCTACTGGAAATGATTTTTCTGAATATTTTGGCGTAAATATCTTTCAACATCAAAATTTGAACGAGTTGTTTGAATATAAATGGGGGTTTTAATTTCAAAAACAGAATTTTGTATGGCTGTACTACTGTACAATTCTTAAATAACATAAATATTTAAAAAAAAAAATAGAAATATGTATTTTTAGTATAAATAAATATTTCAAAAATAAGAATTTGATTAAATTAATATTGTCAAATGAAAAAAATGGAGTTGAGCATGCTTGATGAATCACCCTGTATATTATACTGTTGCTACTGCTACTCGTATATAGTATAATATAATATACTATTACAGCTATAATACGTATATATATATTATGATTTATCGTACTCACACAGACAGCCGGACATATTGAGACTACAAAACGTGAGTGTGTTTTTATTTTTATTTTTTTCGTTAGTTTGCTGAAATATTAGCTGCGGTTAAAAGACGGTAGCGCGCGTCGCATGTCTTGCGACTCCTCGTTCGCATATTACACACACACGCACACAATTTACAACGGCCGTCGATTTATATGTAAAGCCGCGGTTTCCAGAGACCCAGCGAGCAGACGTCGTTATTATCGTGTCGTATACTCGTATATATGTACATCGCGTCCGGTTCGCGTGTTTTTCTTTATATCATTATTTCCCTTTTTTCTACCAAACTACGAACTTTATTCGTTCGTATTGTTGTTATACTGTTTCAGTTTTTCTGTTAGTTCTTCACCTCCTTTCCATTTCAAAAAATAATGATATGACTATAATATTGTCACAGGCATAATAATAATTACTGTTGGGATGGGGACGTTATCATATTGCATGTATACGAGGTGTATTCAGACTTCATTGGTAAGATAAATTAAACTTTAGACCCTTTCCCTCTAAAATAAATAAAAATTGTAATAAAATCTTACATTTTTGTGATTAAAATATAAAATTGTTTAGTTACTTTTATATAACAAATGTAACTGTTTAATAGCAGTTTTATCTCATCAATAATTTCTGTAATATCTATTTTTGATTTTTTTAAAACAAAATTTTAAATGTATGAATATTGAGTTCATTAAAAAAAAACCAAAAAAAAAGGGGGGCTTCGGGGATATATATAATTTGGAATCATAAAGTATGCATATGGTGTAACCTGTGATGGCATGCTACAGCATTGGATAGTTAGAACACGTAGATCTAAATAAAATGATCGTAGTAGAAGGAAGTACATACGTTTCTATTAAACATCCCGAAGCCAAAAATTAAAGACCAAATACATCAAATACTACTAAATTTGAGTTAGATTTTGAGTAAAGTGAGAGAGGTAGCTTATATGGGAAAGCCTACGGCGAAAACGATCTATTTGTATAATAATATGTGGCTATTCCAACTGTACTGTGATTGGGGACGACGAAGGTTTGCACATTAATACATTAATAATAAGTATTAAAAAAAGTTAGCTTAAATAAATGTCAACGACTTGTGTATTATATACATATATATAGATACAACGTAAGAACGGTCAAGTGGATTTAAATGAAACAAAACAAATTGATAATATCACGAGATAATATGAGATCTGTTGTTTCCAATCCTCTGCTACTTTTCTATCGTTTATCTGAAAACATTGTTTCCATATAAATGGAAAACGATTTATGCCAGAATTGAAAACATTATTCCGGAATACAGATTGCTAGGTCATGGTTGATTATGTTTCAGACTCATGAGAGATTTAGCGTATGTATACACATACAGAATACAATAATTTATGGTAATAATTTTGTTTTTCATAATTTATATGGATATATTTACATTTAAGTTATGATTAACATTAAAACATTTTTCTATTAAAATTGTAAAATTTATTTACAAAAAAAAAAGGATTTATTCGTTTAGTGCTGAGAATATTATGTTTGATGTTACTATTACTTTCAATATTATACTGAAATACATAGATTATGTGGTATGTTTATCGTTTATTTTCAAAACTCAATGCGCACACAAAGTATAATAATATTAAAATAACGGTATAATAACGTTCGTCTTTCACAATTAAAAAATAGGTAAGATATCTAACTATGACTAGATACATAAAGTCTAAATGGTTGGCATTTTCAACATTTATTTCCTAGTTATTCAAATTGTGATTAGTTATTATCATACTGTTGCCTTACCTACACGGCGTACGGATTTTTAATGGTCAATTAAACATTTAAAACGTTTATATCATAATGATTATGTTACTACCACCGGTATTTATTAAAATTAAATTAATTAAAACGAACCCAAACCATAATAACAATAATCATATTGTTTTTATTTCTCTTGTTGTTGTTATTATTATTATTGTTACGTAGGTACTAGCAATATTACAGAAATAGTTACTAGTGCACAGCATAGGTGGTAGATACTCTAATCGCAATGCGTTTGTATATGTCTTCATTAAGATAATAACGAAATGTCAAACAATAAAACTAAATGCTAAGCTATAAAAGAACTGAGTATTAATTTTTATTATTCTTTTGCAACACTGTATTTTTTGTATCGTAGAATAACGGTTTAAACCAAACGGAACTACTAGCCACAAACGAAAACATAATCAATTTGTAAAGATTTCTATACTTTGTATAATATTATTATTTAATACTAATATAGTATAATATTTTATATGTAATACATATAGCTATATAAGTATATATTATGATATATATCAATACTACTGATATAATTAAAGCAGCGATGCCTGTTCGCCTATCTTCCCATAAAGAAAATTCCTGTTTTATTTACTCTTTAAAATTTGTATTTTTTTATTATACCTATATTTATAATACTCAATACTATCCATCTTCACTCTTAAAGCAAATTTATAATTGCGCCACTATGGTCCATGTTCTGCAGTATTTGTGTATAAAATCATCACCGCTATCACTATCAGAATTATAAATCATCTTTACTTATATATTATGGAAAAACAACTCTTATATTATTATTATTAATATATTATTTCATGTCTAAGGCTGGGATTTATATATGTAATAAAAACCAAAAATATGTACATATATTAAAATAGACAAAATATGTAGTATAAAATAAAAGATATATAATAAGAAAAATTTTAAATTATGTTAACGTGTAAAATTAAAATTAAATTCTAAATAATTTTTGAATAATATAAGTACAATTAATTGTTTTTAATTTCTAATCAATTTATTAAAATATAAAAAATAAAGATATTTTCACAACCACGCGAACTCAAGTACTGACACTGTTGAAAATTCGTAAATATATTTGGTCTAATAATTGTTGAATATAAAGTGTAATCTAAGATCATTAATGTATAGTTATCGAACAGAAACAAATAAAACAAACTATAAACAAGTTATTAATATTTAACTAATACTTTCATATACTTATCTCCTATATGCATTGTACACTACACTTTCAATTTTTACGAGTACTATAATTATTATCAAAGTATAAATGTATTATACTACTAAACCACCAAAATGGTCATAATTTACGAAATTTGTAAAAAAAAAATTCAGACATTTTACAAATAATGTTAAAATATGTATTTATGACGAAATATGTAAAAACATGTAAAATAAAATATGTTTTATTATTTTATGTTTTATATGTTTTATTTTATTGCAAATCACGTGAAATAAATTTATCATATGCAATACTTAATTTATCATGTTTTAGTAAAAAAATGTATTTACATATAAATCTCAGCCCTATTCGTGTCAAATCGCGCGATGCATTGAACAATGTTTTTGGATCACAACACTATTTCTTCAGACCACGATGCGTGCTATAACAACGCGGTTATTAACTACTAGTCCCTTAAATATTATAATATAAAAGAAACCCCTTACTAGTTTACTATACCAACATCAGAACCACTAATTTTACTACGCAACCACACCTATTATGTTGAAGTACTATATTATTGTACACACATATATATATATATACATCGAAATTATTGTGTATTATACACAATATATACTATGTGAGATAGTTAACGCCCAAAATATATAATCGTAAAAATCCTGGTTTTCTTGTTGTAGTCACTGAGTGTGGGATTTTAGCGGCAAAGAAGAAAAAAATTTAACGGTGTGTACGACGGGTGAGTGAAAATAATTCAACCACTCATCATCATATACTCCCCTCTCCTCTTTTCTATTACAGCTCTATCTCTTTTTCACTACCTATTTAATATAATATAGGTACATATATATAGCAGATATAGGGTTGAAGTGAAACTTTTACCAATAAACGGCATTGACGAAAATATACATTACGTGATAACATAAAATATATTATAATATATATTTCTAGATTACAGATTCAGTCAATCATATACAAGTGAGTGTGTGTGTTTTTTTTTGTCTTGAATAACTACTAGCTGTGTTATAACGTTGAGATATTAAAATTATGATTTCTTTTTGGAAAAATCAGGTTGTCACCTCGAGCCTCATCAGAATCTGAGGATAAATAGTAAATTTCAAGAAAAAACATAAGATTCGGTTTTTTAAAAAATAATAATATCTGATATATTATGCTATATTTTTAACATACCATTTATATGACTTATTTTTTTTATAGCGGTAATAATTAAGTTAGACAAATTAAAAAGGAGCTGAGACGACTAGTATCACTGCAACAGTATTCTACAGCGAAATATTAAATTGTTTAACTGCCAAAGTAAATCAAAATCATAAATTCCTAATTAGGCGGACACATTCATACTGATATGGGTAAAAACTTAAAATTTAGTTGTATAAATCAATTCCTGAGTAAAAAATAAGTTGCAAATTGTTTTATAGATAGAGAAAATAGTTTGAAATTGGTTAAAAAATACAGAAGTACAAAATATTGAATGTACCTATATATATTATATAGCATTACATACGCGGTGAGAAAAAATTGAAATGTTGATAAGGGTGAGAGTTGAGGAAAGCATTTCAATGGAACCCCTACTTTAATTTTGTTTATAACTCAACTACTAGTTTGCTTTGTTATTCAAATGGATTTGATCAAACAAATGATGTACTAAATCGAATACAAAAAAATTTCAAAATTCTATTGATATTTTACCATTTCTTACACGGGAATATTAAAATTTTAAATATGTACCTGTGTGTTTTTTTTATTTGTAATATACCTTCTAGTTTTAGGTTTTCCAGCACAGGAAAAGCTTACAGATAAACACCGATCTGATAACATAATATAATATGTGATGTTTTAAACATTTTTTAGTCGATAAATTTAGTGATATTATTATAATAGGTAATATTTAATTTTGGGTTTTATTAAAACTTTTCCGGAAAACGGATTTTTTTCAGAAATCAATTTTGTATAAGAAATGTTAATCTTCAATAATGGTGAACTTATTTGTATTTTACCCCGTCACCACCTCAAACGACGCTATTATATAGGTAGATACACGATAGTGTAGTACAAATTGTTACACCCCGATCACCATACTCACCGCAAATACGAATTGCCCAGTTCGTGAACTGGACTACGATAAAATATGCGCTGCTCAATTCGTAAACTGTACAATTACTATAGTTTTAGAACTATACGACCTGCTAATAAATTACGTTAGACTTCGACTTAATTTGTGTATTACCGTGGTTTTACACTAAAGTACGAAATGGCATAGAGCAATAATATTAATAGTACGAAATGTTTTATAAATCGCTATATATGCTTTATACAATGTGTATAGAATGCCATTATTCGTTAATGGGGTTAGAATTGTATTACTTTATATACAATAACGCAATTTAATAATATAATGTAGCCAGGAGTAAATCTATAGTATATATTGTGGTTATATATTGACAAACGAATTAAAAATATTGAAAAAAAATTACTTATTGATAAAACAAATTTTAATATTTACACTGTTTTTAAATTTACTTTACTTAGAATAAGTTAGAAAGTATTAGTTAACAATGATGTTTTTTTAATTATTTTTTACTGTCTTTTGGAGCAACGAAAACTAAAAATATTTAAATATTTATATTTATTTTATCAATAATGATTGTTTGTTATTTTATAATAATTTAAAAATATTCTTAAAATTACTCTAAAATCTAAATTACAACTTTAAAGCTGTACGTATATTATTATATTTTATCTTACGCAATGAAATTTTCAAAAAAAAATTTAATTTAATTTAAGCTATTGACTATTTATACTATATTATCATGCAATTATAAGGCCAATGCCTTGACTATATTACTAATATTAAACATTATGATCCGAAATGGAAGGTGCGTTTTCAAGTGACTAATGCACAAAGCGCAATTATAATATGTATAGTTTATAAATTTAAAATATAAAACAGTTATATTTCACACTACTAACAGCGTCCTATATCATTAATCCGATTTAAAATGCATAGGGATGGTGTTTAAAATATAAGATCTACGTGTATTACTAAATTCGTAAAATAAATTACAATAATATCAATATAATATATATATATATATATATATATTATAGTCAAATACAGTAAAATAAAAACTGGCATCTCTGCTTAAAATCATTTTTCATATACAAAGATTTATGCATACATTACAGTGACCAACTCAACGAGGTACACTCGACATTTATTGTATAGCAAGCGGCTATACCTACTTGCGCCCTCTTTTATTTTTCTCTTTTTACTGATTATTTTGAAAATTACTATAGTATTTTAGTTTTAACTTCCTAAAAGATACGATATTTTAGAACTTTTGACACTTCAAAACCATACTGTAGAATATTACATTTAAAAGTATCACGAGCTATACGTATAAAAACATTACTATGCCACCATGTAGCTTTTTATCCTCGGTTAAAGAGTAAAGATAATTAAAGTGATGTTTTGACATTGTACAATAGACATAATACATACTGACAGTTTTCAGTTTTCATAAGGCCATCAACATTTTTGATTAGTACATATGATTTAAAATATTAGAATATTACCCAGTTCAAAAATTGTAAGCCGATATTCTTATACACTATAATAGTATTGTTAGAACGTATTGTGTATTTGAAATTTGTTCATGTCTATATTACACACACGCATCGTCTCTAGCACAATCTTTGGAACACATATTATTTTTTTTAACTGATTAAACAAAAATCCCTTTCTATGAATCTAATCAAACACTGCATACAGACCTAAAAATGAACACAGTACCGAAACTTCTATCGAATTGTCTGTAAATACCTTCCTGTAATCAATTAAGCTTATTGTACATAACATGTACAGATTGTTTAATTTAAAATAAAATACAAAAAAAAAGTATCATACGATAAAAATTGACGTAATAATATATAATATGTATTTAATTTAAAATTCACATGCCGTTGTAACTATATTTTATCATTGCAATTTGTTTTTAAATAAAAAAAAACAATTGTTCTTCTGATATAAATATAAACAAACAAATTAAATTAAAAATGAAAGTTATGCACAAAGGCTGAAATTACAAACACTCTAAGTACCAAAAAATTAATTTTACTACAGGTATCAGACATTTTAAAGATTTATATAATAGAGAGTAAGCTAATAATGTAGTTTAGGTTATAATTACAATGGACAATTTAATCACAATTATCATTCTGCTAGAATATTTTCAATATAAATATATATTATAATTATATAACCACTTTAAACTTTTTCAAACATATTATTTAGCTGTCGATGACATCAATATAATAACATAAATTAATTATATCAATATAATTAATATTCATTTTAACTGATTACCCAAAGTACAGTTTATAAATACTTACTTCCAACTAATATATTAGGTAGCAATAAAACCTTTTTAACAAGTATAAAGACATAATGCCTAATAACTAGTATGCGTAGTAACACATAATCTATACAGTAATCATTAAATTATATTATATTATTACATAATATTATAATATACGTATTGAGCACATTATCAGACTAAATAATATTCCGCTGTCAAATATTCGTAATTGAATATGATTCGAACATTTTTTAAAGAAATTTGGAAATTTAATATACTTAGTAGATACATTGACTTAATTAATCTATATAGTTATACACATAGTTTAATCGCAGTTTTGGGAACTCGACGAGATAAAGAATGTATTGAGTGTAATACTACATTTCGTATTCAATTATATTATCGAAAAACATTAAAATCGATTTTTATTTATTATGACCGGGTAATCTTATAATTAAATTACTGATAAACTTGAAAATAAAACTGATGTTTAATCGTTGACCTAGAAAATATAAGTAAACTGTGCGAATAGAAAATATAATTAATTTATATCGAGTTATTAAGCATTATGTTCGCGAAGAGTGTGTTATAATTTATATGAGACTTATATGTAAAGACCAATTAATCATATCGCATATACATTATACATATTAGAAAATGGAATCACAGTAAACACTACTTTACTATAATCCCAAAATTTAATCACATCGATTAATGTATAAATTGTATACTATAAATTATAAAACATACACTGAAAATAGCTGCTACGATAAATATATTTTATTTTCAGACCATCAAATAACGTAAACCGTAAAAAACTAAAATCTATAATACATGACTAGTATGTAATAGGTACTACCGTGAAATTTTTGTGGAATGATCTGAATCTATAATAAATAGATTTAATGAAAACTGTTAAAATATAATCGTTTTAAAAAATAATAATAATAATAAATTCAATCATGAATGACATCTTTAAATTAAATAAATTGTTTAATCATTTTACTTTTAATTAATAGTCTTATCTAGTTAGATACTAAATATCACTGATAAATTATAATAGACACAAATGAAAAAACGATGACATGAGTCAAAATCCAATAAAACGTCTAAGGAACAATACGAGAATATTATTCACCTTAGTGATAAGTCAATTATTGTACTTATTATTTTAACTTAGTACTTTAAATTAGTAGAATAAGGCATTCTTTAAAAAATATACATAATATAATGACCACTATCAGCCTATACGTTTTTATTTATGTTAATACTCGCGTACATAATGATTTACAAAAAAATAACGATGATTATAATATATTATGTATATATATATTTTTTATATAATATTATATGACTAGTTTAACTACGAAAATATTATTACGTATTATTTTGAATCATTTTTACTAGTTGACCGACTAAAAATATTATAAACAATCTTCAAATATACCTTTAAGATATTTTGTAATGTTATATTTCATATAGTAAAATTCGGTGAAATGTGATAAGAATATAAAACGTATTTTTGCAAGAAAAAAAATTATAAGATTATCACTTGATGGTTTATTTTATACCTACAACGAAAATATTATTTATTAAGCCAAAGTGTTAGTATACCTCAAAATATAATGGTTTTTTTTTTAATACGGTTTTTCAATTCACTATTCTTTTGAGATTGTATACATTTTTTAATTGAAACATACAAATATCAAACATAATACCTAATCCCATGTGAGTGGCAATAATAATTTTTTAATTACGCTTTTAATATACGATTAACACTACTTTAAGACAAGCCAAACTGAATCACAACAATTTCTTCTTTGTACGGAATGTATAATTATTACAATTTAGTTGAATATATTGCGTATTACAAAATTAGCTTTTTGGTTAATAAACATTTTACCATACGATGCCATCACAACGGAATGACTTGTAAGTTGTATGGTAATAAGGGAACAATAATTTGAATATATCTATATTCTATATACACAAGCACTCGCAAAGGAGTATTATAATGTACAGTACGATATTTTCACAAACATTCGAAACAAATTCTGCAGCAGTAACCATTTATATATTATATACGGTATGTGGAGTTATGAAGGTTTTATTTCATGTTTGCACGACGTTTTATTTACCGTCGGGAGAGGATGTATACATTACACATTTATACGCTCAATTGAGTTTTATCAAAATCCAATATACAGGGTGATTAGTATCTGCATGAACGTGCAGGTATTATTAAAATAATCTAAGTTATTTTTTTTATAATATTCAACAAAAGGTACGAAAAAGTTTAAAAATAATAAAATAGAATCCAAAGAAAAACAGATACCAAATAAAATAATGATCATAAATTAAACAGTAAAACGAGTATACAATAAATTGCCCGACAACCCGTGCATAATTTTTATATTAGACGGACTATCCTACTGCAGTATACATTACAAATAAAAAAGACAAAACAGGTAATTCAATACAATACTTACATATTGTATATCGAGAACAAAATTTTTTGAGTGCACTATAGGATCTATACAGAACAAAAACATAAATAGAAAATGTATATTCGTAGTTAATATTACGGAATATTATTCTGAACTTTGAAACTTTAGTATTATATAGTATTATTATTTAATAAATACTCACAATCACTGTGCAAACTCATATGTATCTATCTACGACAAGCAGAACGTTTATATAAACGTCAAATTACTTACAAGTTTAATTTGATGATTTTAATGAACGAAATATTAATAAAAAAGTTTTTTTCAAGTCTAAAAACACCCAGAAAATGTTCAAATTAGTTCAACGTGTTAAAGGAGATGGAGAAGAAATAAAACGCTGCTGTAGATGTTGTCGACTTCCGAACCATTGTCTTAAAGAGCTCGTTTTAAATCGTAACCACTCTACTAATTGGTATAGCAATACGGTCTTAATTGGCATTCACATTCTTTGTATAACATTCTTCTTAGATGTTTGTTTTTTGCACAAATTTAAGAAATACGAGAATATATTCTATGGATATAAGTACTAACAACACTGCAACTGCAGCACATGTTTTTTAAACGACTTAATTTGTGTAATAAAACTCAAAAATAAATCCCGGCTTTCAGGCATATCATAATAATATAATAATATTACATTTCACGTACAGTTTTATACCGAACACAATATATAAAGTTGTACACTAATAATTCTCGTTCAACCTATGGTCGTCGTATTATATTCCAACCAAGATGAATATATCACAAAATATAGGTATATCTTTTATTTAATATTTATATTATGTTAACTATTTCATTAATGTCAATACTATTGGACTTATAGTTTATACAGATCGAAGGCTTTTTTTCATTATGATAGCGATTGTTTTTTATATAAAATGTAATCGTTAATGTTAAATACTACGAATTTGACTCAAAATTTTGCACTTGAATTTTTGGTTTGAATACATTGTTTGAAAATTATAACGTATGAGTGTAAATAAAACATTTTCATTTGCGTAGAAACTCATATTATGTATTCCCGTGGGTAATAATATTTGCCATAAACGACACGCACGAAAGCCTTAATAACATAAAATCAGCAAATTCGATAAATTACGTACATATTATGATGACAGTAATTATGTTTCCTAATCTGAAATAAAATCATTAAACATAATATAAAAAAGGTACACTGCATTTTGTTTGGTGAATAATTATTACCATTTCTATATAATATGTAATTAGGAAACATAATAATATTGTATTAGTTTAGTAGGTCATATGTTGATTTTTTTTCTTATAGTACAAACAGTTTTTTTCGCGTCACTAAAAGTTACTGCATATTCAAGGGAATATAAATTATATTAGGCGAATTTAAATTATAATTACTCTTGCCGTTATCTTTTCTAGAACTAAAACTTTGATTAACGGCGTAAGGGCCAAACTCGAACTAAAACTTCTCATCCAAGATTAAAGCATTATGTTTTTTATGTGACTCAATTATTAAAACATCTAGCTTAGTGACTTTTGGCTAAAAAGAACTAATAGAATACCCACTGAAAAATGTAATTCTAAATTCAATTAACGACGTGATTGAACAAAAAAAGTAATACTCAATATGCACGATTATTATTGACACCTAGTACTGAATAGAAAATTATGAATTCATTCCGGTTGTAAGTTAGGATTCGAAGTAGTGTTGTTAATTAGTCGATGTGATAGGTACACACGCGTTTGACGGTCTGCAATTTAAATATTAGTATATATAACAATGGTTTGTTATGATAAGACGGAATAAAGTGGTGGGGTGAAAAAAAGAAGAGAACTAAACGAAGAATGGCCAAAAGTTTAAATTACTAAGTACCAGTAATGCAATTTTCCTTATATAATATTTGTACTACCCTTCTCCGTCACTATTATATTGATTTGGTATAGGATTTTTGTAAGTGTATTAACGTTTATCGAGATAGGGAAAATATATACGCATGAAAGTTTCCAGCAAACTAATTCGCGACAGAGAAAAGTAAATTTCATAAATATAAAGAAAGTTTTGTTTTTATCAAAAATTTAGACCACGTTATTTTACGTCTCTTATGATCGGAGCCGCGTGCAACGTGTCGTCATTAAATCGATCATCCGGCGCTGTACCGTGTGGCATTATACTAAATGATATTTGTGCGACTATTGAAACCAATAGTTTTTTTTTTGCAAACGCCCTCAATCGTTTATTTACTTAATAATTATTCGCAAACAACAACTCATGGGATTAGCCGTTTGCATATAATATTTTCATAAATATATATGACATAATATCAATTCCTAATTCCATTTCATACATACTATACAGTAACTGCCTTACCCTCCGTCACATTGGATACATGATTACCATCCTGGATACCTACATAATCATGAAGATTTGGCAATTTTATGTTGTAAATCAAATATACCTAACCTTTGGTCATATTAAAGTTAAGTATTCGGGCTCTGTATAATACTAACTTTATGTATAATAACTCTTGGAACGGAAATATTTTATGACGTCTGTGAAATACACTATAATAATACGTGAGTACACGCTTCGGTGATAATATTTCCGCTCATATGTGTAGGTTAGTATGTGTGTTTCCGTTAATATTATAAATAGTTAATTCGATTTGCGATCTGAGAGATATGGCGTATAGGCTTTGAGTGTAATAATACATATTCGCCCAGTTCGCATTCAAATGAGTCAATAAATTCTCAATGGGATATCACATACTCCAAGCCCATATATTATTATAATATATATGATACTATTGGCATAGAAACACTAACAACCGATATCAGCATAGAAAATAACGGTAAGCGATTTAGATTATTGTATTGTCATCTACTCTCTTAAATGTTAAAAAAATACGTATTAAAGCTGTGAGTATATTATTATATTAAATAATCAGAGCCTACATATTCGTCAATATTCAATAACCCTACCATCCATTACAATATTATCAAATTCACAATCTGCATATATATTATAATAGCGATACTAAAAAAAAATAATCGTCAAATTAGTAGTTATATGCTTATTACAACCTAAATATTTTAATAAACAACCAGCTCTCAACTCTTCATATTCTATCCCTTTCAATTTGGCGATGTGTGGTTTTAATCCGATTTTAATTGAAACCCCACGGTGAAAGAAATACGATGTGATATTATGTTTGCCTACCCTGCACATTAAACTTCAGACAGAGATAGAGTGTAATAATATATTATAATGATGTGACGGCCTCTTACCATGACGCTCAAAACTTAATAGGTTTCGACTCACCGAAAATATAGAATGGGCTATAATCAATGAGTAATTTTTTGATACAAATTTATTAAATCTTAGCCAAATATTCGATACAAATAAATCACAACTAGGCAAAACACAACCTAATTACATGATTTTAATTCATAGGCAGAAAATCAAAAATATTTCCTTTACATAAAAATATATTGCTAAAATATCAGTCAACGTAGGTACATTTGTGATTCATCATCTTACAAAGTTAATAAGATAACACGCAACTCGGAAAAAAATTCTAAGTATAACTCCTTCCCTGTTGTGTGTTCGTGTGCCGTAGACCTTTTCGTCACTCATAGGAACTGTTTTCAAACACACCTTTGTTGTTCAAGTCTTATCAATACGGTTTCATCCGAAAAATAATTTTCAGAAAAAAAATGATAGACGATTACCTACCTACTATAATAAAAGTATTTAAATGTAGGTATTAAATGTACCTGTAAGTTGTATCTATAAGTTTAATTATTGGAAATTTCACTATTTCAATTACACCACTGGTATGAATTATTTCAAAATACTATACTCTTAAATATAATTTCTAACAATTATTTCTATTAGTTTTAAATAAATAACTTTTTATTAAAAGATAAAGAAGTGGTTACCACTCTGTTTTATAGTAGGTATCGAGTGGGTCACTGTAATGGATGTGTACATTCAAATTCATTGAAAACGAAAAACTATCCTGAGCGAAGACAATCTGTGAGTCTATATTAATAAGTATATTATTTCTAGTTATGCTTTTTCGTATAACTATTAGGTAAAGTACCTAGTTTATTTTACTGTAAGTCATACAATTGAATAAATTAATTTTTGCAAAATCATTACATATGAAATATTTTTAAGATTTTCTTCAATTTTAAAATATTAAAAACAAAACTACAAAATATTTTCTAAATTTTCGATAATTTATATATTTCGTCCAAGTTTTAAATTTAAACGCTCGTAAAATAATATTATGACAATATATTTTTGATATTTTTTAGTATGTTAATGAAGCATTTACATCATTAAGTATTTTTACTCGAGTAATTTCTTATCAACATTTATAAAAAAAATGGAAAATTTAAAATGTCTATAAACAGCTCAATAAGCTTCAAAATATTTTTAAATTTTGCATAGAAAATAGTTTTATAAAAATTTGGTAAACATTTTAAGTATTACAATTTTTTTTTATGTTACAACAAAATAAAAAAAAACAATTGAATTTGTACAAAACTAGATTTAGAAAAAGTTTTTTTTTTTTGAAAAATTCTGTATTTTTAATTTTTATCTCGAAAATACGAACTAGATCCAATAAAGAATCCAAAAACATCCATAAAATTTAAAATCAAACCATTATTTATTTTTAAAAAATTATTATATGCACATAAATACAAAACATACGAAAAAAACTATATCATTATAAAATCAATACATAATTTAAATTAATATATTGTATGTGAAAAAAAATTACAATATTTTTTTACTGTACTTAAATTTACTATTCTATAGATAACATTAAATTTAAAATATAAAGAAGCAAATAATTTTTACCAAATGTCTAAAATACAAAACGCCGTCCACCCCACCAAAAATAAAAAATAAGTACTAAATCATCAATTCAATATCAATAAAAGAAAAAACAAAACAAAAATGTCTATACAAAATTATAAAACAGAGGTCTTCATCACCGACAATGATAAAAACGTATATTAAATCTGTACAAAAGAACGAATAAAAGAGCATTGCAATTAATTAAAACACAATATGTATGATTTAGTAGAAGAAATATAGCTTATTAATAAAATATATGATTTAGAAAATTAGACGTTATAGTCAACTGTAAATTATATATATTATAATTATTTTATGTGTCCAATAATGTTATTTAAGTACCTATGGAACATTAAGAGTAATAATACACTTGGAAACGAAAGTGATAGAAAGTATTTAAACGTGATGAGTATTCCGCGGATAATTTATAGGTTAGTCAAATCCAAAAGGAAATATCAAAGAGTAAAAAAGTAGCGTTTAGATTAAAAGGCAAAGCAATGATAATGAATTTCACGATAAAGAAAAAAAGTTTATATTAGAAGTTACTCAGGAAATAAATTTAACATATAAGACCGTAGATATAATTCATTAGAAAGAAGTAAAGAACGACGCAGAGCTATAAATAACAGCTTTAACGCGTAAAAGAATAACGTAAATTATATTAATTGTCGTTGAAATAAATATTTAAACTGTCCGGATAGGATACAGTGACTGTGTGCATTGCAAGGCACTAATCTTGCTTCGTTCGCGCAGGAGCAGACCAATGTTCTTTTATATAAATCCGAAAGTAACGATAAATCATAGCATTCGCAAGACGAGTCTCGGCAAACCTGAACTATATCGCTGAGTGCTGACAATTCTTTGGTATATTTTGACAGTTTTCTTGGGTTTATCCTTATACGTGAACCGGGAAATTGGTAGTAAAAACCTATCTTTTCAATATCTTGTGTGTTATACACGCACACAATATCGTTATTTCCATTACTTAAAAATGTAAGAGCATTGTGTGTGACCAATGCATTTTAAGGATTAAAAAAAATATATACTTAATTGTCAATGATTGTCGATGGTGTATAATCGTGTTATTTCGATTGAACTTTAAAACGTATAGGTGCGACGGGTGAAGTTAATATACCGGCTGTAGTGAGTTTCAATAATGAAAAGTGAGAGACAAGAAAAACGATCGTTTTACAATATACCACTATAATAAGTCGTAAATTTTTTTTTTTAAATTGTATTATCCGTTTCTTCGACATTACTAAGGCAGCAAATACGTTGATAATAATAATAATATCTACACAATACCGAATTCGGACGAAAATCGATACTCTTCAACGTAATACATCGGAATTTAATTTACCCGACGATATAGACTTTATACATTTTACTTTATACCTACTAGTAGAAGAAAGTAGCTAGTATAATAATATACTTCGTCCGAAATTATTTCTTATTAAACAATACGCGTATAGAACTGCTCGTGCGCGAGTTGTGCGGAATAAAGATCATAAAGACAAACGAGTAATAAAAATACTGCAGAGAAAACGATATAAATATAATTTAGATAATTTGTGCGTCTGCAGAAGGGTAACGCAACATATATGACTAAGAGAATAATATTATTTAATGACCATTCCTGGTTTGTGTGAGAAAACATAATATTCATATTGAGTGTATGCTGCTCTGAGGGGATAAGAAGTGTTTGCCTTTAATAAACCTGTAGAATCTACGAACGACATTTTATTTTACATGTAAATACACAATATGTACCTACATCATTCGTTGGCGTTAGAAACCGACAAGTTTCTGAATAATTTTAAAATATTTTCAGTACAAAAACATAATAATATATGATATATTATATACTTATTATATTTAAAAAAAATAATCTTTGAAGTATAATAATATTTATAACATACTAACTCGTTACGTCGGAATCACATTG
Source organism: Rhopalosiphum padi (assembly GCF_020882245.1). Taxonomy (NCBI): domain Eukaryota; kingdom Metazoa; phylum Arthropoda; class Insecta; order Hemiptera; family Aphididae; genus Rhopalosiphum; species Rhopalosiphum padi. Next base: position 31,027,672 of record NC_083599.1, read on the forward strand.
CTAGTAAAATAAGTTATTGTTTTTAGAGAAAAAGAATATTTTTCTACCATATTATATAACCATGCTAGTATAATAGGTGACATGCTCGTGCACGTGCGTTAGCGGATCGCTATTTCTTTTATGCTATAATGATCATTTTACTACTCATACATTCACACGACTTAAAACTTCCCTATGATATTCAATTTCTTGAAACTAGTCCGTATTGAATCTTTTTAAAATGCAATACAAACAAATTTTTTCAAATCGTTTTCCTTATTCTTGTAATTTATAAGTTGGTCAGTTTCTAAAGAAAATGAATAAAACCAATAAAAAAAATGTATACAATGCAGTGGTATTGCTTGGTCGTGTAATGACGAGAAGCTATATTAAATTGTTGATGCAGAAAAAAAAGTTCGGTGACGATGGCAGTTCTTTTTGACACGCCGCGATTGCTAAGTTCGTTTTTCTCGGGTTTTCTCGAATACGGGAACAATGCATGCGACTGATTTCACGGGCTTTTCAAAATCGTAATTACTGAGCACGCCAGTATCATTATTCTTTGCTACTTCCCCCCCCCCTTAAAAGAAAAAACAACACCATTTCATCTGCACCCGGTGTCGATAAAACCACGAGTCAGTAATGTGGTGTAAGTGAGCTTAACGGAGAAAAAATGGACAGTTGCCGACCTGGCCGACCCGCACCCTCTCACACGTTAAAATAGTTATATGAAATTGTGATAACATTTTTAGTTTTTTTCATTTTATTTAAAATCTGTTCTCTATAATGTTAAATAATAAACATTTTAAATTTTGTTTTGCTTCATATTTATGACATGATAGCTTAGATATTATAATATATAGCTAAGACATTTTTATTCGGAGATTCCAAGAAATACATATGATGTATAATAAAATAAAATACATATCTATAAATAAATTCTTAATTTGAATATCAACTAGTTCTTACTGTAATATTTATAATTTCTTAGAGTTTAATAAAACAAACAAAAGGCAATCTTGTTTACACATCTCGTTAAATCTTTTATTTTCATAAAATAAATATTTATTGGAAATCCATCATATAATAATTACTAGTAATGGGTCTCTCCAGGAAACTTAAATCCATTACTTCTGTGAATTATTTTTTTTTCACGAAAACCACTCATCGACATATTAATAAACAATTTCTCATACACTAGAGCTAAGTTCTCAAAAACTATATTATAATATAAATAATTAAATAACACTATATATTATTATTATACTTCGACGAAGACAACCAATAAATCATATAAGCGCAATTCAGTCACCGGGGTCAACGAACTATAATATTGTTACATAATATATATATGCTTAATTATTATTAACATAGGTGTATAATACACGTCGTCTACTCGAATGCGATCATAATAATCATAATAATTAATAACACATTCCCAATTCTTAGACTCCGTCGTCCAAGTCGCCGGCGATTTACAACGACCACGCTGCACGTGCAGCGTGACTAACAACAAGACGGTCGATTGATCCCGGGAAATCTAAATATTACGCAGAAACGGATAAAGCGGTCCCCAAGGTCGCGGAGCCAATTTCGTCAAGAACAAAGGGTTTAATGTGTAGGGTTATAGCCGTTTTAGGTACCTACCGACAAACCCTCTATAATATGGTGTAGCCGGCGTAGGTCTGTTGACATAGTTCGCGAACGCGCAACCGTTACGTACATTACGTTATTATTGCCCGTCTAATATGAAATGCGCGACTGTGGCGAAAACGGGCGAAAGAAAACGAAGAGCGAAAATTAACAAATAATAATATATTACAACGACCCGGCCCGAGCTCGGCGGCGGTACACCCTGTGCTGCTACAACTGCTGTATATTATAACGAATAAACACGCCATCGCCGTTTTCGTCGTCGTCGGTCGTCGAATAGGTAGGTGTGTGGCGTCTGCCATCGACGCCCCCGCTGCTGCAGCGGTGGGCTCACGTCTTTGCGCGGCCCGCTATATATTAAAACGTTTCATTTTGTCATCATTAATAAAGCCATTGTTGAGAAAAGCGTATGTATATTATGCGTATTCAAACTCAAAAGCGGCACGGGAAAATGAAATATTTTATGTTTATTAGAGCGCAGTATATATATATATATATATATTATAGGTGATGAGAGGTCTGACGACGACGTTTCTTCCAGATGACGAGTATCTGAAGGGTTGCACGCGGTCCAAATCGCGTTTCTACCGAAATCATGTTTCTTACTCACTCACTCTCTCTCTCTCACACACACACACACACTGTATAGTGTGTTATATTAATACATTATATTATAAAGAGACTTGTATTCGTATTTGTCTTTAAAAACATTAGACCAGCGTTTCTCAACCAGGGTTATGTGCAAAGATATGAGGGAGTACACAAAAAAATTAAAGTGTAATGGCCACAAAAATTAAATTCGATATATTTTAAATAGTTTGTTATTTATGAAATATTTAATAATTTAATAATTTTAATACAAAAATTAGATACCTGTAAACGGAGCTTAGAATTTACTAGTTTATTAGTTAGGTGCATCAATGATATTATCGTTATAAAGTATTGGTATTTTTTTCTAGTGATATTATTGATAAAATTTTATTTAAAATCGTAACTGATGACTTTTCTAACAAACTTGTTTTTCTCCCTTATATATAACAACAAGATATTTTCCCATCAGATATAATTATTAATGAATTGAATCGGTTCTTTTAATACAATTTTCCTACATTTTTGAATGTAATAAATTGTGTAGTTATAATATTGTTTTTATTATTATTATTATTATTATTATTATTATTTAGATATACAATCTGTACTCTGGAGAGAAAGAGTAGTACAATAAGAATATGAGTTGATTTATAGTGACATTAAAATACTTGTTAGAAGAAGCTACCCCGTAATGAAACTTCCTGTTGAATTTTTTATTATTATTATTATTATTAATTAATTAAACTATTTATTATTTAATTGTTTAAGAGATCTCTGCAACATTTCCTTTGTAAACGTCATGGAGGATTAACAAGAATTTTATGGGATGATAAATCGTGGATTAATGGATTTGTGTAGTTATAAGACGATCGTGAAAATAATTTTTTGACAGAGATCAGTGTGAAAGGTGTTTTTATATGTATAGCAGAGATTAGGTTATTTTTCTTAGAGTAATTTTTGTATCGTTTATATTTTTTTTAAAACTTGAGATTTTGTCGTTGACCCAGTAAATATGATCATAGATCCATATAGGTTTTAGTAGAGAGTTGTACATAAGTAGTTTTATGTTTAAGTTGGTCTATTTATTATTAATAATGATTGTTTTAAGCAGTTTTTTGGTTGTAATGTGCTCAGGTGAGACGACGATAATAGAATTAGTGAATTTGAAATCTATACGATTCTCGGTTAACGATCTATGTTTTTTTAATCGTTCGGTGGCAGCTTTACAGAAGATATTGTTAACTTCAATCAGCTCGATTAAATCTCAACAAAAGATTGGAAAGTCCAATACTCCTTTCATGAAAATTAGAGGTGATAGTTTTTATGAGATCAGTGATATTAGATTCTTTAGGAACAGCGTCTGTATAGTATCCCATAAATTTCTAACATTTTTATTTTTGTACGCCATTTATATTTGAAGTTGATGACATATCTTTCATGAGCAAAAAGTCGCTATCGGCCGGGCGATCCCGCAATAATGTGCTACCTTTGATAAGCGCGACCGCTGTTAAGTAATCACACTTGTTACTAACGTTATTAATTAACTTATTAACTACATTTTGTAAAGCACGAAGAAAAAGACGCTAATAGGATTCACAATTAATTTGATCGATTTGAATTAATATTAGCTATTATTACACACTAACTTTGTAGTTTGTCGTAATGATTACGAAAAAAGAAAATTAAATTTATTTTTACGGAATAACATGTGCGTCATGTGCAGTGCAAACGGCGACTAATAATAATGCTTAAAATATATAATTTCTGATTTTTTTAATAATTATTTTTTTAAACATGATCAACAAACTGTTTCGACAATAATTGTACAAAAACGTAATTATACAGTAGTACAATACATAAATTAGATTCTATAATTTTATAATTTTATCAATAAAGTAGGTAAGTACAGTACAAATAGGTCAAAGTTCTTCACGATGATAAAAAGAAAAACACTATAAACTATAAAACTATAATATTATAATAGTTGTATAGAAATATTATTATAATTATGATGTACGTGTTTATACTTATATTCTCTTATAATAATAATAATAATAATAAATAATATATATTATCTTTGTTTTTATACTCATGTTTAAAATAAAATTTCGTGCCCTCAAGTGTTCTAGAAAATTATGTTTATTTCGATTATTCGTTTTTATTTATTTTTATTACTGTTTACTAATACTATGCTGACTATAAATCAACATTTTAAAACGATTGGACCATAGGAGGAGAATACACTAGTCATTTGCGTACCTAACTATATTTCGTATTGTTTTTTCCGAGATTTACTGATATGCAATATACATATACAATATGTATACCTATAACAGTTGATTGGTAAGTAAAATGTGTTTTTTGCTGAAGGTTTAACCATCTAATAAATCGACAACCATTCAAGGGTCGTAAAAACATCACCTTAATTATATATATGTGTTCCACATTGGTCGATAACACATATAGAATCGTTTTTAAAACCATATTAACAACATTGTTGTTTTTACGTTTGGACTGGAGTATTGTTGAGTCACTAGTTGTCTTATTCGTAGCATAATTTTAACTGCATATTTATAATATTATAGTATATCAAAAATATTAATATTATGTACATTTATTAGTCTGATAAAATAAATGAAAATACTCAATCAGCGACATGATTGTTTTCGAATTAAAAAAGATATTTAAAAGTACATAATATTTTTTACTTTATTTCTAATAATTATTAGTTAGGTTCTAGTATAACTACGATATCTCAATAGTTATAAAATAAATAAAATAATTATGATACGCAATATAGAATAAAAATAAATAAATTATAAGTATAATATAACTAGCTTTCAATAAACGAGATTATAATTTGTACATATAATATTATACACAGATGTTTTGAATGAATAACTTTTTTTTAGATGGAAAAAAAAATAAATAATGACTGCCACGAAAATCATTAAAAATATATTTCAGAAGGGTGAAAAATTGAAAAAGTTATCTTTATCTCTGATTTAATGAAGTTAAACTTATAAGTTCAATCAAAATTAGTGCAACGTGCAACAATAAAAAACTGAGTTCAAAACGCTACACAATACTATTTAAAAATAAACATTATAAAACTGTATAAAAGTTGGTAAAAACATTTACCAACTGATCACTGAGACTAAATAATAATTAAAAAAATCATTTTCATTGTACTTTTTTTCTATTAACCACACCTAACGTTTACTATTTGGCTTAATGTTACTTTAAAGTAAAATTAACTCGCAAAAAACATTATTTATATTACTATTTAAACTTTAATTTACTTTATACTTTATAGTATAAATTAGGTCACCAATTAATATTTTTGAAGGACCACATAAGGAATCTAAAAATTTTTGACGTGCCATCAAAATTCTAAGTAAATATTTAAATTATTTAAAAACCAATATTATTTAACAAAAATAATAATTTACAACAATAACACATCATATAATGTTGTTGTAATATGCGTTATTTATTCTTTGTCTGTGGGCCGGATAAAATTTGTTCGCGGGGCCGCCATTTGGTGACCTATGTTTTATAACCTACTATGATAATATGGACAGTGTGGTGTATTGACTATTATTATTTTTATACACACCAACCAGTATAATTATCGGATAGTTAATGACCAAAGAGATTTTAAGTTGAATGTTTCTGTATTAATATTAATAACTAGGCATACAGCGAAAAATCAATGATTTAATTTTAAGAGATTTAATAAAACACGATAATATACATCATACTACAATGAAATAATAATGAATCCCTAACCGCATTTGCTTCACAGTGTAACCTTATAAATAGTTCTATTTTTTTTTTAACTATCATACCTAAATATATTTTTAAAGTTTGTAAATTATTGGCAAAAAAATCATCATTTATTCACACATTATAATAAATGCTATAAAATGTTAGTACTTGAAGAATAATTATTAAACTATTAAATTTAATTGATTTAAATAACCCATCATCGATGTGAAAAAAACATAATAGTTGATGACTTTATGTAGAAGAAATGTTTTTTCCTTCATCAATTTATAAATTATTTCCATGTACATAGGTAATATTATATTATAATATCATTTACATAATTTATGTTACGTATTTTTGTTTTATACCTATATCTTTCAAAAGAATATTGCAATATTTATACTATTTATAGAAATTTTAGAAAAACAAATATTTAATAAACATAAATATTTTAATTTAAGTGGTATATTTATATTTTATAACTTTATAAGCATAAATATATGGTTTAAATTGGGTTATTACTTTATTAGATTGTTTAATATTATTATTCAACAAGTGAATATACGTGAAAAATCAAATAATCAATATAATATTATTAAAATAATTTTTTTTTGCGTAAAACTATTTTTATAAAAATACAAAACTCAGTGGCGAAAACATAAAATCATCAATCTATTATTTTTTTTCGTTTGCTTGTTTTTAATATAGATTGAATATAATTTAATTGTTTTTTAATTAAAAGATAAAACGTTTTATTATATTAAATTATATATTATCTTTTAGACTGGATATAAACTTAATAATACAATAATATGCTATATTATAATATTATTCAACGACAATATGGTCTGTAGTTATTTTATGTACATTTTAAGATTATAGAATATTATAATAATTATATTGTTCAATTAAATTGAATAATCGATAATTATATTATGAGTTATGACCATACATTGATCATTGTAATGATAATTTAATAAAAATATATGGTTTTTTAGTAAAATTATTTTTGTTTAATTATCAAAAAAAATGACTTTTAAGTAAAGTAATAATTAATAATAATACAATATACTTATTAGTTTCTATACTTTTACATGTATATAATAATAATAATAAACAAATTAATGTCGTTAATATTATTTTTAACAACTTGATTTGGTGCTATAAACTTTTTTCTCTATGTTTATACTTTTATTTTTAAATTAAATTTTTTACTGATGAAATATTCATTAATTTTATTTTTAATAATACGTCATTTTAAAATAACATCTATTGAAAAAAACTGTATTATTTACAATTTTGTAGCGTTATCATTTTAAAGTTGTTTAATGTTTAGAATGACAATATATGATACGTTTTTAATATCATATTCTTTTGTAAAAAATAATTGTTTGGAATATCTCAGTACCTACATAAAATGGAATTTCGAACGAATAATTAATTATTCAATTGATTATTAGTATGTTAAGTTTATATGGTGTCATAGGATGTAGCACGAAATTGTTGGTCCACTGCAACTCCGATCATCAAAACTTTAAGTACTTGTAATAATCTAATTAAACTAACTATAATTAATTAACTATTCATTCGAAATCCCATTTGTATTTATCAAAATACTCAGAAAAAATGTTTTGCTTTGGAACATTAAATTAAAAATATAGGTATATTGTCAATTGTCAAAACTTAAAAACTTAAAAATGATTATAATAAAATATAATATTGCAATATATTTTTTTAATTAGTTACTTTGTAATAACATACATTTTCTAAAAATAATGTTTTGAAAAAAGTCAAGATTGAAACAATGAGTGTAGACATACACAAATCACCAGTAAACAAGTAATTGATAGAGGTTTTAAACTCTCCGAAATTTGTTCATGATATATTTTTGCTATATCAAAATAATTATTTAAAATTAATTTGTTTAATATGTGTGTGTTTATAATTTGTTACACATATTATATAATTTTTTTATTTTTTTTATATAGATATAATTCGAAAAATTAATTTAAGATTAACGAAAAAAATATTTAATTTGTTTCTGAATACATGACGTTATGGTCAATACATTTGTTCATGGTTTAGTAGTTTAGTTAGTTAATGGTTCCTAATCATTTTTTCCAATACATAGCTATTATTATATTCTAAAATATATTTTTATACTAAGTATAACTAATTATTATTATTATTATTAGGTAATATTTCTTAATATTTATAATATATTTACGATGAATGAATATTTACATTTATTTTTTTTACAAACATATACTTAGATGTTTAATTTTTTTTGAAGTATGTAATCAAATAATTTAAAAACAATTTATATTTCCCAAAGTACCAATAATTATATAAATTATAACAAGTAATATCAATCATAAATCTGTATCAAAAAAAAAAAAAAAATGACTAACAATAATCCGTGTTTTTTTATTAATGGGTTTTCGAGTGATATATTTTTTATTTTTATTTTACTGTTTATTTTTCATTGCAAAAAATTAACTATCGGACATCAAACGATTTACCGTCCACTCAAAAATATTCGGTAATATCGTTTGGAAACCTATATTAATTCATGAAATTTAAAATGTGTCATGATAACAAAACTTAATTGTGAACATTGAATCTAAACTTCACTTGACAATAAATGTAAATTGAGTGTAAATAAAATTTAAATATTTTTTTTAAATTATATGCATAAAAATATACAATGTGTAACAGGAAAAAAAGCTTTGATATAACTAACAAACTATCTAGTAAGCAACTTAAATACTCTAAAGTCTAAATGTTTCAATATGTTAAAATATAATATGTAATACAAATATTTATGTTAAATGTACCTACTATGTAAACATCGAAATATTTAATTATTGGTTAAAAGTCTTAGCAGTTTATTTATGTTCTAAATTTCAAAAATATTATTTTTTATCCTTATTTAACATAATAATGCATAGTAAGAATATTATAATATAGCTTGAAAATATGTGTCATTTTTTAATTAATTCGATGAAATTATTTATTTGATAGTATAGAATAGTATAAAACAATTCTTTGATTTTTTTCTTTTTCATTAATTTGAAAACTATTTATTATCAAAAAAATGTATGAAATAATTATATACATGATATCAATAATATATGTAATTATGGATGTAGAATATTAATTTTAACTCAAATATTTTGAATGAATCAACAAACAAATACGAATTGTTAATATATAAATGTATACGAAAATTATTTGTAAAAAAGACAAAATAATTTGTAGCCGATATATTGACTAAGCTATGTACTTTTTTGTATTTAAATATGAACAAATATGATTAAAAGTGTTAGATATATTTAATCCTTATAAAAATATTATTAAATTAAATTACAAAAAATATAGACAGATATAACTACCTAATAATATAAGCCAATAAATATTTTTCGTTTAGAATTAGTTGCACATATAATATAATGATGAGTTTGTAAATTTAAAATTAAAACAACTATATCAGTGTTTATAGAAGATTTATAGACTTATAGTCGATAGCAACATGTGGTTCAGATAACACATATTTTCTAGAAATTCGATACGCACGTTGAATAATTGTATGTAATTGGTTTTTTTTCTAAAACCTTCAAAAACTCGCAATTTGATAATAAACCAAAATCTACAAAAAAAATTTTTGGAGAATCTGAGACGTACGGTAAAACTATATATATTATTATAATTTATAATCTACGTTTACCACAACTCAACGGAAATTGACTACTATTATTATACTTAAAAATTAGATTTTTGATTCAGTGTGTAGGTATAAATGTAGGTACATATTTATATAATATAGGCGTAGTTTGCAGCCAGACGATAGTTGCTGTCTGGTTGACCATTTGTTTATAGTAAATAATAATTTGGGGAAAGAGTGCATTATAAAAAAAAAATAAATAAATAAAAAGACATAATAAAAAATATCGCGTGACTTTTTAACGACGTGACCAAATTGACAGGGTAAACCGAGGGCGGCCTCCGTATGCGCGAATAATAACGTGCACAACCGTACGTACACACACATTCATCATAAAACATACACAACTCGTATTTTATGGTACATATTATACGCATACACGTGTACACACACATATTTATATATAATATATATTATGTATAAGTATAGTAAAAAATAAGGGGGTGAAAATTACCTTGACCCGAAACTCCTCCTGGACGGGCGTTCAGCCAGAACAGCAGCGCCAAAGCCAAGACCGCTGGACGGACCATAGTTGCCCGGTGACGACGATGATTTTTTCGCGATTAGGGGGGGGAGGGGCGGGTTTACCCGCGAAACAGCCCCGAACGCGTTTTATATAATTTTATAAATAATTGTATATAGTATTTTGTATAATTATTATTATCCTCTTCGGGTGGCGATCACACTCGGGTTCGCGTGTCCAAAATGTCTCTCTCGAACGACTCGGTCCGTCCTCAGCCCGCATCGTACATGGTGTGCCGGCACCCAGCAACGGGAGGGTGTATAGATTTGGACCGGTTCGGGGACGGATTTTGATCGTCGATCGCACTTCCCGGAAGCGGTATTTCGGCGGTTACCGCGGTATGTACGAATCGGTACGCGGACGATAATCTAAAATATCGCACGATGGGTTTCGACGTGTATCGCGAGCGAGTACGAGCGGAACGTTCGTGACCATTAACGTGCGATTACCACGACCGGGCGCGCAACGTGACGGTTAGGCGACTGGCGCGCGGACAGAGACTTGATGGCGGGCGCTTGCCCGTGTGGTGTGAGTGTGCGCGCGTGGTGCGCCGCCGTTCGTAGCGCCGCGCCGGCCGGCCGGTCAGCCGACCGACCGGACTCGTCAGTCGGCGGTAAAGTGCCCCCGCCCCCCCCCCCCCCGACCGGACACGAAAAACTCGCTTCAGATTAGATCCGCGATCCACAGATCCATCGCAACAGACAATAATAACGACTATAGGATTATATTATTATTATAATTATTACTACAAGTCGATGATATTATAATAATATACGTAAATAATAACGTATTTTGCAAAATATTTAGACATTTGTCCACACCGCGATCGTGTATTTTTGTTATTATTTGTCGTGGTCAATAGACAGGAGCAGGCAGGTAGGCAGAAGGTCGTAAACGATTCAATACGATAATATTATATTAAAATTACTGTTTGACGGTGTTTGATGGGGAGAGACGCGAAAATTTAATATCGAAACGTTTCATCAACGCGTTTACCGGCATTTTGACTTTGAACGCGGCAATCGTTTGAAATCCACCGAAAACCGCATTATATCTCTTGCGCAATGATGGTACTATTCGACTCGGGTTTGCATCTTCGCGATGGTGGTAGTCTTGCGGTATATATACGAACGGTGTACAGACCGTCCGCGGGACGATAGCGATGATAATAATAATAATAATAATAATAATAATAGTATAAGGTATTCGTGGTGTCCGTTCGACCCGTTTTCATTGTCTGCGTCTGCTAGGCACTTGCCACGACAAATTCTCCGGGACCACTATTAAATTCCAAAATATAAGTGTGTGCAACTCCAGTTACATATACCTAGTAAACAGTAGTGGTTTTATACGGTGAAGTGAAGAGGATTAGTGATAACGTTTTTTCGAAGAAATAAGATTTTGTCTTGAGAAAAAAAAAAGAAAATTAATTATTAATAATATTATAGTGTATACATTACATTTATACGAATAAACAATTTTATATTCATCCTCCCTCCTCGAATGAGAAAATCCTACTTTGCTCGACTATCTATTCTACTATCTATTTATAGACGACAATATCAATAAAACATTAATTGAATACGTCAACGTAATTTACGGGTCCGTATTTATAATATAGAAATAATGGAAATATTATCTCGGTATCATAGATTTTGGAATGATTTCGGCCAGGTAATTTTTTTTATTGATTGTACGTCTACGATTGCGTATTATTTGACACAAGTAGTACGGTTATAGATTTCAATGATCTTACTTTTGGACACTGTGGTCTGAGATTTAAAAATGTAGCCATTCAATTCTTTCAGTTGTTCTGAGTACGTTTTACAAAAAAAAAGAAAAAAGACATAATGTATAAAATCACGTTTACGCTCTGTTTCAGCTCTGATCGCATGATAATGTCTTAATTTTGTTTGTTTTTTTTTTTTTACGGTGCACTTAAAGTTGTTTAATCTGCAATGTAAGACGTATGATGTCATCTCGCTCCATGTTGTACATTACTCTTCGTTACACAATTATTAAACACTGTGTTTTTTCTCGATGATAATGAATTTTCCGGACATTTTTTTTTTTATCTCACTACACTACTACAGTCTAGGCATCAACTTACAATATAATCCTTTGAATGTAAAATCTCTCCTATGATATCTTTCAGATTTTTTTTTTATAAAATTTCAGTGTAGGATTTGGAAAGATTAAAATTATAATAACACAAAGAGTTTTTCCTCGAGTACAATTGCATTAATGAAATGCTCAAATATGAGAGTTGATTAATTTAATTAACATAATATTATACTAAAATAAATTATATTGTGTGGTAAAAAACAACTGCTCTAAATACTTAAATATTAAAATGTAATATTTACAACTTCACATAGAATGAAGATTATTTCTGCTGACAAAAAACAACGAAATATTAGTTCTCAAGCGTGATTATTTTTTTTTAATTCCAAAGGAATATTAATAATTATTATTCATGTTGTTTTCTGTTGTTAAAAAGACATTTTTATACATAAATAGGTATAAGTTACATTTAAACATATTAAAATCATTATTTTTAAGTCATTGCAAGTGAATAATATAAATCCAATTTATTGTAAAAAATATTCAAATATACCCATTTTATAATAATTTAAGATATACTTTATACAAAAGACCTATTGTTAGATTTCTGAAAAATAATTAATATTTTTAAATTATAGTATACTTATAATGAATCCAATTCAATAATTTCAAGTTCATCTAAATAATAATAATATAAAATATTATGTAAGTTGAAAAGTGATAAAATAAATTATGTTAGTACACATTTTTTTATTTTTTTTTTCAGTTCAGTTTAAACAATTATTGAAAATAAAAATGAAATAACGATTAATATTTAAATAAATAAAAAAATATAGATAACTGCTCTATTACAGTGCAATAACTGTAGAAGTGTAGAGTATATTATTATTAGCATTGAATAAGCTCTGTAAAAGTAAATGTTAAATTTTAATTCAATAATAAATCATTTTGAGAGCCTATAATTTTACTAATTACTGTATTTATATTGGTATTATAGTAATTTATTTTACTATTAGTAAAAATTTAAAATAATAGTAATACGGCAGATTGAAATAATTAAATTAATCTTTGCTGAAAACATCACATTAATTATCATATTGTCAATTTATTATTATTTAGTATATTATAGTTTTGTTATTTGAGTCTAATACTATACTATATTTATTAAATTTTGAATCAATACCAATATACCACGGAACGGTGTTCATAATAATTTGTGTATGCCTTCTGTGGTATAAGTAGGTGATACCTTAAAATCAATCTAAATCTTTTGAAAATATTATATAAAATAAATAAATATCTTTATTTTTTAGTAAAATATAATATAATACCTAAAAATATAGTCTTTGTAAATATTGTTAAGTCACAACAAAATAACTAAAACTATTATTATTTAATTAAATATACAATTTGAACTTCAAATGTCTAAAATAAAGATTGCGCTTTTATATTTTTAGATTATTAGTTCCAGTAAAAACTAATTATAAATTATAAGGAATTTAGGAATAGTATACATATAATATTTTCAAATTTTATCTTTTTAACATTTAAATTTTTATAAACTTTCAATAATTATTACCAACTAAACAATTTGAAAATTTGAACTTGAAACAATTATATAAAAATAAATGATTGACATTATTTTTAAATCGTAATGAGAAAAACTTAATCGATATCTTCTATTATATTTTTAAACTTTTTGCTCGAGTTTATACAATTTTATAAACATAAAAAGAAAACTTAAAATGTTCAAAGATTTAAAATATAATTAGTTTAAATTTAGTGAAAAAAAATGAATTTAGTAAAAAAAAATTTAATTTAGGTAAAAGAAGATTTTTTCAATGTTTGCTATTAATTCTTTTTTAATTACAATAAAAAACTTGAATCGTTTTATAAGGAATAGTTAATTTTTCGAATGAAATTACAATTTTGTAAGAATTTAAAACGTTATGAAAACTATTTGTAAAATTACATTCAAAATTATAAGTTTTCAATCGTGGGTTCAAAGGTGACATTCAATTCGACTAATTTAAAATAGTCATCAAATTTCAATTATTTTTTTTAATTTAAGGCTTAGTTATCTAAGAGAAAATTCTATAGCGGTAAATGTTGGAAAAGATAAAAGAGAAATTCGGACCGTCTATTTTCTAAACGACGAAGTAAACATTTGAAAACATTGCAAACCCCACGATCCAGCGTTTTATCTGTTTAGTTCAAATAAACCAATACCGTGGTTGAGTTTGTTCATACCTAGTTATTTCTTTTATGACCGCTATCATGATTACTATACGGCCTTATCACGAAGTATAATTTTATGACTAGAGTTTAGATTTAAAGGCAATATGATTAATAAAAAAAAGCATTTAAAATGTAAAATAATACAAAAAAAAATTATTAAAAATTAATTAGTTTATATATTGTATATTTTAACTTTTTGTATTAAAAAATGAATGCGGGTTGATGAACAATTTTGAATCTAGTATTAACGCATTATGAACATATTTTAATATATAGATAGGTAATATGGGTACTTTTATAAACTTCAAATTCCGTCATAGTAAATAGTCGATAATGTATTTAGCGATATCAATAATTATCGCCGATAATAAAACTCATTAAAAATAATTGACTAGCGACAATGCGCCGTCTTCAGAAGATCTTATCAATTAATGTAATGTATAAAACTATCAAATCAATTAAAAATTAAACACAAAAAAGGCATTTATAAGTAAAAAAAAAACCAAAAATGTATTTATCAGTAAAAAGCCAAAAAAGGAATAAAAATACATTCATCCGTCATCGTCTCAAATATTAAATAACACACATTTTTATACAAAAATTATTTTTCTATTATTATTATTAAAAAAAAAAGGCTTTTAATTTCAAATCCGAACCCTATTTATATGATTTTAACACGATTAATTTACATACTACATCAAGCGCTTACGAATTTCAACCTTATAAACGTTTCAAACGTCGGCGTTCGTATATTGCAAAATGTTTTCCACTAGAGAATTTGCTCTAAAGTAAATAGTATCTATAGAGGATAACCGTGGTCTATGGCTAAATTATGTTTAAAGATTAGATAAACATATTTTAAACAGAATTGTTAACATCTTTGGATTTAACAAAAAAGTTTTATCAGTTAAAAATGCTATACACGGTGAATCTTATTTACTTTTTCGATACTCCATAATATTTAACAGTTTTAGGAAATTAAATTGATTTGTTGTATCATTAATTTGTTAGAACGACCTTTGTAATAAATAAATATATTAATATAATAGTCTAAATCAAACAATAAATTTAAATTTAAATGTGTCTATTCAATAAAAATATAATCTAACAACTAATTATAACATATTAATCAGCTAAGCAATATATATATATATATATTTGTGTATTCATTTAGAATGAATTTAAACAGATAAATATTTATAATTCTTGGTAGAACTATGAATATTTTCAAATGAGATCCAATAAAATCAACTCTTCTTATATTTGATTGCAATAGTTTGATATTTCTAAAAAAAATGTATATGTGTACAATATACAACATTTAAGTAAAATATTGACTAATTTTTAAATAATTTTTAAAAAAACAAATTATTGTTAAATATTGAAATCTTTAAACTTAAAACACTTAGGTTGTACATATCTACACTAATAATTGTTAATATAATGTTGTGTGATTTCATTATAAATAGTTTTCCACTCATTGGCAATATTCAACCCCCCCCCCCCCCCCCGAAAAAAGTAGAACGTGATATGTATTCGATTTTAAATGACCAAGTGACGAACAATGAGCTCTTTGCAAGCTAATCAATGAATATAATATTACCTATATTGCCTTTTTTGAGTTGAATTGTTTAAATTTAAGAAGCAATTATTAAAATGGAGATAAAAAATGAAAAAAGCAAATTGTGTACAGAAGATTTTTGACGTGATTCGAGCTTTGTTCAATTGTTAAGAAAATAAGAATACTATTTTTTACGTTAAGTAACTATATTTTTAATATCTGTATAGAACTAAATGAATTTCCCGCGAGTAGTGTTTGTTTAGACTTTCTGTGTAATATTACATTTTGGTAAATAAGAACGAATAATATATATTCAAAATGATTGTGAATTAGAAAATTATATTTTACAGAGAAGATAGGTATCATAGCACAATAATATGATAATATTATATTATTTCTATAAGCTTTATACAACAAGACTAAAAACTCAGTGTATATAGCCGTATAGGGCAATGTTAACATACATAATAACTAAATAAAAGCGAAATGTTTAACAATAATAATTGTAGTTTCATAAAGATATATTTGGCAACGAACAAATAATAAAATATACATTTATATTATACAATATACAAATAATTGCGTTTAAACAATACTCTGAAATAATAATTGTATTACTTGCAATAAAATCATATAATATCAATTATAATTTATATGTCGTTATATTTGTATTTTTTAAATTTTTAACGTCTAATGATTGATTAATATTTATTTAATAAATTAAAAAATGAAAATTCATTAAGTACACATCGATTCAATATTAGAAGAAAAATTGTTTTTTAATGATTTTGACATAAAATGTGACTACATAATAAAGTATTTAATTTGAAAGTGATTATTGATTTTGTATTAATATTTGTTTTTGATTTTAAAAAAAAATGGACACTTAGTAATTTTTATTAACTTTACTCGAGTCATGGGCTTACAATATTTTAATTAAACGTAGTTTTCTTATACTTTAACTTCCAGTTAAAGTTCTTACAAAAACAAAAAAATACAAAATAGAGAAAAAAATGGTTTGAGAAAACCAATAAAGTATATCTACCTATTAAAAAAAAAATTTAATTTAAATGCATTAAGTCGTTGTAAAAACGATTGTTTTATAATTCTCTGATACGTCCATCTAATAGGATTGTGTTTAATTCTGTTGTTTTAGCAAATAGAAAATAAATGGAGACAAAACAGACAGATCTTTGGTAATGAAAATGAATAAACAAACTTTAAATACCGATAAAACCTTTGTTAATTATTACAAACATTTAATTTAATTATACGCGCAAAACGTCGCGTTTAATTTGTTTGATTATTAAAAATGATTATTATTTGCCTTTTCGAGAACAAAAAAATAAAAATATTTAAATGACAGGTATACCTACAACTTGTATAGGTTCGCGAGTTTGTTGGATACGATAATATTCGAAATTGCACGTGACACGCGATCGTGTGTACCTATACGTAAATATTAATTTAAAATTCACAAACAAAATTGACCCGATCAATGTAACTGCGGCGCTGGCGTGGCGTCTGGAGTGGCGTAACATCTGATTGGAAAAACAATTCCGCCGAAGAGCGTTTATCGGGTCTTGGTTGATCGTTTAAAATACGATCCGGAATACGGTAATACCCACCCTTTTAACCCCTATTTTAGACGACCGTACAGGTAAAAGTATCCCAAGAGGATAATTGATTCGGTAACACAAAATGTCAAACGTAATAGATAACGTGGATGCAATATTTGATCAATTTTTCATTCACCAAACGTCTGCCCACGGTAGTAACCGCGGCCTCGAGACGACGATGGCGTATTACGGGGGTACGGAGGCGTAAACTCTACCTGCCAGAAAATAACAACTAACCATATATACGCAGCTCGTATCCCGTTTCACAGCTAGAGGGCATCAGTGTCGTGTACACGTTTTTCCGAAGCCCATACTTTATTTCATTGGCGGTAATGGATAAATAGGTACGAACACACTCACACACACACACACATAAAAAAACTAATATTGCAAGTATGTGCGCATATTTAATTATTTCAGAAGAAATAATTTGGTCTGCGAGTAAGAGAGAGACATGCACACTGTTTTTCTAAAGCGGATAGTATTATCCAAATTAAATTTTATTTTTCCATACAGAAACGATCACTAATTAATGGTTATACGTTTAGACGTTTTATATGGTACTTGCCAATATAACACGTGTGGGAGGGGCTTTACTAAGTCAGTTTTTATTCATCGCAGAGAACGCAGTGTGTGTGTGTGTGTGTGTAGAGATTCATCGAAATCGGTGTTGTACTGACGTGAATCTGATTAATACCGTATACCTACAATATACACGCGTTGCGATGATTAAATTTTAATCTAATACAAAGTTCTCAGTATACTAGTCGTGGTGTTATACTCGTATTGGCGGTCGATACATATTATGCGACTATACCACGTCGTGTACATTCGTCTAAATCCGTCGGTAAATAATTTGCAAATAGAAGAAAAATATACAATGTTATAATAATATTACCTACTAAACAAACGGTATCTCAACACCGGCGGGTGGACATCATATAATAATATTAACATATAACATAATATTTTATAAGCTATACCCGACTAACCTGAAATATGTTTATTGCATGATAATAATATGAACTCGTGATTACACTGAGTTTAATTTAGCAAGTAACATAATAACTCGTCCGATTAGAATTCGCGTTCAACGAAATAATTGACATAATATTATTATTTTCATGATAATCACCAAGCTGATGGATTCAATGCGGACGTCACCGACAACAGTTGCCATCTGTAGTAGTAGTTATACTATGCTAACTTTTGTATATAAAAGTATCGTATTCGCAAATTATTGTAATTTATTATTGGATACAATAAATATTTCTTTAAGTTTAATGAATTAATTTCACAATGAATACAATTTTAAAAACTAGAAGGTAAAAAAGTGTATTTATTGTTTATTAATTTGCGTAGATTAATCTAAAAAAAAAAAAGATTAATTTTGTTAACTAAATTTAGTACTTGAGTAAATATTTTTATTTTTGTTTACCGATGTAATTTACGCTGTAATTATTTTTGTATTAAAATTTAACTCTGGAACTTTTTTTAATTTATTTACATTACGACTAGAGTTAATTTTTTTCATTAATTAAATTATCCTACCATTGATATTGTAATTAATGAATATTATTTAATTATAAATTTGCTATTAACAGTGTTCCGTGGAAAGAAAAAATCAAACGCACTTGCGTTACGATTTTGTGTATCATATAAAAGTAATATTACAAACAAAGGCAATAGAACCCTTTGAATTATTATTGTCTTAAATATTGTCATGCGAATGTACATAACCGTGTAATAAATATACTTCCAGTCTTTCGCAATTATTTTTGGGGAAATTTCAAAAGTCTACAGTTGAAAGTTTTGCAAAGTACCTATATAATCCCTTTGTTGTACTTACTGAAAAATTATAAACTTACTATAGTTTATTATAAACTCAAAACAAATGACTATCTAAAACCATAAGTTTTCATATACAGTTTTGATAATTACTATATACCATTTGTGAATACATTGTAAAACACATTGAAATATAATTTATTTATCAATATCTTAGAAAAAATGCTGAATCGTATAAATGAACAAAAGAAACATAAACCAAATTTTCACCGTATGAAAAAATCATTTTTTTTATTAAATTCACGAAACATAACAGGATTTATTAAAAAGCTCAGATAGTAATATCATTTCTTTCTTGAAAACTAGGTTGCAATATTATACAGTCATTACTTATAATTTATAAAGAAATGAATACAACTTTTTACTGTATAATACAATAAATTAAATTTTTTTGTATATACTTTTCTCTGTAAAAACAACACATTTCATACATCTTTAACTGACCAAAAGCAAAATTAACCTACCTCTAAAAATAAAGTTGCCATTTATTAATAAACAATATAATTATAAGTTATAAATATTTTTTCTAGTTTTTTAAATTAATTTCAACCTAAAAAAAATGTGGGTAGTGGATACCACTCTAGTGCATATATGAGGTTCCGAGTTGAACATTATATTATCATAATGAATGTGTTAAATATGAGTTCAACAATGTATCATAAAGTATACGAAAAACGATTCTGAGCAGAGAACGTCTGTCTACCAAAGTACAAACTACTACATTTCATCATATATTTTTTGATTAAAGTAATTTATTTTTATAATAAATATAACAACAAGTTGATTTATTTTTTGCAAAAATCCTATGTTTATTATGTTATTAATATTTAATTAACATAATAATATGTTTATAATATGTAATTTATACCATATTATGATATTATTTTGATCAACGCTTGAGTCAATACCACGTTAACGTAGACAGTGTAAACAATAGGTTCATAGCCTAAATATTCAATATCTAAAAATGAATCTATGTATTTTAAAAATTTCATTGCGTATAGTAAAATTCATAATTAACTTTTAAGTCGCAACGTATTATATTTTTCTATTAAAACAAAAAAATTAGCATCATTATTCATCGTTTAGTTATGTAATTTTGTACAAATTTTAACTATAAATGTCCATAAAAACAATTTGTGATATTATTATTTTTAATTTTTTTGTTTACAATACTATGAACTAATTATGAGCTATATTATATTTTTGAATTACATTTTAAAATCTTCGATATGAATTCGTTAATATTGATTTTGAAGAAATCAGTTTAAATTTTAACTTTAAACGTGTATAACATTTTTTTTGAATTTATGCTCATTTTTTTTTTTTAATATTTCTAATAATAACAATTAATGAGGAATTGAGGAACCTTGTACTAAAATATATAAACAATTATCTATTGACATTTATAGAATTGATAATTATAATTATCTATAAATAATTCAAAAAGAAAATTATACGATTTACAGAAAATGATAAAACAAATATTTGATCAACAATTTATACAGTTATTGGTTTTTTAATTATAATAATAAAAAAATAAATCATATTTTGTTCTAAACTAATTTAGCATACCAATTTCCGGATTTTAATTATTTTTTTTCCTGATTAGGAAAGCACTGGACAATTTTTACTTTTGATTCACCAAAGTAGCAACTTGATTCAACATGCTACCAGAAACCACCTTCAAAGAGGAAAATTTAATTATTTTTATTGTATCAAAAGGAAGACAATGATGGACAGAAAAAAATACACATTATTTTAAAATCTATATATTCGTCAATCCACTGAGAAGTCTAAAAATAATAATGGTTCCATATAGACTTTAATATCATAAGCCAATGTTCAAGAAAATCTAATACATAAATCATTATGATATGTTGTTTTGGTAAAATATTGATTTAAATATATTAAATATAGCTACAAGTAAAATTGTAAGTATAATAAGCATTTGTTTTTTATTCATTTATTATTATTTTTTGTTTTGCGTTAGAACTTCAATAATGGTTATCAATTTACTTACAATAATATGCATTTTGGTTATTTACAAATTTGTTTTTCTTGTTGTTTTAGTACCTATTTTATCTATATTAATTTATACAATTATTGCATTGTTTTTAAATAGCGTACGAATCTTAAATGTATTAATTTTTATAAATAATACTTCTGGAATTGGCATATTTACGAGTAAGTAGTTAACATTATAAACTTATTATGACATAATGTTATAATATATAACACCTAAATATCATACCAAGTCCCTATACGTTACTATCTAGCTAAAATATATGGGATATTCATAAACAGTACTGACGATATTTGTTGGCGGATTGTTATTATTATCCTACTTTGGTTTAACATTATATATTTTAAACTTTACGTACAATAAAAACAGGTTTATTGGCAATTTTCCAATATTTTTTTTTTTTAAAGAAATTCATTTTTATAAACATATATAATTTTTTATGACATATGAATGTTGGGAAATCAATATCACGAAAGTATAATAGTATTCGTATTACTTCAACTTGAGACTTATATGTAATAAATTATATTTCAATCCATGTTGGTGTGTGTGTATATGTCTATTATATTAATGGTAGTGACTAGCGAGTATGGGCACCTGCCCGCTACAATTTCTGAAAGGAAAAAGTGTTTTTAATATCTTTTATTTGGCATGTATAATATATCAATGAAAATAATATGAAATTTCTAAGACAAGTATAATATATTTATTATAAACCGTAGTCATTGGTTTATTAATGAATGCATCTCATATATATTCGTCACTTTCCGTAGTAGCTGTTGTATTATCCACAATATTTAAGATTTTATATTATAGTTCATCTATAAGACTAAAACGGTCTACAGACGAGCGTTATCGGTAGTGCAAAAACATTATAGGTATGTGTACCTAATATTATTGTTTAAATTAATAAGTTACGGGTTATTTTTTTTCTAATCAATTATGTATGACTAAAATTAAACAATGATTAGGTATTACAAGGAAGTATAGAAAAACTTAAACTTGCATGAGAATATGAAAAAAATATTTCGTAATGGGTTGTTGTTTAGATATCCGTTTTATATTTATTCACGATTTATTATGATTAACAAGTATAATAATATTAGCCTAAATTATTAAACTATAATGATAAAAAATAAAATATAATATTTTCTGTGTCCGTAATAAAAATATCACTATATTACTCTTCACGCCAATGTGTCCATATAATTATTTGTAAGTATATTGTACATCGCTTTTAATGCATTTATTCAAATTCTGTTTTTTTTTTTTTTTTAATTTGGAAATATACTTAAAATCCATATTTTCAAGGTATTATGATTGTTTTTTGCTAAGGAGTGTCAGCCCATTTTTAAAAACTATTAACCTTACGATAAATATTTCAATATCTAACTGAGAAACTAATAGTTAGAATAATTAGAATTGTGTGAATTCAAAAAATGTATTCACTAAATAATTTATAGTAAAAAATAAGAAAAGGTTCTCGTTTAAAGAACAGATATGTTGTAATTGCCACAGGACACTGTTTAAGTAGTAAGTACAAAAAAAAAAATCACAAGAATTTGAAAAATTTATGTTTATGTATAATATAAAGAAATTTAAAATAAGAAATTTAAATAAATTCATTATTAAAAGTAAAATGGTAAAAGCATACTTGATGAATTACTCTGCATAATAATAGATGAATGTATATTTTATATACATATTAGACATAATAACCTATACTAGTTGCTTATATTACTAGACGTGTCATAATAATGAGAGATTGACTAAAAATATAATATATATAGTTATATATAATGTTAACTACAGTAGAATCTCGGTAATCCGGCCATTCGATAATCCGATACGTCCAGTAATCCGGCTGTATTAACCTATACGTACCTATATGTATTTGACATTTGTATGTTAAGTTACTATCGTAAACGATAAAACGTTAGATAAAACTAAGTAATAACAGATTAAATCCGAATAAACCTATTAGATATTTTATTTTTATTCAGTTGTTAACGTTGAAGTGCAATAACGTTATTTTTGAAAAATACAACTGTATTAGTAAAAAAAAAAAAATCAATATTGAAACGTAGATACTGGAGATTTATATAAATTTTCAATTGTAGGTACTGTAAAGGAAATATTGGAGTAAATCATATTATAGTATTTTGTCTATGTGCTATTATAAGGACGTATAAGGATTTAGTTTGAGGAAATTAGATTTCGGATCTGTATAGGTGTACAGATGTAAAGGACGTGTTTTAAAATATTATGAATCTGCTAATAAGTACATCAAGATAAAATTGATGAATGGTTTCCAATATTTGTCTAAGTTTACAGTGAAATTAAAAGAAAATACTGAATATTGAGGATAATTGATCGCAACGCGAATAGCAAACCGTCGAGACCACCACATCGGCAGTACGCGTTGCAGCAGAGTGCGTCGTTTATACCGACGACGAGCGTGAGCGCTGCACTCTGTCGCAGAGACCTGTACCACGGCTATTATTATATATACATATACATATATATATATATATATATATATATAGATTCCTTATATATAGTCAGCATTTATCAATATTAACACAGCACATTGTCCACTTACTCTGTACGCCAATCGTGTACGGGTGCAACATAATAATAATATAATACCTTGTACAATGCGCCTCGCAGGGGGACGACACGACGTCAAAACACCACGCACGACGTAATATTACATAGGTACTTTCAATGGTTGTTGTAGGAATGTAGGCGAATACTGCAACAGTAATTTGTGTTTCCCGAGTGATCAGATTAATTAGACTAATTAATTATTTTTTTTTTTTTTTAGCATATAGGTAAGTAAAGATTATTTGTTATTAAACCTTCATATTCTTATTTTTGTTATTTTTTTTAAATGGCAACCAGAAATATTAATTTTAAATTTATGTCCGAAATTGGAAGTCTACATTTTCATTCGTTGCTTATGAAATTCACGAAAACTACGAAAATATGTAAATTATTTTGTCGTTTAAAATGTAATACCACTATACAGTGTTCTTTATAAGTAACTCCTCGACAATTTTAAAAATATTTAATAAGAAATTTTAGCTCAAATAGCTTAGAATGAATCGAAATATTTTGAAAATTGTATTGAGTATAGAAAATGATAATTTGTGTAATAGTGGAATATTTCAAATTATTACGAATTTACAATGTCTTTTTAATTACATTAAAAACTTAAAATCGTGCAATTGGACGCAATAATATCACATAATATCGTCGAAATTTGAACTTCAAATGCTTATTAAAAAAATTTGTAGAGTAAATTTCACTCATATTTATTTATAATGATTAAATTAATTTATTAATAATTATAGTAAGTACAATGTATGTATAACCTTGATATATTTAGATGTATAAATATTAACATTTTAAATTCTGAGAGGAACGATAAATGTTATGGTTTTAAAATGATGATATGCATGTCATAGAAAGGGTGAGACGGTATTGACTTAAAAGTTAATAAATAATAAAAATTATAAATAAGATAAATATTATATATATTATTATTATAATTAAATATTAATTATATGATACAGTCAATATTTTTACCAAAAATTAAATCAACCCATAAAATTAAGAAAAACTTAAGTTTTTACGCAAAAATAGTTTTCAAAAAAAATTATCTTACTTTGTTGATATTCAAAAATGAACAACCTTAGATTCTTTAAATTTTTACAAAATATATGTTTGTATATTTATATAAAAGGTTGATAGATGTAACTCTATACATAGTATTATATCTCTGTATGTATATCTACTACTTCAACCAGAAATGTATCCAAGAACACAATACAATAATATACACTATATTACTGAAAAATCAATGCCATATAATGTATTGTATTCAAAATCAAAAGGAAAGTACTTAAAATTATTGAAAACACTGTGCCAGTGACAATGAAATACAATGCTCATCAGATGATGAACAATTTTATTAAAAAAAATGTTTTAGTATTTTTTTTTTTTCGAATTTAACTTAATATAATAATCTGTTTTTGATGGAATATTGATGAATTGTAGATTATTAAACATTTAAATATTAATAATACATATTTAAAAAAAGTATGACAATATAATGGGAATTCTGTTGAAATATTTGTTTAATATATATAATAAATAACTTATAGCTGAGTTGCACTGTTATATGGGATCAAACTGTTTACTTTATCTGAAAAAAAAAACAACAAAGAAATCATATTACCAATCAATGAATTACTATTATGATAACAAAACAAATTTTTCTTAATCCTTATATAGATAATACTTAATAAGAAAGTTTCATCAGGATCAAGACATTTCGAAAATTAGAATTTTGCTATATTTCTTTCATATTCGATGTGTACGCTACATTAATACTGAATGTTTTATATTAAATTTCAGCTAAGTATTTTATAGTATAGTTGTTATGTATACTTAACACATATTACAAAATAATAGTTTATATTTACATACAGCATTGTAGCGTGTCTACTTTCAGTTGCTACAGTCGTTGGTTCGAAATTAGTGTGAAATCACTATTTTAAAATGGTGGTTTATTAGTTTAATTTAAGTGGTGTATACTGTATAGGTGATTCGGATTCAACGTCCCTATTACATCTGAATATGTGCTGTGCTGTGATGAGCCGGGGGGGGATTTTTTATAATATTTGGCGATCCCGTTTCTTTCTTACTAGATCTGAAGACTTACAGATCGATCACGGCCCGTTGTTGCGTCCTTCCGAAAGTTGTTTACACAGGTGCAACTGTAGGAATAGTATAAAAGCTTATAACCTCCCGTCAATCTATATGCGAAAACCCGGTTCGTAACAATTGAACTCGTGTTTACATATTTAATACATTAGAATTTGCAACAAGCCCGCTGCAGGCGGATCCGCAGTTATTGTGAAATAATGTATTTCCCTCATTAAATATAATTTTTAGAATTGGAAATCCCGTTACAGCTTAATGGTCGACGTACATATGACGAGTGAAGATCCAATCGATCCGGCTTTATATTATACACAGTTCATCCGACTAAAATTATATATCAGTATTTATTGTTGTTTTAATATTTTATTCCGGTATGATATACCTATATGAGAAACAAATGGTCGGTATACCTCAGAAACAAATCGACATGTGCCAATCATGGTTAGCGCCGATGTTATATGGTGTAACAAAAAGTGAATTATGTACCTAAACAGACGATACGTCGCGGTTTAGCTCGCACATATACGGTGTACACGTTATACATAGATAATAGTAAGTCAATATACCTATACGCATCGATGTAGTGAATAATCTACACCACGTATCGTATATGAGCTATTTTCTTTCGTTCTCGAGGTAAGGCTTTTTAATCACACGTTACCGCAAAATAATGTGCCGGTGTGTTCCAAGGCGATATTGTAGCGCGCACGCTTTCCCACGGTGAAATATTAAGACAGAATTCCTTCAGGATTAATAACAATTGCATCCAAAAGTTCATAAAGTCATTATGCCCCTCATAAATACGTATAGGAGTTGTTTCAATTTGAAACCTAATGGCGGTTCGCGGTATTCAATCATATATTTACCGTCAACGGACCGTCGATAAATCAATGCCTTATTTTAAAGACTTAATTTCTGGCCAGTCGATACGTGTTCAAGTAAAAAAAAAAAAAAATATATTAGATGACGTTTGACGTTTATTATACATCAAGGGACTCTGATGCAGTTATATATTATGTGATATTGCAAAGCGCAATTTCGCTTTGTCACGTCTGTAATAAAAAAAGGATATAATAAAACGGACGAAGTCCAATCTCGGAGAACGTGATACACAGACTTGTTGTCTCTATCCATTATGGACGCAATATGATAAATTTATTTTTCACATAGTCAAAACAAGATGTTTTTAGTTACCGTTCAGATTTAAGAGCATATATACGCTTTGAACCAAAATACGATTATTATTGTTACATAAATTACTACGCAAAGTTATAAAACGTCTAACACGTATGTTTAACCTATTTATAACCTATATATTATTATTATCTACAGTCTTAGGTTCTCAAATAATATGTTAATAGCATATAGTTGACGAGAGATTCAAAATGAAATTATAATTATTTTATTTACAATAGTTCAACATAATATATAAAATCGATTGTTGAAGTACAATTTTAATATACAAAAATAATAATAATTAATATGACAACGTTTGCAATAGTTTCATTGTTGTTTTATTAAAATTCAAAATTTAATATCTATGTGTTTTGGAATACAATGGCTTGTGTAGATTTGAGATACGAACCATCCAGTGATTGCACATCGGCGTGAGTTATAAGTTATTTAGGTCTTATAAATTTGTTTGGTTTTTTTTCGTCTAATGTACATAGGCGTGAGCACGAAAGCAGCAGAGACAACATTATATGCTGCCGCTGAACTTTCTTTCGTGTTACCGCGGCCATTAAATATTTAATTATGGGCCACGGTAAATTGTATTTCCAAAAAGTTATGTTTTCGCAAATTATGTACTTAGATTATAGTATAAATAATTGTTGATTATAGAATCACGGCTGTATAAATTATATAATATAAATTCAATAATATATTTTTTATCAACAAAAAATCTACAGATTAATTTCGATTTCTAAAAATTGTATCTTATTTAATAAAACTCTATCAAAACAACAACTTTAATTAATAAAATTTAAATTTTGATAAATCGAAAAAAAGGTAAAATTATGTGCCAGATTTAAGCTTCTGGAAAACTGACCGGGTTACCCTCATGCTGATCCCGATCCCGAAACCAGAGTCTACACACACCTATGGTGTAATATAAGTGATTATATTTTTGGTTATTAAGGTCGTTGACATTTCAAAAGAAAATTATTATTGATTACGACTTTATATTTTGTAGTATTATGTATAATTTTGTGCGAGTTTGGTTAGAATTGTTTTAAGAAAAAATGAGAGTAAATTTATGAAATATTGGAATTCACGTATAAATTATTTTGATAAAAAAAAAAGGTTTATTCGTTTATTTTATTATTGCATAGGACGTTTGAGGTTATTGATTAACATATTATGTTCTATTGACTATTTCGAGAGCGTAGGAAATTGGTTTTTGCTTTCACTAAAATTGTCCAATTGATTTGGCGAAGTTTCTGTAGATTCTTGTGAATATGACATCCCTTGTTGACAGGATGGTCGCATTGACATTGATACAAAAATATTTGGAGATTTATTTAAGCGAACATTGTTTCTTACAGTACTGCGAATTGTTTAGTATTGTTTTTAATATTTGATTTAAAATTTGTATTTGTATTTTGAGATAGTCACATATTTATCTCGCGGACAAAGGTCACAGACTGCAGACTTTGATGACTGTAAATTAATCGAACTTATTAATGTTATTTACAAAATTACTTTTTAAATTTTCACTCTACAAAAGGAAAATAAAAGAATAGAAGACGTATTTGTAAGTTTAAGACTATCTAATAGTACCAAAAAGTTTGGCGTTGGCCATTTTACATACCAAATGTGATACATTTGTATGTATTTAAACGGACTCCAATGGAATAATAACGAAGCGAACGAAAATCGCGTGTGTGATGTTTGGCTGCATTTGTTATATTTTTTAACATTAGTGTATAAATGAAATTTTTATAGTTACACATATAAATATAACATTTGTAAATAAAAATATACTTATAACTTATGTACACATCATATTTTATCATATTTAAGTTACCCTATGATAATAAAAAGTCGTAGTATCGATGAATTCCTCGACCTCGTATTTTTTATTTATGTAATATAATTTATTATAGGTACTACCAAAATACAATAGGTACTTGGCATATTATAAAATATACATTTTATTTAAAATTTGTATTTAAGAACGCTTAATAAGGTTTTATTTACACATTTAACATAACAAATGAGAATGACCGTATACATAATTGGACAAGTTACTTTTAAAAAGTAATAAAATAATGTTAATCGGTTCACTATAAAACTTATACTTAATGCAATTATTTTATTGTTCATAATTATATAACCTTTTCTTTTGTATATTTTTACATATTTGAGTACTTATAATAGAAGAAAGGAAAATTCTTCAAAAATGTATGCCGACACGGTTGACAAAAATATTATTACTTACAATAGTTATTATATAAAAAATGCGTCCAATTTTAGGTAGGTAAAAGTTAACACTACGTATAACCATTGACATAAAACTACAGTAAACAGAGCAATGATCAAAGTATTATTGGCATATAATTAACTTATGGGAAATGTAAAGGCACAACTATTTTAGTTTGTGAATTGACAAATAATAACCGAACAAAATTATTTTTATTTACATTTAGTATATATTGATTTCAAATAATGGCAGTAATTAATTTGTACTCTTTGTCTTTTGTCTAAAAATTGGATTTTATTTCGGACCACGGCACATCGACCGGATGTCTGAATTGATATTGTGAAATATATGCATTGTAGTGGCCTGCCTGCACTATACATATCATGATATAGTGAACAAAACTTTAGGTTTCCATGCACACAGATATTAATAAAATCTTGCAATATACTTTTCCTCTTTGGCTTTGATTATGATAAAATAATATGCCTATTTGTACAAATATACGAATTAGAATTGTTTTATTACTTTTTAAATTTAAATATATTATTCTTTCCTCAAAAATATTTATTATTTTTGTGTTGTTTAAGAAAAACATACCTATCATGCGTCACATAGGTTTTCACGAATATAACTTTTATTGGCAACACGTTGCTCGCGGTTCATATATTATAGGTCATTAGCTAATTCGTTATTCTTCTTGGATAGTGTGTACTTAGTAGGCCGCAAAAAGCAGTGTTACAAACTTAAGTCAAATTTAATTTACATTCATATAAAAATATTATGTCGAGTATAAAAAAAAAAAAAAACGATTATCATATTATTTCAATGTCATCATATATTAACACGTGAGACGCTGCCCACTCAGTCGTAAATCCCTAGACCTGATATGATGTGTGGCAGGTATGATGTTGTTGGAATTCACAGCTAATAATAATGCAATGAAGGTGTGATGCAATTTTAAAGTTATTTTCTCGATGTTATTATTTTGCATTGTACCGGTGTCATAATGTACTAATGTATAGTTGACACACATATAGGATTTTGCCGGTAAAGCCGTCGCTGTCAAAACGTTGTGACCTAACCAGACCTAAAGATTTTTTTATTGTAACTATGAGGTTGGTTATAATATGTTTTGATTTATTATATTTTGATATCGGACGATACATTTCCGTCTTCTAAATTGAATGGTATAATTTTATTTTATTTTCGATTACCTACATTTTAAGATTCCCCCGTCCTATATAGGTATATTTCTAAAAAACGAGCTTCTATTCTACCGTCAATAATAATATAATGTTACGAGGGCCATAATAGTTTGTAAACAATTATATTGTATAACAATGTTAAATTACAAATACATTTTTTAAATCATTTGAAGTTAAAATTGTATCATTTAATAGTAAACCCATACGGAAATATAATATCCATTTTGAAATGTTGAGTGTAATAATTTTTTTTTTTAAATCTATTTCAAAAATTGTAATTTAATATTCAAGCATTACTATTGCATTATTAATACTATGAGTTCCGCGGTGAGTTAATAGAAAGTCCATTAGCTCACACTATTAAATAATGAGCTAGTTTATTGAACCACATTGCGCATATAAATATAGTTATAACAATATCATAAAATATGCGTACCTATAAATATTATATAATATGTTTATACGTTATACACACATTTTATTATTATTAACATTTACATATTTGACACAAACATCACTCAAGTGGATCCGTGTGAATGATGTATTGATGTAGATGGAACCATTGGCTTAAAAACATAAAGCAGTCAAACGTTACGCTCGTATATCGGCGAGTATTAGAAATATTGTACCCACATGATTTCGATACGATTAAATCCACGCGGCTTTCGGTTCTCACGGAATCCGAACGCTCGTGGAAATCTGATTACGACTATATTTCTTAAATATTATTCGGCACTTTGAACACGTACATATATAATATCTCCATGCCGAATATTAACCAGCCATTTGGGTTATTTTAAATATCGTTAAAGCACTATATATTATACCTACCTACACAGTACCTACATTGTTTGGTTTCGCGCACACGAACATGATCTAATCGGTTGTACTTAAAGTGAAATTCTTCAAAGTTAAATATCAGGTATCTAGGTGACCTTACGTATACTAATACAAACTTTTCGTGTTTTAAAAATATGATATAACATGAAAGTGTAATCGCACAGTATATAGCTTCGCAGATTATAATATCATAATGTATTAATATTTTCCGGAATAATGTCAATAAGTGAATTGGTACAACTATGTATAAGGAACTTGGTTTACGAAAATAGGAACTGTTGGGTATTGATGAATATCGAAAATTCACTCACATATTATTATTGTATAGTGGAGCCCACGTAAATTAAATGTAAGACGGCTGAATGTTAATGTTAACACGCAAATAGTATTGTTCGTAATGAATTTCACGGGAGTATTGACAATTTTGGCGTCCAATCGTTTTCTATTCTCCGTCGTTCTCGTCGTCTCTCTCTCTCTCTTTCTCTTTTGTCAATCACAATGACTCTTGAGTTTTGAGTTTTCTTGTACAAGCATCGTCGAAAAAAAAAAATAAAACTTAAGTCCAACCGATAACATACAAAATAATATTATAAAATGACGTAATTTTTGTAGACGTAAAGACAATATTATAATAACGAATATCACGGATCGTGCACATTCTAACAAGCCCAATTGCAGTTGAATTGTAATTATTTTATTATATTATACATTCTAAAAACAAAACTGAAAGTGAATTATTCAATATTTGTTTTTTACTTGCTTGGTTTTCATACATAAATCGATAACACAAATCCAGTAGCGGATCTGAAGCTCATTTAAGGAGGGGGCGAATTTGCATCATAGATTGATAATCAAATAATAATAATTGATAAAATATTAAATATAATTTATTAAGCTTGAAGTTATGGTACTTAATATGAAGTTATGAATTTCATATTCTAGGAATAATCAATATAATATATAATTCAAGTAAAAAAAAAAGCCTAAGGGCGGGGTAATCGCCACGTCGCCCCCCCCTCAAATCCACCACTGCACAAATCTGTCAACTAAAAAGTGGGCACTATCAAATTTATTAAAATTTTGATTATTTTCTAATAAAAATACTTAACAAATCAACGAAGTAAAAACTAATAACAATTTTTTTTTAAGATCAATTGAAATTAATAAAATAAATTGTGATATTTTATTAACCTAAAATACCTTTCTTCTGAGTCATTGACTTTTTTAAATTTATTTTTGAATTCGATATAATGTAATTCAAAAATAAAATAATATTATCTAGAAAAATGTTAGTATATTTATATTTGTACACATAATATTATATTTTAGTTATGCGGTCGGTTGCCATACATTTTGATAGTTTGTAAAAAAATATATTTTCATGAATTATTTGGTGAAATCGTGAAAATGTTAAGTATCTACGGTTATTCGTTTTTGAGTTACACACGAAAAAAAAAAACAAAACCGATTTTGTTGAAAATTTAATTTGTATAAAAATTCCCATTTCCCTTTTTTCTTTTTCTTTTCCCGATTATAAAAACCATTACTAATTTTGACTATTCTTAAATACAAATTAGATCCAATTTGCTATCTAAAACATCCCTAAAAATTAAAAATCAAAGCATTTTATCGACTACTTATCGTGTACATAAAAACACACATGCATCGTTGTAAAATCAATACATTCAACTTTCGCTTAGATTCTAAAACATAGATTTTTAATGAAAACGATGATTGTATGAAATTTTAAAGGTACTTCTGACTTCTGGGTAAATCTTTCATTCGCAGTAAAGACAACAAAACGCCTATTAGTACATAGTTAGATAAAATATTACACAGAATAAAAGTTTTAACTGGAATAACGATTTGAAGAAATCTTACGTTTGATAATTACGTCACTTTCTGTCAAATTAATCTTCATCTGAATTTAGTATCATTTATAGTTTTATTAACTATGCTATGTGAATCATATGGCCAGTAATTTTAAAATTAAATTAACGAAACGGTCGAAACGCTTATCGAAGAAAAAAGATAATTTATTTAAAATACAATAAAAGAATTATTCGAATTCGAATTTTATAAATTCTGCAAATAATCAATAAATTCACAAATACTCGTAATTTTATATCAACAAGTAGGTATGTGAATTAATTTTTGACCAACATTGTTTTGGTATTTAACATACTACCCAGACTTTATATACGCGATGGGTATATTGTAGAAGCATTCTTGACGAGATTTGGATCATGTCTTTCGATCAATTCATCCTCTAGATAGACTATTAATGTTAGTAGAAACGTATATCGGAAACGGATATTTTTCCACTAAACACACACGGTGTGTAGATCGACTTGTTTACGCATAACCAACTCTTTGTTGATCGCCAATAGTCCGTATTAAAAAGCAAGTAATAAACTAGAATTACTCACGATTAAATAGTAGTCTATTACTCTTATGACTAATTTCCACTCGGTTCTAAGACATTAAATTATACATTATTGTATACATTATTCTTTATTTGTTATACGATAATGTATAATATTAAAATATATACATAGATTATAGAACATTGTACGGTAATC
The DNA here is from genome assembly GCF_020882245.1 of Rhopalosiphum padi. NCBI lineage: Eukaryota > Metazoa > Arthropoda > Insecta > Hemiptera > Aphididae > Rhopalosiphum > Rhopalosiphum padi. The sequence continues at coordinate 31,062,051 of NC_083599.1, forward strand.
ACCGGATGCAATAGTTGATAATCGTAAATAATCATGGTATCGCAACATTTATTTGTTTTCAATAATATTATCAATGTCAATAGCTATTATAAAAAAAAAAACTAATTGTCTTTAGAAATTGAACACTATTAAGTCTAAAATGTTATCAAATGGTCAAAAGAAACCTAAATGGGTGAATGTAAGTTTTAAATTTTTAATTAATATGTTTATTCAAATCGTTGAGTTTCAAACAAAATATTTATTAAGTACTCATATAACAGAATGGTTATAATATGCTTTTAATATTTAAATTTTATAATTTTACTGAGGTTAAACAAAAATATACAATTTATACTAGGGCAGGTGAAATTAATAGCTTATGCAATTTCTCACTAACAATTTCAAAATAATTTAAAAAAAATCATGCAAATAGGCATGAATATAAAAGCAAATAAATATATGAGAGTATCGTTATAATTTTGTACCTAATTTAAAATTGAGCTCTAAACTCTTTCATGAACATTTTTAAATATTCTTCTGTTATACATAAAGGATTTAAAATTAACGAATAACGTTGCAAAAAGTTAACTTTTTATGATTTATATCTTATTTAAAAAAATTTAATATATTCATTTAATATTGACTTATTACAATTTAATAATATTATAGGTACACAACAATAATATCCATTTTTGGAATTTTTTTTTTTTTAAGTGAATACTTCAATTCTTTATAGTCAAATAGTCTTAAAACAATAATGGACCACTTTTGATTTTATCAGTATTTTAAATAAAAATGATATAACTTTTAAAATAAATCATATAATATTGATACCTATTCTAAAATAAATAAGTTTCAGTTTCTAAAGGACCACCGTTTGCAATACCAATTACATTTAAATCATATAAAAATTATTCGTTCCAGACGTGTTTAGTCAGAATATCAAGTATATATAATATATCGCTGATAATATAATTATTCGGTGTTTGAGACCACTCTCCGTGGCACTTACCGGCTCAAGAGTGTCTATGTATTTGTGGCAGGCATTCAAAACTTGGAAACCATTGTTTTAAAATTGTCAGTTACTCATTGGATGAGTTCAGTTAAGGATTAGTACATTTGTTTATGAAATTGGCTCAATCTTTTTGAAAATGTTCGTTCATTTATCGAATACCTATTCTATTTTTATTTTTATTTCTTTAACATCAATAAACCGAAAACATTTATTTACATAAAAAAAAAAAAAATACAAAATTTACATCTACAAAACATAATAGACCCCTGATAATAATATTCAAGGGCTTTTAATTTTTAATAAATAAATTTAAAATAATGTCCTTTCAACAGTTTTTTTTTTTAAATTTTATTTAGTGTAGCAGCATGGTTGTACAGGTTATTACACCACTACGAATTACCGATAAGAAATAGAAAAGTAAAACTATAATATAATATTTATCAAAAATGTCTATTATATAATATAGTGTAGGTACGTTAATGCCGATTTCGTGTCTGTTCGGCAAAAAAACTACATTATACTTGCTTTAACCCGATGATGGTATCGCATTCTGATGATGAGTATAGCTCATTATTATTAAGCCACGTCGATGAACTTTCATTGTCCGTCCTTCGAACTGCCATCGTTGAGCCGGGCCGGGCTAAAAAAGAGCGTTCAACACAATATCTCGTACAATATAATATATATTATGTACTTAATATATTTGTAGGTATAGATATAAAACAGTTTATAAGACGCATAACACAAAATACGCAGCAATAGAGTATATCATAAATATATATTTAGGACATAATATTATTAGGGCACACCATTTATACTTTATAATAATATAATCTTTCATGTTTTTATTGATTGTTCAACAAAACATTTAGTCGGTTTATATCATGAAAAATATGTTTAATGACCTAACTATTACTATATTTTGCCTATTAAAGGATATTTTAAGGTTATTCCATTTATATAGGGCACATATCAGGATTTCGTTCATTTAATGTACAATATAGGTATTTTATATTTTTTTAAATTAAAAACTAAACTGTCGCATTTATTATTTTAATTTTAAAAAATATCAAACATTTTGTTTCATGTTGAAGAAAAATAAGATGTATCATTACTCAAAAAAATGTTTTTAGTAAAGTTTTTATTTTATCGATTACATGTTTAATGGATATTGTATAGATACATATTTTAAATTGTTTTATAACCACGCATTAAATTAAATATCATTTTCAAAGATATCATGTTCCTAATATTCATTAATCGTTATAATATACATATTAGTATAAATATTGCTTACATTACAAAAACAGCAACTACGGATGATAATAATAAAAAAAAAAACGGTTGTCTTTATGTAAACTTATTACATTAGTCGCAATAAGCGCCAAAAAAAAAACGATATGTCCACGTTCTTCTCTAAGGGTTTGCTTTATATTATATAAGTCTTGTTCAATTCCATGAGAAAAAATGTTCAAATAAATCAGATCCATTATAAAATTTGAACAGTTTGGTGTCACTAATTCAGTTTTAAATCTTTAAAAACTAAAATAACATACTGTTTCAAGTTAAAAATCTGGTAGGTATAGTTGCACGTTAAAACCAACAGAGATTCTGGGTTAAACCTAATCGTAACAACGGATCTCTCGTCTTTTAAATATAAAACCAAAGGGATTTAAATTGTATTATAATATGATCATTTTGTTGCCCTAAACAAGTTCTTGCATCTGTCACTTATATAAAACCATAGTTTTACGAACAAAAGAAGTAATTTTTTTTTTTTTTTATATACACATATTATTATAAATAAGATTTCAAAGTTATACGTTATAAATAGGGGTTTAATCTTTAAAGTTTTAAAGGTACACTTTTTCAAAATATAATTTACTTATGCTTTTAACTTTCACGGAGTAAAAACGTAGTATGAATTCATATGTATTTTATTTAATTTAAACATTCATATTTAAATATACGTGAATTAATACCAAGTACATTTTTTAAAAGTATAATTAAAGTGTACAAATAGTGATAGGAAAGTTGACTAAACTATAATCGAGTTAACAGAAATCTTAATCCTAAACCACTAAGGAAGATTTATTTTTTTTTATATTGATGTTAAAGTAATTTATTGTACCATTAGTATTATGGTAGGTAGATTTTATTTTTGTGGAAAACATTGCATTTATTTTATTATTATAGTATATTATATTTATATACATTATACCATACTATATTATTGTTATTAACTAGTGAGTCAATACCACCTTACCGTAAAACAGTGTAAATATATATTCATGCGTATAATATGTAGGTAAATGTATAATCACTATAAAAACTATATGTAAACATTTAAGAATTAAATATAATATTACATTATATAATTAATTCGTGTTTTTGGATTATAACAAAATAAATGACTAGATATTTATAATTTTATTTTTTCAAATTAACATATTATTACAATAAAAACATTTAAATATTATTTTATTAAACTTGGATAATATTGTTACATACAAATAACAGACTGTAGAGTCAATACGTCTGTAATAATTGGAACTATTGGAAGGTAAATATTTTGTTTTCAAAGTTACAGACTTAATCAATGTTATATTTTAAATTCTGTGGTAACTCAAATAGTGTATGACTAAATAATCTACAAGAACCCAAAATTCAAATCATTATAAAAGATTTTATTAGAATTAAGTTTATAATAACACTATATTAATTTATCGTTATGGTCGTGAAGGCGGCATTTTATTACAGTCATAATTATGTAATTTCAGTACATTTTCTTCATTAACATGGTCTATACTCTATTGTAACGATTTAATGTATTTCTAATATTAAATTCCACCTATACTAGGTACTTGTATTTCATAAAGTACGTGTAAATTACTGAAACTCTTTAATTCAAAAAATATATATAAAAAGTGAGCAATTATGTTACTGTACAACTTACACTAGGTGTCTAAGTGTAGAGTTTAACATATATTATATATTATATATTACACTTAAAGGAATTTTTACCAACATACATTAAAATGTATAGAAAAAAAAACAAAGATTTTACTAGTTTAAAAGAAACAAAATATAATTACATTTATACATTTTACTATGTATAAAAAATGTTAATAATCACATTCGATTAACATTTAAAATTCTACAGTTATTTGTTTTTGACTTCAATAGAAATAAAAATAAAACAGTTGTGCATTTATATTTTTAAGAAATTATTAAAACAACTTTTCGTAGAAACTTTTTTGTCAAAGTCTAAAAATTGTTTTCTACACTTTTATATTAAAAAAAAAATCAATTAGAAAATTAAAAATTCCTATTAATAGATTAATAGATTGCAATTATTCTAATTGTTTTAAAAGATTGTATTAAGTATATAGAAATGTATGTTTCAACTAAGAGTGGGATGTTTCAAGTTTTTATAGTTAATAATTTAAGTTAAAACTATAAACGTTACAGTATAAACTCAAAATCCTTCAAAACTAGTTTCCACAAATCCATTTTTAAATTCTGATTTTAATTAGTTCAAATTAAAAATAACAAAGACCCTCGCCGTTAAATAAGTTTCAATAGGTAAGCTACGTTTGTTTAGTTAGAACTATTTGTTTCTGAAATATATTGGTGGGGCATTGGTGCAAATTAGAATTATCTAGTGAAAATCCAAAATTTTTATATTGATAACTTAAATTATTTTTAACTAGAAAAATTTAGAAATAAGTGCATATTAGGATAATAAAATTATTATTATTTTTAAATTTAATTTTTAAGGTATCAATTTGCGTGGTTCTTAGCTGGTATTATATTATTTACATCGAAATAGGTTGAATGTGCATTACATTATACTTAATTAATGGTAATAATATTATAGGCATTGATTATATTATTTATTTTGACCGAACAAACTGTCGTGACATTTAGAATTGCATAGGTAGTATTGTAGTAAACCCAAAATACAAAATTAGTATATTCAATACATTATTTCAATATATTAATATTTTTAATTGAATTATTAGCATATAATGTACGTGCGAGTAGGGTATGCATTCCCAGGAATAAGGAGGTTAAAGTATAAAAGAAACATAACATGTTTTTTCCGTTTTACACTGAATAGTATATTGCAGTACATTAACAGCGGAACACCACGTTATATTTCCATAGTATGAATATTATTAATAACATCATGCACCATACGTCATTGATAGCACTCGTATAAATATTAGTAAAGCACCCATTAGGCAGATGGTATATAGTCACAGTGTTTGACTAGCTATTAACCCTTTTTGTAATAATATGGCTCGTCGTGAACTTTGTCACAGCCACGTTGCCTGCACGGGTACTTAGTCATTGCCGCAGTACTATTAATTTTTACATAGCAGTTATAGCTATTCTTATATTTTGATTTATTGTTTTCACGTATTAATAAACCACCGTAACTTATTCATATTTCAAAATACAAAAATGTTCTGTGATGTATACATTACCTATCTTCTCACAACCATCACCTCAAACCAACCAAGAACGTGCAGCTACGTCATTTAAATAATTAATGTAGAAACGACCACAGTATTTATATTATTTCTTACGTAAAAAGCGATTTGTTCCACAAGATTTTTCGCATGTGCGTGAAATTATAATGATTATCTTTTTTGCTTCCATCGATTCCATAAGCTTCTTAAAAAAATCGTCATCAGACAATTATTTATCTCTCAGAGTCTGAAATGAAATGAAAATATACAGCTATGATGTTTAATACTGGTGTTTAATAACGTCAACGGGAGCGAAAAAAGTTATTTTAGAATGGACGCCAAGCGATTAAAAACACGTAAGTACAAGCAACGAAGACAATCGCACTATAGTGAAACATGGCGACGTCGACGATGGCGTGGATACCATAAAAGACCGCAACGGCCGAATTATTTTTCTTATTAGGTAGCACGAGTTCATTCGAATACTCTTTAATTTGACTGACTTATTTTAATCCGCAGTTAATTCTAGTTTTTATTAGTCAAAACCAGAATTGACTAGAGACTTGAGGAAATTAGTTTTGATCATGATTATGTTTGAAAATATTCGCGATTTTGCCGAATTATATTAAAATGCTAACTTCAACATATTTAAAAAAATAATTAGAATTTACGTTTAATATTTTTATGACTCCTGTATTTACAACCTAGGAGGAACTTTGTATTAAATTGTCATACTTTTAGACTTAACTTACATGAAAATTTCTAGAAAAAACATTCGAATTTCTATGAATGACTTAGGTAGTCAAAATATTTTTCAAATTATATAATTTACAAAAAATGCTAATATAAACTAATATAAGTTTGTGGTACATATTTATTTTTAACCCTCAATAGCGCACTAAACTAAATTCGCTTTTATACCAGCAAAGATATTGAAGTTCAAAAGATTGAAGATTGAAGCATTTATTGTATATTTTATTTTACATTAAACAATATTTTCAGTTATACAGTCATACATAAAGTATTTAAATAAATAAAAAATTTTTTTTTAAAAATAAGGTTATCATTGTAAAATCAATAGATCCATTGCTCCGTTTAGAATCTAATATGCATTTAAAACAGATACTAGGAATTGACTAGACAGAGAAAATTAATCTATAATTAATTAAGACACCAGTGTTGTACTATTCCTGGTAAATTTGCCACCAAAGTCTGGAGTTTGGAAACATTATTAAGCCATTATGAGTGTTCATTGATGTTTAAAACTCGTGTGTTATTATAAATAAATTATTATGATACAGTACCTATTAATATTAGGAACGTATTTCACTGAACGGCAAATTATGACGAAATAAATCACAAAACTGATATTATTTTAGCGTTTAATTTACATGGAATAATAATCATAACAATGTAAAACGATGATATCACACCGGTAGGTACTCGTCGCGAGAGTGTTAATTACTTGCAGCGAACATGTACAGCGCAAGTACCACTTATCGTGTACCGCGAAGATAACGTCGAATACGGTAGACGTCATTGTTATAAGCTTAGTGATATTAATATGTATAATTTGCTTCTCGAATATTTTTAAAACACGTAAATTCCGTCTCTTATCACATCTACCGCGACTGTGTGGCGTGGTTACGCGTTCGAAATAATCTTAGACGAGAAAACGGTTAAGTCATATTTGCGGTCCGTCGAAACGAACACATTACGCTTAATAAGTAGGTTAGATAACACTGTCTTGTACGACGCTAGTAAGTTCCGATTGACAGTAATATTGGATATTAGAGAAAACAATAATATAAACATACACGTTAAACGACGGGAAATTCAACGTGTCGGGAATGGTAAGACGCCAAAATACAGATATTATTCTACCGATAGAGTGTGACACTACAAAATATTGAAATGAAAAATGTCATTACCAGTTTTACTACACGTATTTCACCTCTATCACAACACGTGCCACAAAAATTGTACGCTTATATTCTCTGTTCATTTATGTTTTTATTATACTGACAGACGTTGGATTCCATATAATAAGCACAAAATGTTCAAACAGTTTAATGGTGTTTTCGATCAATTTATGGGCCGTAGAAAATAAACGGAATTTCAAAATAGATTCATCTCGTGCATGCCACGTCTTTTTGATGGTATTCTCGGTAGTGTCGTTCGTGAATAATTTGAAAATCTGCGGTTCATAATACGTATAATATGATAATAATATTTCAATTTAATGGACGCAAATGTATAACTAAATTCAATATCAAAATGTCCGTAATATGTTTATATTACCTTTTTCTATACATGGTATGATTTTCAATATTATATTATGGCTCTTTTTGATCTTTTTAAAATTTTCGAATTTCCAGTTATTTTTCTATAAATATTCATTTTTGTTCGATCAAAATACTTTAAAGTGTTATACAAAGTTCGTTCAAAGTTACCAATATTTAGATTAAAAAAAATAAAATGCATATTTACAGTGATTATTATTGATGAACGTTTAAAATTAGAATTTTGATGAAATTCGTCAATATCTGTAATTTAATACAAGGTTATAAAAGGTTTCTAATAAATTTGTATACTATTGAAATAAAAAAATAAAATGAGAATATTATAAAGCTACATAACAAATAATTATGAGTGATTTAATTTCAAATTTAAAGACATTTGATACTTACATTTTACACTAAGATAATAGTTTTAGTTATTTTTTTTGTTTTAATTCAAATAAAAATTTTATACTCAATTAAATTATCAAAATAGTTACATTAATTATTGTAAGCTAATTTCAGGGATTTAATAATTTTACATTTTAAGTTTTTTTTTTTTAAGTGTTAATGACAATGTTCAGGTTCGTCCAAAAATCTTGAAAACTTAATACAAGATAATAAAACACAAGTTATTTTTATAGAAATTTAAAATATTAAAATAACTTGTACAATTTTATTATTTTTCTTATAAATAATTGAATTTGCGAAAGCTTGCAAATTAATTTGTAGCTAAAATTATAAATTTTAATACCCATTACTTGAAAACTGTGTAAAATATACCTCAAAACCCTAAAAAGTAATATACAAATATATTTTATGTTTAAATTTTGATGAAATTTGAATAAAAAAAATAGCGATTTAGTAATTTTTTTTTGTAGTTCAAAAATATTATTAACTAAGACTTGAAAGTTTCACTAATTTTATTTTTAAATTTTCAAAATATTTAGATTATTAATTTTAAGCTATTGCAATTTATTGCAATTTACACCATTCCACGGTAAATCGAAATTGACTCTAAAATGAATTATAAAATTATTAATTACCATAATAATATTATGAGAAATCCAGTGTTTTTGGCAATAATTAATTTAATCTATTATATAATAACATTAATAACTAATCAGGGCCGGCGTTATAAATCACGGGGCACTGTGAAAAATAGTTTAGCGGGATCCTTGTTTAAATATTTTCTTCATTCCGGAAGTCGAATAACTATTTCAATTATGACACAGTAAGTAGAAACAATGTCGTTACGAAAAAAAAAAAAAATACATACAAATAATCCAACAGTACAATGATAGCGTTAATGTAGGATTCTAATCATTTCCCGCTCACCTATGTATTCCTGCGTTATATATGTATTTTAAAATGGCATACGTAAATAATAAAATATTAAAATATATGTATGTGAAATACATTCATTTCTAATAAGGCAAACTAAAATTTCTTTAGTATTCCGCTAAATAAAATAATACCCAACTGTTAATGTTTAATGTGCTCATTACTTTTTAGTTCAAATAAATAAAATATTTATATACAATAATACATATTATTTTAAAAGGATTTTTTTTTATTGTCTTCTTGCTTGCAAAATAATTTACATAATATGATAGTATCGCAGTTGATAGTCCAGTACAACTCCAGTATGCAGTTAATCTTATTTGTGACATAATGCACTATTCTAACAAATAATAGTAATAGATATTTTAAACATTTTAATTTCGGGGATAATATAAGTATTGATTATATTGATTATACTCTAAATAAACGTAACAAAAATACAAATATTTAGTTGAACATTTAAATCACCAGATCTACTGTATATAACCGCATTTATAAATTGAAACAATGCATCAAAACTCAAGTGAACAATACACAAAAAGATGCATAGGTACCCATAACATTTTCCGATAACTGTGGCACTCGACAGAATTATTAAATAAAAGCGACTATATTAAAATGCTAAGATATATGTATACTAAAATTATTAAAAGGATGCTGCCATACCCGCGCATGTGTTGTCTCTATCTTACTAACGTACATCATGACAAATTTGCGTTCAGCAGAACACATTTATTTTTATGATGTTAGCTTTGATATTAGAGTAAGTTTACCTATTATAAATTTGAAAGGTAAGAATATTATCTAGAAACTGACAAATGATTTTATTGATATTATCATCTTAAATTGAGTTATAGCTATGTACAATTTTACCACTTTAAAATAATAATATCAATAAAAGCATATGTCCTTTTTTAGATAATATTCTTACCTTTCAATTTGATAATAGTTAAATGTACTCTAATAATATTAAAGCTAACATCACAAAATGCGTTCTGCTGAACGTTAGTAAGACAGAGACAACAAATGCGGGTATGGCGTCCTTATTGTATGGGGTGGGTCCATTTTCCTCCAAAAAAATAAAAAATAATTCTTGACCAATTTCCTCCACTTTCCATTTTCTTCTATTAAATAAAATAATAAAATCGTCATTCGTTGTCAGAATCTTAAATTAAAAATAAAATAACAAATTAAATATTTCAAGTATAATTATAATAATATAAAATACACCGTACGCGCCGAATTTGGCGGGTGGCTAAAAACATAATGAATATAATAAAAAAATACGTACGTCGATAAAGATGCATCAATCAATAAATAAAATAATAATACAAAATTAGATAATAATTAATAATAAGTGGTTGATGATAATGCAACCAGACAATATGTAAAAAATAAATTATAAACTATAGTAAAATCACTACAGTATATAATATTATATATTTTTTATAATTATAGGACATCTTAAGCAACAAATGAATATACGTTTAAAGAAAATAAAAATTAGACATAATAATATGAATAATTATTTTACTTTTTGTAATTACATACCTATAAATCGAGCGACCAGAATTTAATCAACAGATATGCGCAAAATGTGATCCTAGCCATATTCTATCTTTATAATTCGAAACGCAACACCGCGACACCGGCTAAAATATTGGAGGAAAATAGTCATAATTTTAGTCAAAAATAATGTGGAGGAAAACGGAAACCAACCTTATATTTTTTTGGAGGAAAATGGCTACGGCCATTGTATGGCGTCTTAATTTTAATATTAAATACATTTTTCCTTGTAGTTGTACTAATAACGATAAATGCAAAATATTATAATTAAACAAATTAAATCATAATATTAATATTAAAAGAGTAAGTTAATTTTTTCTCATTACCCAAGTCAGCTGAATTAATCAATTCAATTTATTTTTCAAATTAACCAAGCCTTATAAGTGCCGACCGTTTAACTAATAGTAAAACAAATAACTGTAGTAGCAATTATATAATAAATTTATCATACAATATACTTAATAATGTAGAACAACATACCGTTTCTGTTTAGAATCATTTTTCGTGTGCTTGTGATTCATAATTGAATTCAAATTGTACACATGCATTAGAGTGACCTGCTCAATGACGGGATACATTATTTACACCTACTGAATAGCTGAGTGGTTATCCCTATAATAATGCCTACTTTTTTTTATGTGTTTATCGTGTTTGTGAATAATTGACAAAATTGGGTTGTATTGGAATTTTTATAGTTTTTTTGGGTGCAAAACCTCTAGTAACTATATCAGGTTATAGCTATAGCTTAATATGCCTATAATATTTGTATGGTTATTATTAGATAGTGTACCCATCGTTTTTTTTTTTTTTACTGTATTGTGATGGAAATTTACATTCAAACTCAATCGACCGTATTGGAAATTTCTTATCTGATTCGATAATGTTCACCGTTAAACAATAATTGTTCATTCTTGTGATATTATAGATGATAACGTTATATTATAATTGTGTCATGGACATTATTGCTCCGAGAATATTTCGAATAACCTATACAAATGTCATGTAAATTCGTTTAATCAATTCCAGCTATGTAATCATAAGTGTTCAGTTTTTAAGCATTTCACTATAACTAAAAACTTTATCGTCAACAGTAATAAATATTTTATCGGTGATGGTTCCCATAATGGTGATAATTTGTTTTGGTGTATATTTCACAAACTGTATGTAATAATCAATCCGATACAATTTGTTATGGTAAATCGTTTTTCAGATAATATCATATTCGACAATGTTATTAAACTGTTTTTAACTCGATGAATATTTAATGTATGTTAATGTTTTAGACAGTAAAAATGTTTGAAAGACACATCTATAGATTGGAATGTATATACGAGCAACAATATCAAATTTCGTAATATTTAAAAAATATTCGAAAAAAAGTAAAAGTATTGGTTTTCAATAGAATTTGTATTTAAAGTAGGTAAATGCCATTTTTATATTTTTTTAACTGTTAATATTTTTTTGTTTTTTGAATACAAATATAACAAGAATATTTCTAGACAATTACTATTTGTTACTTTTAATCAGAAATTCGTGATTAACGTGTATTATGTTACAAGATACATAATTTATTGTTTTACATTTAAATTGATTTTTCCCAATATTTTCGTAAATATTGGGCATTTATTATGTTTTAGTTGTTTAAGTTGAATTCATATAGTATTATTCTTGTAAATGCGATAATGTGTTTATTTGGTGTTTCATTAGGTACATTATTCGATGTTGATAATTTCTAATGACTAATTGAAAGCCTCGCATTTATAGTCTATACTTTTACAGTCTTTCAAATGTCTTTTTTTGAATCAGATCGATAGAATAAAAGCTGTTGAATCGTATTTTTCTATACGTAATATTTATTTTGAAAAATCAGAGATTCCCATGGGGGCTGAACTTTGTCTAGTATTATTTCTCATTTATATTAATGATTTTCCATCTGTGTTTGATTCTCATGCTCGCCCAGTCATATTACACTCGAAAGACACTGAATTATATACCATCATTAGACGTACTTCTGATTCACATAAATTACATGGTTTACTTATGTGTCGTTTTAACAAATTCGATATATCTATAACATATAAATTTTAAATTGTTAAATATTGATGAGTCGTGGAACATATATTCCGGTAACCGCTAATAATATTAACTATAAAACTATATATCACTAAAATATCGATGATACACTAGTATAACTATCCAATACTATACAAAAACAAAATGATTATATCAATAATTTAAAATATATACGAACATAAATAACTATAACTATGTAGGCACCTACGATATCGCCAGTGTGATATCACATACCTAATACAAAAGTCAAACTAATAAATCTGTTTCTATGGGCTTAAAAATTGTCTTTTCTATTCTACAAAATATATAAGAAATATTCTATATTATCAACTGTTATTACAACGCACGAACAATACTTGCAATATTTTATATTATTATTTTATCATTCTAAATATTAAATTGACATTAACACCTATGTATTATTAAATCAAATTCATTATCTATTTCAATAAAATAATATTCTATAGTAATTTATGTTAAAAATAGAATTTAACCATAAATTATATACTCAAACTACACCAAGCAATTAGTATATTGATATTTGTATTTCTAACTCATTATGCTGTTGTTGTGCTTATATTGTCTATATAAAATAATTTTGATCAAAACTTTTCATAATTAGTTACTTTCCAATTTTGAAAATATAATCATATTATTATACAATAAAGCATACATTTAATATAGGTATCTAGGTCACAGGTATACGGTATACCTAAGCTATGTAATCAGAAAAAATATGTTTTAAGGTATGTTTAATTGTCGATTCGTCTTTACATTTATCTGCTACGGAAATCATACATTTATATAAATATGGAATAGATTTATTGAAAAACTGTTAGACCAACTATTGCATAGGTCATAGGTTCTATTTATTTTATGTAAATCAAGACATAACTGGTTATTTTATTTTATATAACTAAATTTACTTGAACCAAGAAACATAAATTGAAAAAATAAGGACAATTTTAGAGTTGCGTGTATCTTAAACAAAAAAAAAAACATTTAAATTTAGAAATTGTAATATAAAATATTTTTTAAATAATTAGTGATCACACTTTAAATAATCATACTGAAATATAATATTATAAAATAAATTATAAATTGTAATTATATTATAGACTATAAAGTATCGCGTTGTTCTTTGTAATGATAACTGAGTTACATTAAACTACTTGCGTAGTTGCGTCCCCAAAAAGGTAAATTAAATAATTAATACATATTTTAATAGCCAACTCGCTATAGCAAGACGCAAATAATTGGTTATAGCATATTATGTGAATATATAATCAAATATTTTAGATTTAATTAATACTTCTTTTCAATTTCTATTAAATATAACATATTTTTATAACAATTTAATTAAAATCATTATATAATTTATTACAATATTATTATTATTTACAATTACATTTTTTTTACGATTTTAATTACAATATCAAGATTATTATTGTAATATATTTGTCAAGAGAAATTCATAAATATTTTTAAATTTAAAGCTTTATTCGAATTGTATAAATAACAAACGTGAGTATAGACAATTATTATTTTTATCTTAAGAGTTTATATATTTTCTAAACGATTTTTTTATGGCTACATTATTATAGCTATTATGATTATTTTAAATGTTTATTGTGAAATTATATAGACAGAAAATAAAAATCGTGATTAATATAATTCTGTTTGTTAAATTATTATGTCTATGTAATGATTAAGAACGCAACTAGTTTTAAAAAATGCATGCTATGTGATGTAAATTAACAATGACATTTTCTGAACGTTGTTTTATTCGGATGCAGGTTGCTGCAACAATAATATACCTACTACTGTAATTTTCAACGCAAATAATATGCTCCAGATAACTGATGAGATTTACAAATCATTTGAGTATAATAAACTTATTAGAGACAGAATGCTGAAATAATATTTTGTTGTTTTTTTTCTCTTAATGTATGTGGCAAAATCCACATGATGTACAATTGAATTTAACCCTATTGACTTTTTGTTGAACACGTGCATGTACATTTCGATTTCCCAGTATTTTTTTTTCTATTCGAAATGTAATGAATGCAACAGGATAATATTGGCGTTATAACTTATAGTTGATATATTAATATATTTTAGGTACCTACTTGTCGAAAACGGCGTAGTCAATTGAATTGAAATCATTAACAATGTTCGGGAGCATCGTCTACGAGATCGATAAGAAATAATTGACACGCGAGTAGATATAAAGAATTTTTATATTATTTTACCAACGACATTCCGTAATAAATAATAAAAATAATGATAGTAAAAACATCATAGCTTTTCTCACGAATAAATTGTGTTATTGTTTGCTCGTCACCCAATCGTACGTGTATATTATTAATAATAATATGTATAATTTGTGGTGTTTATACGCATTAAAATTATTACTTTTAAAAAATTATTATTAATTTGTTTTAGAAAAAAAAATATTGATTTGGTTTGATTATCTTGTAGAAACGAGCCAGCGTTTATGTATTTTATGTATTTATATACGCGGATATCGAGCACACGAGTATAAATATGTATAGTGCAGGTTTGATTTATCTCGACAATAATAATTATTGTGTGTCCGTTTTTCAGCAGTCGTCAACATTGATAATGATAATATATAATTTCTTTATGATATATTATGATCATTAATGGTTACCGAACGAACTGTCCACGTGTCCAATATGGAGAGTGCGTATTATATTCATATTATACGAGTATGTATAATTCGGTTACTGTAAATAAGCACTGAGGGTCGGCTATTGCGGAAAAAAAAAAACCATAAGGCGTTTTATAGCACCGTTTATGTGTTAGTAGTTATATAAGCTTAAACGGCCCTTTTCTAGTTTAAACTCACACTACTACTAAATCAATTGATACGGTCCATTGATATTTGATGTACTTATCTATCTTATATACCAAATAAAAGCCGATTCTTTAACGGATTTATATATTTTATTGCTTGTGCATTCTTCTAGTTATGTTGTTACGGCCAAATTATAAATACCTATGTGTATTTGACAGTTTTGGCGGTTATATAGATACACTATTATACGGTTTTGTTTACATTTTCCACCTTCGATGGCCATTTTTTTGTAATGTGCATATTCGGAGGGAATGATATCGAAACAAAAATTTTCAATTTTATTTATCGATATTTGTTTATTCTTATTTAAATTTGAAATCATAAACGTATTTTATGATTTTTTTTTCAATTTAAAATATCACTTTTACAATTTTGATTTCTATCTGCAGCCTTTCCATATAAATCGTTAATATTAGTAAAATTAATTATATAACATACTAATGAACAATATTTTAGACCTATTGGCTATTATTGAATTTTAAATTTAAATAATTTAAATAAATTTATATATAGTATATAAATACTATAAAACGATAATTATTTTAGTATAAATATAGTCAATTTATATTCAGTAAACTATTTGTTTGAATATGTAGGACTAACGACACCATTTGTACTGCGCTGATCATTGAGTTATAAAAAGTGGCTGTCCGGTAAGATGTCACCCCCTAACAACCCTCATACAACTTTTAATACTGCATTCATCTTATATTTTTGAATGCCATATTCATGTAAATTTGTACAATAAGTTTCAACCCCATATTTTCAAGACGTACGTGCTGTCAGTGCTATAAACGACCGTTTCAACTTTACAATATAATAATTTTACGTGAGTCCTAAAATTGTTTTGCTTTTATAGTAAAATTTAGTTTTTAACATTTGTATTTTGATTATTATTTTTATGCTAGATTTATTTTATTTATTTAAAAACCATTCAATTTAAAAAAAATTGACAATGTAAATAAAATATACAAGTACCTACCCGTACGGCCATACATATAGAATAAAATTGGTTTATTTACTGTTTTTTTTGTTTTTCGTCATGTTTGATCAAAACTGAGTGTAAATAAAGCATTTTGTTATACCTTTTATACGTTTTAATATACATATACAATTTTCTTTATAAATAATAATTTTGGAGTACCCTTGCAAGTCAAAAACAGTCAAAACAATAATTTTTATAAAATAAATCTGCTATCTTTTATTCTTACACACCTGCTAGTCATCGGAGAGATGGTATTTTGCGCCACCAATAGGTAAATTTTACAATTTGCTCCAAAATATAAAAATGTAACATATATTTTGCGTCACATCTTAAAATTAATTTTGTTAATTTGCGCAACGACAGAAAACGAAATGGAATATATTATATCTGCGTCACACTTTTAACTTCAATTGTTGGAATTTAAGAATACTTATATACATTTATTTATAATTATAATATGAATGATTTTTATGTTTTTTCAATAACAGAAATTGTATTTATATTTAATACTTTTTTTAAAATAATTTTCTAGAAATGTATAACTATTAAAATTAACTTAATTGATCAATGATTAAAAATACAATATCATGTTAATCTGTAAAAAAAAATGTTTAGTTATATTTTAAAAGTGGCACAAATTATTATTTGAATAAGGTGAATAATGGCGCAAATTACAATTTTAGAAAGGTACAAGATGGTGCAGATTACATAATGACCTTTTATTTAGTTTTATTTGGCGCAAATTACCAAAATTAATTTTCAAATGTGGCGAAAATGTTTAGCGCAAATTACATACGCCCAGTCATCGTATTTGTGTACTTCGTGGTACTATAGTGTAAACGCTAAGCATTTTTGTGTCATCATTAGCTATAGGTTCTTGTTCGTCTTTATTAGTTTCGCCTAATATCACGTGCACGATATAAATTTGTAATTTTTTATTCTATTAATTGATTATTATAATGGCACCAGTCAATAATGTTGATGAAACAATGTTTACGTACACACCTGGTGTTTTGTCGATCGAACAAAATAATTATTTTTATTATTATTATAACTGGTCGAATTGCCATAGGGTAAATGTATAATATTACTACTTACCTATTATTAGTACTGCATGAATAAATATTCCAAATTATTTTTTCTATTGCATTATTCTGGGGCTAAAAGCCGTTCTAAAGAAAGTTTTAAAGCTTGATTGTAAAATCCACTTTAAAATAATTATCGGTATACTGCGGGATCATGTTTGAAGTTAAAACTGACTTTTAATTTAAGTTTATCCAATAACCACTTTTAAATAACTATAAAGTCACTTTAATTTATTATAATAATAGCATGATAATATATTATCAGTTATGTTTATGATTTTATTTATATTTTAATATAATATTATAATGTTTATTGCTATGTATGTTAGCTACATACAAGTTAAAATTAAATATAAAATACAAACAAAATTATTTGTAAATTATAATAATCTCTTAATGTTTATCGAAATGTAGGTCTTATTTTCTAAGACAACTAATACTTATTCATCTTCGGATTACTTTTAATTAGAAGAAATAATTACACAATAGTTATAATCCAAAACCAATTAAATTTAGAATTTGCTTCAAGAAATGACCAATATTTTGTATGTGTATTGACATGAGTAGTAAAATTAAACAGCATTTTACATTTTTCTTTAATCCACATATAAATAATAATAATTATTGATCACAGAATACAATTTGTTTTGTAGTAATATTATAATATCATAACATAATATTAGCAATAACATAAGCGTTATATTTTTTTTAAATAAAAAAATATTATACTATTTTTATTATACATATATTATATTTTGCAAAATATTTAATACTGGTTTTAAATTAAAATCACTTTTGACTAAAGTTTAAGTTTACTTATGAGAATATTCTTTAATACGGCTCTAAATAGCCAAAATTGTTTTTGTATTATTTATTATACCGAGTCTGAATAGCTTGTATTTTATATTTTTATAATATTATCTTTTATTACCTGAAGTGATATTGTTATTACTATTTTTTTTTTTTTTTTTTTTTTAATACAAATTATTATCATTGCATTATACATATTGATCCTGTTTAATATTTTTTACTATAATTTTATAAATTTATAACAATGGCTATAAGCTATTAAGTATACTTTTTGAATTAATTTAATGTAACCAGCCCCAGTGGATAGTCGTATTTATCTATTATAGCTAATGGGCAAGCGCTTTATGCCACGGCGGTCTAAAATTAACCTAATTAAAACTTATCAAAATATTTTCCATTCGATATTTCTGTACCGTATTTCTAATTAATCGTATAATATGCTCCACATATTGAAACTCTGATTATTGATTATTAAACAGAAGAAAACAATAAGTAAATCATAAACAAATGCTTAAACTCATATTTAACATGTTATTTTAATAATATTATCTTATTAATATTTTGACATTTTCATTTATCAGTTGGTTTAATCAGTCACCACAAGTAGTATACTGTGCATTTCAATTTTCGATGATAAATTATAATATAATAGACAATAATTTTTTTTTATATAAATTATAGTTATTTACTATTTATACGTAATCGATTGTTTTGGTACGATGCTCTGTTTGACATTCAGGCTTATTGTGTGTTTTTATTTAATCACTACCATTCGCCTCTGTATACGGTTATTTGTATGATTTTCCATAACTATATTTCCTTGTTTAGCCAATAATCACACATCGATGCTTGAAAAAATCTAACGTATCGGTAGGTTTCACTTGTTATTTAATTTTATGTTATTCAATGTCTTACCCGATTTTGAAGTGTCTCCAATACTTTTTAAGAGCCTTTTTATCAATGTTTAAGCGTACGTGTCCCGTTATATGACCGATTGCTAGCAAATCTATGCCTTAGGTTACTTTAATAATACAATATTTGATATTTATTATTCACTGTTTCTTACTTTATGAAACGTTCCTAAATGAATGCCCGTCCTTTCAATTACAGAAAACTTCATCTTATATTTCTGCCAATCCATTATAAATTCACTTCACTTAATGAACAATCATGGCTCAATCACTCCTCATTCTGTTAGTTATTTATTCTATATTCGTAAGTTACGTGTACACAAAAAACTATCTTTTTCATCATCGTGTTTTACAGAAAAGTGTTACGCCATTATTGAAACCCTAACAGTTATTTCAAACATCATATCGAATAAATTTAATGTATTTACGCAATGTGTACAATCCGTAAATGCCCTTAACAACCGCGTATACAACTCCTGACTTCTTGTCATTGTATCAAATCAATTAATTTATGTTTTCATCAATTAAATTACTTAATTCTAAATCTAAGGGTTCTTTGTAACATTGAAATACATGTCAAATTGAATAACAATAACCAGAAAAAAATTCACATATAACTTCATGTATCTTTTCTTTACTCAATTGCCCCTTGGGCCGATTTCAACCAAACTTTTGCTGTGTCAAATAATTAATTCTAGGTCCAAGTCCACTCACTAGACAAACACATCAGTTAACTTTTTTTCTATATTTAAAACTATTTTTGTTAGTTTACTAATAAAAAAAACCTAATTCAACAACAACAACTTATCTATATCTTGTTTTATTTCATTGAATTTACCATACGTCGTCCGTTATTACTTCCTCGTGTTTATGAACTTGATTTTAACGATTTTGAAAATTGTACATTAAGTAGATATATTTACTCTCTCTCGTCGTAAACGATTGGTTTTCGTTGTCAAAAATGTAATTTTGTTGAATTTTTTACAATATTTTAATATTTCTATGAACCTCCCATTCATCAATAATACATACTAATTTTGAACTTGCTACAAAAATAGATTTTATTCGCATTCAATTTTGAAGCTCGGTTTATTGTATTCTCAATAATTATGTTTTTACTTTATTAAGTATAATAATATTATGTAGGCATCACAGTAAATACTTTTAGCAAATTAAAAAAATAAAAAAATAATTATATTGAAATTGCAGAGTTTGAAATTCAAATACCTATAAATATGTGGAATATCTCGAATATCACATTAAATTTTAATCTTTCAACACAGCTAAATCAATATTTTCCTCTATAGATTATAAAAAATAATAAAACATTCAATTTTATTTTTATATTTTATAAAACAGAGTTATCATTAGGTACCATCTTCAAGTGAAGTGTGCTCTTGTCCCGCTTATTTACCAAAATTAAAGATAATTATTATAAGTGATTAGCTTTATTTAACAACAATGTATTGACTTTTTAATTGTTTCAAGAAAATGCAGTTCTGCCAAAAATTAAAATTAAATATATCTATTCCTACACATAAATAATAAATTATAAATCTTACTAGTATGGTTAAATTGACCTCATAAAATTAATAATATAACGACGTCGAGTCAAAAATCAATTACACGTCATTTATAACATAATATAAATCGTACGAGTATATTTATTTAAATCGAAACAATATATTTTCATATTACCTTATAATCACAATTTTACCATCATACTTGTTTGGTTCGTGAAGTAGATAATCATCATGTGAATACGATAATTATTTCCATAATCATCCACTGTTATAATAGCTATATCCACTATACTTAATACTGTAAGCTTATAATATCATTATATAAATAGGTATGAATTAAAATTGGATCAAATTCCACATTATATTACTACCTCATCGTTATTAAAAAAATAGAGCTTATTTTTTACGAGTGTATAACAATAAAATTCCCGATTGTATATAATATATTTTAGTTTTTATCAATTTCTTTAGGTATAAATAATGGGTTTAACCACAATTATTCTTGAAACATTACAATAGAGACTACCTACTGTTTATTTGTATTTGTTGAACATTTTGTATGTACGTCGTACGGATGCTACGATCGGATCACGCCGTCGCACAGTTAATTGTTTATCGTAATTTCGTGTACAAACTGTGACTTTTGTTATGTTTTTAATTATTTAAATTTATTTAGATGGTTCATAATAATTTCCTTTATTTTTAGTTATCCAATTTGTGAAAGGTTAGCTTTATTATATTATATTATGTGTTTATCAAAGTTAAAAGGTATGATGGTCTTATATTCTTGTTAATAATAATATTCAGATTAAAAATAAAATGTCATGTTTAAAACACGTAATATTAATATACTTAAACAAATTAAGTAATACATTAATATATTATGGTTTATAATAATTTTAATACATTGTTATGTTAAATGTATATACCGTAACCGTAGTTATTAATGTAATTGTACAGTCACGGGTTAAAAGTAAATGTGTAGTAAATAGCTAATGAACAAATGGGTCATAAAGTAATAGGTGATACAATTCAGGGTATTCTAACATTTTAATAAAAAATAGAGAAAAAAAAAATGTTGGCTACGGCACTGACTAATGTTATTATATCTGACAATCTGTACTGAGCAGTACGTTGTTGTATATGATGTACTTATTCAAATCTATGTACACTAAAACGAACTGCGAGTTACTCAACGCTGTAATACGTTTATCATTGTACTTAATTTATAATAGAATACAAATATCGTAAAAATCCCCAAAAAATACTACGTAAAAAATTTAATTTGACACTAATGACACTAAATAATGTATACGTTAATTAATATTGACTTGATGGTTTCGGTTCTTTTTTCATTTGAGTATTAATGTACTGTTTACATAATCAACTATTTTTTACCTTTAATATAATCCAACTTATAAATATAAAATATAAGTATGTTGGGTTGTAATTAGATTTAGACACATTATCCGTAAGATGTACACTATTAGTATTTGCAATGTATCATTTTTAAGATGTTATTTTATTTAGTGACATAATGATTTAAACACATAAAATTAAACCATTAATGTGACTGTCCTAGGTATGATGATGTAATTTTTTTTATTACAGTTGCTTAGGAACCATCAAATAAATAGAACAAACTGAATAAAAGAATCATATTCATTGCGTATAAACTTCAATTCGAGTAAATACGGTTTGATTTGGGATTAAAATCAAATTTTATACATTGTATAGTATTTTTGCAAACTGATACTTTTCTTAGAGCGATGTATATTAATTAATTATAGGTTCTGAGAAACAATAGTAAAAATAAATTATGTTTGTTGTACTAAATTAAAAATATAAGTAACTTAAATTTAATTTACTCAAACTTTTCACGATATTTATAAAACTTTTTTTGCCTGCACAATTTTCCATATTCCAAGTTTTTCTATGTTATAAAATAATAAATAATTAAGTACTTGTTAGATAGATATTTTTTCAAAATTTTAACGTCTAAAACTAAAGTAGAGACTAGTTTCAATATTAGCTATCGAAAAACCTTCTCAAAGTTGAAGCTTTTTTCCAGTTACTTCTCATGTATATACATACACAAACATATATATTATTGTAAAATCAAAATATTTATCGTTCTACTGAGAATCTATACTTTATGTAATTTACAAGAAGATATGGCTATTACAGGACTATGCACTTATAATATTATCCCTATTTATACTTTTTTAATGGTGCATACAAAATAAATTAAGATAATTGCCTAATGTATTGTTAAGTTACTATAGATGAAACAAATATTTCAGTGGCACAATTGCGCGAATTGAGTGATTATTAAAATGTTTAGAATAATATATTGAACGTACTTGTTTCTGTTCGCAATAACCTCATAACAGATATTAAAAATATGATATCGTATAAATTATAGACAATTTAATACTCGGTACTTATATTAATTAGATACTTGGATTAATACAATATATTATTATCATTGGCTTTATTTTTTTTTTTTAAACAGAATAAAATGATTATTAACAGGGATATTGATGCAAGAAAATATAGATACTGTATCTTCGACTTTACCGAACTCGTCTAGATTCACCCAATTGAACAGAACCGTGACATATATATAAGGTGTGTACATTTTTTATTTTTTATAATTCAAGTATAAATTTAAAAAAAATATATCGTATAATATAAGTCATTGCACATGAAAAACGTTTTGAGTGAAGCTCAGCAGTTAAAAGTTTGAAAATACAACTTGCTGACTAGAGATGTCTTCAATATTGTTGACAGTTCGTCCAATACTAACGGCGTAGTAAGCAGAAACTATTGAGAAAACAAAAAGAAATTCTATAAAGTATAAAATATCAACTAGAGTCGACATACAATCGACACGCTCAAAGTCTATAAATATAATATATGAATATTATATACGACATTTTTAAATCTGTTTTCTTTTCCGAATAAGTGTCCAGTGTTCACAGGAAATGAACTTTAAAACAAGTATAGAAAAATAACAGAATGCGATATTATTCAAAATATAATCAGTTAAAAGGTAGTATAATATTATTATCTCAATTTCATTAGAAAATTATATTTATGGTCGATGTCTAAACTTGTAATTAAATACCTTATAACTTATAAGTTATAACATTAAAAAGTTCTGTGGATACTTTTCTTACGTTTCACAATTTGTAGAGCCATGTATGAATGAAATCTTAGTTTTTGATACTTTTTAATCTATATTTCGAGGTTAGTGAATATTAAAAAAGTTGTTTTAGAGATTTTTTATATTAAAACCATTTATTTTTATTTTTATTTTATATCATCTAATTTAAATTCCGGTAAAAAATAGTTTTTAACTCGGTACGCGATCATGAAAATAACAAAATTTACAATAAATATTATATCAAGATAACATCGTTTTATAAAAAACAGTAATTTTGGTATTCATTATTACTGTGGTATTCGATTGAAATAAAATATTTTTTTTTAATTTAATTTTTCTTTTTTTGGATGGTAGAATAATATCTAGACATAAAACGTATCGCGGATCGAACGAGTGTATTATTTACTGGATTTACTCCTCATTTGAATAACCGCATAGCGCTACGACGCTTTTAAAATAAAATCACCTGATATTACGTTATAGTTATTATTACACAAGCGTTTTTGTCATCTCGAAAAATGTGCGATTTTTAAACGAGAATTCGACATTACATCGACCGATCTCGTCGAACGCCCTCGACGTGTGTCTGCCGACAACGAGTTTCGAGAAAAATCGATATCTGCCGACGAGTCTACCTATAGGTGTACGCGCGTCATATAATAACGGGTCTGCTTTTAAAACCGTCGGAATGAATGGAGCCGTTTGAACACAACGACTGACGGAGGAGCACTTTGTATATATATACGCCGAGCCGAAAACATAATAAATAACTATATATAGTCACGTGCTCGTTTCTAGTGTATTATTATAATAGTATATATATATATATATATATACATAATAATAATAATATGCGCTTTATATTATATATTGTGCATAATAATATAATATAATATTAAAACGTTAGACGAGACGTGTGTACGCGCGCGTACGGATATCGCGCGCGCGAAAACCTATATACCTACGTATAATATACGGTCCGCCGGTGCGCGCGATAACGCATTATACGCGAGGCATCGGCGCCGGGTGTGGACGTGAAGGGGGGGGGGGTGTCTGGAGGAGTGTGAAGGTGGTAAAAAAAAAAAAGATGAAGGAAACCTGACCTAAGCCCTCGAACGTTTTGCGATATTAATTATCGATCGAGCGGCGGCGGCGGCGGTGGCGACGGCTAATGTATATATACGGGTTGGATTTGATTAATAGTGTTTGACTATAGTCGTTTCTCTATACGCTTCACTTCGGGTTTTTCGTGGTCATCGGTGCCATTCGCGCGCGCGCGCATAAAACCTATATATATATATATATAATATACGTGTATTTATTACACTCGCGTGGCCGACTTGCGGACGGGATAAGGGTCGGCCCCGACTACCCCGGTCGGGTCGCGCGCGGTGCGGTGCGCGCGTGTAATTCAACTAAAGAAATGTTGCACGTAGAGAAAGCCGCCGCGGCGGTGCGGTGCGCCAGACATTTGTCAGCGCGATGGTCGGCGACGGCGACGGCGGCGGCGGCAGCGGCGGTCGGGCGCGCATCGGCACGTCCCACACCCTGCCAATAAAGCTAGATTGATGACACGTATTAACAAGAGGACACTCACACCGCCGCCCTCAACCCCTTGTCGGTCACCCCCTCGGGACAGCTGCCCCCCCCTGGTCGTCCGCCACCATCGCCCGCGCACACACGCACTGCGCACGCAACCCAACCCGACTACGTCTTTTTATACGGTTTGCTCGCACACCCGCACGCCCATAAATATATATATATATACGCGAACCCTTTGTCTTCTTGTCTTACACCTTAAGGCGGCGGCGGCGGCGGCCGTTTGGCCGATTTTTTTCTCCGCTTTCGTCCGCCGCCGCCGCCGCCGCCACCGCCGCCGATCTCAAATCTCTTGCCCGCGACAATTTCTTATCCGTCCCGCGCTCGGCGTACGCGCGACGCCGCCCGCCGCGGTGCCATCTATCACGACCGCCAAAACTGCAGTGCGCGGGCGGCGGCGTCGCGCGGCTTCTCCCGAACGGCCGGCCCATAACAATGTATCATTATCGCGCGGACGAAAACAACAAAATACTGTACAGCCGTATATAGTGTTATTATATTATTATATTATCATCATCATCATCGTCGTCGTCGTCATCATCGTCGTCGTATAATATAGCGCGCGTGTATAATACGTATATACGCCGCCCGCGCAGGTGTATACCTACGTACTGCGCACGCGCGTACTGCAGGCTGCAGTCGTAGGGCGGATATTATATTGTTATCGTGTAAGTCTATATAATATACATATGTATATATAGGAAATTTACTGTTTACCGTCATCGCGCATTCTCCTCGTAAATCTCTTTTTTACCGCACAAAAACACAAATGCCCGGCCGATCGAGTGTAAATGTTTTTTTTTTTTTTTTGTCACGTAACTCCTGCGGTATATGCGGTTGATATTATGTAGAACCGTAAACTTTTAAACCGCGAGAACGCCGTGTTATGGCCAATGGCGATTATTGTAACAGAATTGAATTTTGTACCTCGCGATTTCGATTTTACTATTGCGTACGTATTAGTATAATATATAATATTATAAAAGTAAAATCGATATAAATTACCTAACCGTTTTACTATATAGTTTCACTGGATAATCGAAAATTTTCTCGCTCTGACATAATATATTATTGTCACCGCCGTCGGTCATCACGCGTAATACACTCTCGTATTTTACTATTGTATTATCAATCGTGTTGATTTATTCTAAAGTAAACATTAAAAAGTATCTATCCCGTCTATATAAAGTTCATAGCGTTCTAAAATCATAATTGATATTTGCTTGCGGTTATTCGATTTTTTTATTTTCCCCCGAATATGGTATAATGTAATGACTAATGACTAATTGTATACGACACATTATAATATTATATCGTTATAAATTATATTTAATGGTATACATATTTATTATTTGACATTTAGACTCTCGAGTAAACAGATTAAAAATTATCAATACTGTTTAATACTACAATTTATTATTACATTAATATACCAGATAATGATAATGTCACAGATACAACACTGCACGGAATCCTTTGTGAGATGCCGCGATCTATGCATTGATTAATAACATAGGAGGCATCCCGCACGACATCATCTATACAAATTAAAAACCCATAAAACACACAATAAGGCGCTCTCTGTCACTCGCCCAGTTTTCACTCGATCTCTGCAGTACACTCTCTAAACTAATGCATCGTTGCTAAAATAAAAAAAATACTATTTCGACTATATAATATGTACTTTCTTGTACTTTATTTTAACTCCTAAAATAGCAATCAGTTCAATACTCAAGAAGATTATTTCGAAGTGAAAATGCTATAAATACAAAAGAAAAACTCTCTTACTCATCCCCGTACTAAGATATTATGTAATGAATTGAGAATATCAAATCAAGCACGATATATTAATAAGCTTTTATGCAAATATAAGCATAGCCACAAATAATAACTATTAATACTCTATTCTTGAATTAATTCACCCTTTACCTTTTATCCAACTAATTTCCATATTTTTAACTCATAACAGGTATTAACATAATATTCGTATAGTAGTAGTATACACGTATATTATGAAAAATGGAAGTAAATAGGTCTTCCCGAGAGAGTTCTTATAGATACCTTACCGAAAACATAACAATTTCTTAATTTACGGTCTATTTACGTACATTACACATCCATATAGTGGCATATGTATGGGGAAGGGGGTCCAGGGGTACTTGGCCCTCCCAGTCAAAGATGTATATATTTATTGTACATCATAATATTATACAGTGTATATGAAATACACTATTATATAGGGTCATTTCTATAAATACCTATTTCCAATTTATTTTTGATTGAAATTTTTCAACAATAATTGGTGTATAATATGTATATAGTTTGATAAAATAGTCGGCAATAACGGTTATTCCAGTAATCTGTTATAATATTATATTGCGATAATAAATGTATTTGTATATTATTATAATTTCTTCTAAATATGACGATTACAGCACTTTCTGTTTTTCATATTATTAAGACATATATAAATGTTTATTTGACCATCGATCGTCGGCACTGTTACTACGAAAATTTTAAATGAGTATTAATTTGCAAAATATAAAATATACTTACATAATATTTATAAATATACATTCAATAATTGTTTTTTTTTTAATGAAATAAAAAATAATATATTTGAAATAAATATTATTTTTCAGTACACTTCCCTCCCCTATTGGCCGCCCCTTCACTGTCAAAGACCACTACTTTACAATTTACATCATACCTAATGTGCAATATACTTGTATAGTTATTTATCAATATGTATACATTTAAGCTCTTTTCACAGAAACACAGAATGTCATATTATTATAAATAGAATACGTTTTTACAGAATTTGACCTAACCTGTATTCTGCAGTCGTCAATATAACATTTTTGTAATGACAATGTTTTACAGAATATGTCAGTTTTCCATTACAAAAACATTACTATGAAATTGATATGAATACAATATAAAATCATTATTTTATAAGATATTTTATATGAATTATATAACTTTAAAAACAAATAAATCATAAAACAAAATAATATGATCTTTCGAAAAATCTAAACATATTTTGTATTAATAATAAGTAATAGGAATAAAAACATAACTTTTGTAGGGCTGTTATATTTTTGATATGTATTTATAGATATTATATTATATATTATGTACCTAAATAGAAAATAAGTTGTAAATGCGTCATAACGCCCATCTTTATTTGATTTTAGCACTTATAATTAAAGTTTGGTTTTTAAAATCAAAATTAAATCAGTCAGTTGATTTAACTGCAATTGTAATGTTTTATAATTTTATTATGGAACTAAAATTAAGTATGGTCTTTTTCCATATAAATAGGTATAACTTATTCAGTGGTAGATAACTTTTAACGAGTTCCAATTATTATTTTTTTTATAGCCAATTATTTATGCCTAATATCGACTAAAGGCCTAGATTTGTTATTTAATACTAAGTCGTAGTTAAATCAAAAAATAAAAACCTTTAAATTAAATTGAATTTATTTTAAATATCTAATGAATATGAGATATAGTTTAAAAATGCATAAATAAATTAGTTTTAAGAATTTAAAAAATGATCACGTTTCAAAATATTAACCCTTTAATGTAAAAACTAAATTGAATAATGGTGTTGAAAATATCAAAAAAATATTGGAAAATTCGAACTTAGACCCTATTTCACAATATTTACTCTAATTAAATTGAAATCAGACCTGGAAAAATCTTTAAATTAAATAGGTATTTTTTTTTTTTAGTCTTCATTATTGCACGCAAAAGCATAAAATCAGCCAATAATAAACATTAATAGTTAGCTACGAGTAGTTATTATGATGAATAATAATGTATTGAATATAAATATATTTATGTATTATATGTTATTATATTACATTATAATATAATATAAAATTAATATATCTAAGTTAGATGTTTAGAGTTAGTTTAATATACTTAATGATGATTATACTATAGTCTAAAGTTACTTAGCAAATTGTATCTTTTTTGTTTTTTGAACAATTTTTTTCTAAAAATAAGTGTTCAAATAAGTTTAGTTTTATAAGCCATACTATTAACTAGTTAACCATTATTTAATAATAATAATAAATAAATATAATAGTATTATTATTATTAATTATTATACAACGCTAATGATTGTAGGTACTTAAGCTACGTTTTTATTACGTTAAATCGACCATTTTAAAAACATAACCGCGTGCAATTTCTATAGAAGAGTTTACGAAAACATCGAAACCTAATTCAATTTAAAGCAGTAATGCCCTTCTCTTTTCTTACTCTTATACTAACGCTGCACTTATTTGTGCGGCGGGCGTTCGGCTCGCCAAGTGTTCTTGTTGGCCACCCCTGTAATACACATAATATGGGCATTACAGTATATAGGCAATTGAAAATAAATACGTTCACACCCATATAAGTTTGTTCGTAAAAGTTTGGAGATTCATTTTCGATCGACCGTATTTTTTCGGTTCCTTTAAAAGTAGGTTCCCAATTATCACGCTTAGCTGAATCCACTGATTGAAAAATTCTTGGCCGAGGAACACTTTATAAAGTGCTATAATAGAAGAGATTTTGCATACAAGTATTAGAGTTAGTATATATAAATTTATAATAGAACAATGATATTAAGAGTAGAGATTAAAAATTAATATACAAAAAACTTATTTTATCTCCTTCTTTGCTCTCTGAACAGCATAATCGGACTTTCAATCTTAAAGTTCAAATGTTTAAAAGCTATTAGCAAAAGTATTGTATCATTTTTTTTGTTTTAATGGACTAATGACTCATTATTTATAATTATTGCTTACATTTTAGACGAAGAGAAAAGTAATAACAAATTATCCGTTTCATTTTACATTTTAAATTATTATATATCTATTACAAATGTTTAATATTATTCAATAAAAAAAAAAATGTTAATTTCCTTCAGTTCACAAAATGTAATATTTATATTCATTACATATATTTTAATACAATTTAAAATTGTAAATATACATATTATCATTTAAATCCAAGTTGATATTGTTTTTTTAAAAAAAGGATGAGAATAAAATTATTAAAGTAATGAAAAAATAAAGATAAGTACTTAATATGTGGTTAAAAGTAAATTTAATAATTTTGAAAATTAGCATAATATTCGTTACTGCTAATCGTCTGCAGATATAGTTTAAAAAAATAAAGCACCAGTGAAGTACTTATGGTTGGCGTGGTCAGATTAACCTCCTTTCTATCAAGGCCAAAAAACATCCAACATTTAATTTGAGAAGAATAATACATGTTATATTTATATACAAACAAACATAACGACTGTGGTTAGATATAAGTTTAAAATTATGATAAAAAAATTGATCGCGTCAAAAAAAAATTTTCAAATAATTTATAACTTTATCTGTTTACACTAATGATAACAAAAAAATTAATTAACTGTAAAAATATAATAACGTAGTAATTTATAATCTAAATACAAAATAAATAATCTATCAAATGGTATATTCGGTATTTAAATCTTCTAGAACCGCAAACAAAATTAAATTTGAGATGTTTGGGAATTTTCTATCTTCTGGTTTCTGAAGAACACATAAAAGTGTCATACAGTTCAACGTAATTAGAGGGAGATACTTTTATTATGTTTATAATTAAAACGTTAAGTCATTAAAATAATAGTAATTAAATTAGGTTGTTAAAAAGTTCTTACTATTTTCATGATATATAATTTCAATGACACTATTAAGAATCTATTTTTAACATACCTATAGAAAATAATAATATTATGTATACTTGTTTATTGAAATACATTTAGGAAATATACAAATAGTAATTTATTTTTATTTTTATTTAAAAAGTTTAAATATAAAAAAAAAGATTATGTAAAATATTGAATTTACGAAGAGTTTTTTTTCTATAAAGAAGTTATAAATAAACAGTTTTTAAGAATAAATAAATATTTTTTATAAATTGTAACTTTTTGATAGCAAATCATTTTTTTTCAGTATTTGAAAATATTTAAAATACTTCATGATTGTATTCATAATATTTATATTTATATAATAAATATAAAATAATTTATTTAAAAATGTATTTATAAAGTTTTTTATTAATTAATTCAAAAACGTAAATTAAATATTTTTAAGAAGTATGATAATATTATGATAGGTACCTATTATATATATTTTACACTACGTACCTACTTGAGAAACTAATATAAAAAGGTTTTTATTTTAATTTCCATAAATACTACCTATAGTTGTAGTTTTGGCGAATTTGTCTATAACTGTGCTCACGGTTTCGGAAAATGGTTTATATTCTGCATAAAATCGTTCTTTCTCAGGATCTATGTTTTAAAGAATAATAATATGTTTATATAGGTATTGTTAGAATTTTTACATGTAGTTTTTAATTATATAAAAAAAAAATAATTTGCGAATTTAAGTACAATAAAAACTATGAAATGTGTATTGAGTTGTGCAATGAAAATATAGTCTAAACAGTTTATAAGACGTAAAATTATGCAAAATAAATTTTATAACATAAATTAACAACGAAAAATAAAAATTTAAATACAAATATATATAGGCATAAGATATTAAAAATGTATAGGTACTTAATACTGAAAACAACAGTGTATTTTGAAAAAAAATTTAATTTTATGTATATAAACAAACTGCGTATATATTAAAATATTTTAGTGTGCCTGAATTGCGTTTGAAAATCATTATCATCTAGGTCGAATTACGTGTGTGGTTTACTCACCACAAAGTCGAGTGTGTGCATGGTTTTATGTAACAGCAGGTCTGATTTGCGCAAAACATGAGTGAAATATATTTTATGTTCAATAAAATGTATCAGATTATGAAATTCATCGGCATAAAAAATCATTTAATTCGCAAGCCTAATTAAAAATATTATTAATGCACATTATTTTAAAAGAGAACCAATTTGTTTTTTTAAATTTTAATGTTTAAAGTTTAAACTTAATTTTAAAATGACAAGTAAAAATACTTCATGTTTAAGATTTAGTTATGAATAACATCATAAGTTATTTTTTGGATTTGAATTCTTTTCATTGCATTTTGATAGTCGTCGATGGTTCTATGCTATGTAATACGAGCGGCTTCGAATAGGCCAATAAGAGTCACAACTCACAAACTTACCACACTCAAAAATTGATGAAACAAAATAAATTCACCGTGTTGTAAATCTATTAAACACGTTTGGTTTCATGAAATTTGTTTACAAAATATTTTTGAGATAACATTATAGAAACACCAGTGTGTGTTGCACGGAAAAAATATTTGCCAAATAAATTGGGTGACGAAAATATAGTTGGGTTTGATACAACTATGTACTGACGACATTTACTATAAAGTTATGGTTAGACATTTAGTATCTAGTTGTACCAATAAAATATAGTCGGCATGATTAAATTATATATAGGTACAACAAAATTAATGGTTAAACAAGCTAAGACTTATAGTTGAAATTATTTAGTAATATTTACTAATAATACTAGTTAAAGTAACTAAAACTGATGTTTGCATATGTCGATAGCTAAACGTTTAGGCATTATCACTATATTATTCAGTTGGAATAATTATGAAATAAAGTTGTTATTGCTGTTGATATTATTGTGGTTATACTATTTTAGAAAAACCAAAATATTGCGCGTATCCTTTGTCCCAAGGCCGTACCTGTGGGGGGGGGGGGTTCAAATGTCTTAAGAATAACACACAACCCACCCAGACTCTATACATAAATATTGGACTGAAACATCAAATTATAGATTGAAAATAAAATAAAATTGTATTGAAATTTATCCTGCCCTTAGAAGTCCTACTGGTCATTTATTAGTGAGTTTTTTGTTTAATTGTTTATGTAAATATACAATATTGTGTACAATGAAATCAACGTATTATAATATTATCCATGGTTATACTTAATGTGTATAACATGTTTATTGTTTATATATTTTATCAAATATGTTGTTTGAAACAACATTGGATTTACTTGTATTTTCATTGTTATAGATTGAAATTGGTTTCCAGACTTTGTATCCAGGAAAAGATAAACTTTTATTTCTTAAGTTTGGCACATTTAAAGTTAAGTTAATCAATTATATTGATAAACTAAAAAAATGTTTTTCATTACAAGACAAGTCTTCATTACTTTCTGAACTTAAAACCCTGTCAAGGCCTGGTAATTAGTAATTACTACCTAACCTAGTTAATATTTTGTTTAATATATATTTTTCTCCTAAAAAAATACCATTGTATTTTTTAAGGGTAATGATTTAAATACAAGCGTTTTTAAGTAACAAAATAAATTTCCTGTTTCACGAAACAAATTTCTCATGAGTCACACCGGCCTTAGTGTATAATATTATAATTGTTGAACAATTATTGATGCTCCATTAGAGTAATCCGAATATTTTTTTATTTTCATACATCGATGTTATTATACGAGTATGTAATAACAAAAAGTATATTTAATTATAAATATATTTTTGTTATTCAAATGACCAGTTAAATGCCGAATAAATTGTATTTTCAATTAAGTGCAATACCTGTAATTGATGGTATACAATTTTTCACAATATTATTTTACACATACACACACACACACACACACAATAATTATTGTTTCTGCAATATTTACTATATAATCAATTGTTCGGCAAAACTACTTCACAAAAAACCATCAGTGGATATTTATAAAATGGTTTATTTCAATATTCATCATACTAATAAACCCTTGTTTAGTGGTGACTCGTCGGCAGTCGTATCTATCAACGAACGGTCATTATAAATTTAAAATACTACTAAAAATAATAATAATTGGACCCAACCCTAAACTACATTACTATTTGCCTACCTGTGTCATGTATCGTGTATATGTAAATAATAATATGATGGTGAATATATAATAAGTATATATGTACCTATATATAACATAACACAAAAATCAAAAAAAATCGAATGTAATATGGAAATAATTTATTAGTTTAACTTTAGGTACTGTTCATATTAATATAATATTTTTACTTAAATCTAAATATCATAAAATTTTTCAATAAATATATTTTGACTAGAATTTTCAAAACTATTTTTTCTATATTCAACTAAAATGTATAATAAATTGTAAACTTTACGATTGCTTCCCTTTTTAGAATAGTTTTAGAAATATAATTTACTGAACGGAAAATTGGTTTTCTCTTTACTGTCTGACTTTATTTAGACAAATATTGATATTTTCGTTGATAGGTACCTACCAACTTGATTATTTATGAGTAGAGGTCGGAATAATATTCTTTTGCATATTTTTTTTGAGTCTATGCAGTTAAATTTCGGTTTGAAATCTATAAAAATTATGAATCATATAATTCAATGGCAAAAGTTTTTTTTGCATATTTGAGAATATTTTAAGATGAAAGAATATTTCGTATAATAAAGAATATTAGAGAATATTTCGATTAATCTTTTGGGATTTGGATATTTTTTGTTGTAAGGACGAAAATTATATATAATATTAAATAAGTGTTTAGTCTGTTGTTATTGAGATGACTATAAATGGAATAATGATTACGACGCTCAATAAGTCACGTAGGCTAAAAATGAATTGGAAAAAAACACTTCAAAAATAGCTCCAAACGTTCGTTTATGACATTAAGTAACGAGTTCATAGAATAGATATACAAAGTTCATATTGTATAACATAATATTATACGCGAGTGTAGTTCATTTAGTTGATATCCCATCAGTCTATGGTTTAAATGCCGCGCGTCGTCTATACGTAATATTGTCATACTGGGTGTAATTTATTTGTCCTGTTAAATTATTTTCAATATGCCGAAAATCCCATCAAGTAAATTAAAAAATTTAATTGCACAGTGGATACTACCATTAAATAAAAACAATGTCATTTTTACAACTGATGGTGCTACTCTTTTTTGTCAACTGTGTAACAAACACATACCATGCATTAAAAAGTCTCAGATTACACAACACGTACACACATCTTTACACCAAGAAGCTCTAAACCGTAAGTTAAATACTTCAAAACAATTATTTTTATCGGAATCTACTTCTAAAAAAAATGTAAATGAATTCTATGAAGACTTATGTTTGAGTTTTATTTCTGCTAATATACCGTGGTATAAACTACAAAATCCACAATTCCGTGCATTTTTAGAAAAATATATTGGCAAACATATACCCGATGAAAGTTTGTTACGTAAAAATTATCTTCCACATTGTTATGATAAGACTTTATCCAATATAAAAAATGAAATTGGGGAAAATAACATTTGGATTGCGGTTGATGAGACGACAGATATAAATGGTCGTTATGTGGCAAATTTATTGGTTGGTATATTAAAGTCAAATCATCCGACTCGTTCTTTTCTTTTAACATGTAAAGTTCTAGAAAAAACTAACCATTCTACAGTGGCTCGATTTGTGAATGATGGGTTAAAATTACTATGGCCCTTGGGCGGAAATGATGAAAAAGTGTTGTTGATGCTCTCAGATGCTGCACCATATATGGTGAAAACTGGACAGTCATTAAAAGTATTTTATCCCAATTTAATTCACGTGACATGCGCAGCTCATATGCTTAATAGGGTAGCAGAAAAGGTTAGAGAAATGTATCCAGACGTAAATTCATTAATTAATAACATAAAAAAAGTATTTTTAAAAGCTCCGTACCATGTTCAAGTGTATAAAGAACTGTTACCTGATATTCCGTTACCCCCCGAACCGGTATTAACAAGATGGGGAACATGGTTGGAAGCTGCTGTTTTTAACTGTGATCATTTCCAAGGTTTAAAAAAAGTTATTGAAGAATTAAGTAAACAAAAATCTCCTAGTCAGTCTATACTTAAATGTAAATCAGTTCTTGAATTAAAAACTGTAGAAAATGAATTAATATTTATTAAGACCCATTTTCTTATGCTTATAACAGCCATAAAAAATTTAGAAAAGTCAAATGTGACTCTTGTTGATTCGATAAATCTTATTGAAAGTACAATTGTTAAACTTCAACAAATACCTGGAGAAAATGGAGAAAAAATAAAAATAAAAATTGAACAACTTCAACAAAAAAATCAGGGACTCACAATTTTAAAGAACGTAGCAAAAATGTTGAAAGGAAATAATGAAATACAATTTGTAGATAATTTTTCACCTACTATGGTAACTGATTTGCAGTATGCTCCTGTGACTTCAGTTGATGTTGAACGTTCGTTCAGTACATATAAAAACATTTTAACAGATCGTCGTACGAAAATGACGCCAGAACACATGGAACAGAATATAGTTGTTAACTGTTTCCAAAAAGGAGAATTGTCTTAAATAAAATATATCATTTATATAACTTTATCATGTTAATAAAATGTTAAGTTAAAGTATTTTTTAAAGCTAAATTATAATGTATTGTTTATTTAATTAAAAATATATTATACATTTATATATATATATTTCATTTAATATATATAATTATACCAAGAATTACCTTTTTTTTAAAATATAAAAGCATATTTTGAATTTAGGAGAATATATTACTTTAAAAACATATTTTTTGTATATTTAACTACAATTATTAAAGAATATTAGAAGAATATTATCAAATTTTTAGGAGAATATTAGCATCTTATTTTGGCTATTTTAAGAGAATATTATTCCGACCTCTATTTATGAGCCACGTGATCAAAAATTCTATAGTTACTGTTATTTTATCTTTTTTTTTAGATTCTGAGCGGAGCAATGGATGTATTGATTTTATCATGTTTTTTTTTTGTGTTTAAGAATAAACGAGAAATTGTCGATAAAAATGTAATACAGAGCTCCTCAAAGGTTGTTAATTTCTCAATTAAAAAATATCAAAAATCTATTATCACAATTTTTTTAACTGTTTAAAATTAGAATTTTGACAAAATTCATATAAATCGCAAAAATTATTAAATTATTTTGTAGTTAGAAATTCATAAACTTTTTTTTTTTATCTAATCTTATCTAAGATTAAAAAAAATAAAACATTGTTTTTTATTAGTTATATTCAACCTATATATGAAAAAATTCTACTAAAAAACCAAATTAATTCTGTTTAAGTATTTGAATTTCAAGTTCAAATATTAACGACATTCGATAATCACCCATAAAATAGATACTTGAAATTACTAATTAGAACCATTATTTTAGGGAACTAAAACTTTCAAGCATTTTTCTTATTATGAATTTTTCTATACCCAATTACATTTTTAATTTATTTTAATAATATTATCTAACCATCTAATCGTTTGTATCTTAGTGTTACTACTTGGTTATTTCTACTAAATTCACCTTATTTTTTATGCCATTGTTATATTACGCATCACGTATACTTATTGTGAACTACATTACAGATTGTATAATATATTCTAATAAATGTTAAAAAAAAAAATATTTTAAAATATCATTAATCCTATAAAGTATAAATCTATTTCTGTTATTTTAGGGTATATATAGAAAAAATTTAATACATTTTGAGTTATTTAAGTTGATATAAATAATATGGTAAAAGTATATAATACTAGTATAATAATTAAATACTTATGATATAATAAATGCAATATTTTAGAAAATAAAATAATATTCTATTAATAATACTATATTACTAAAAGTAGGAGAAATTATTAATGAGTTATTAGTTATTAGTATTGAAGTTATTACTTATTAATAATATAACTATACTATCAAAAAAACATTATCACTTGATAATATGGCCGATAGACCGTTACCACACAGAATCATTTTTTGTTAAAATGATATATCATTGAATTCAAATTTAATATACCTATAAAATTACTCACTAGACAGTAGACACCTAATGTATATCAGAGCGCTCATAGTTTACCTACCTTTTTTGAATATATACATTGTATGTTTAGATATCAAATAAAAGATCTAAAATCAATCAAAAAAATGTATATATTGTATAAAAATTTCGGCTTTTAAAAGAATGTATGTTTGTATATTTCTATACCAAATAAGAACATTTTCAATTTATGATGCCAAAAAATAATAAAAAATGAACAAAGGAAAAGTTAATTAATAAATGTTAATAATAAAAGTAGTTGTGGATGATTTTTATTTGTTATTCGTTATTTATTATTAATTACTTATTACTTTTTTTACAAAATTGGTAAAACTATTAAAATTTGCTAAAATAAAGTTTCTTTTAATTTAAACCATTTTTTATTAATGACGATTAGTGGGTATATTAGAGTTATTAAATAAAAACATGATAGTTGCTAAATAATCATAGAAAAAAATCTATTTATTAAAATCTCATTATAATAAAACTTAGTCAAACTACCTAAAATCTATAACCTAATACCTACATAATCACTGAAGTATACATAATTTAATTGAAATTGTATCATTAATTATTGGAAAATTCTAATATTACAGTTTTTAATACTCAGGTAGAAAATTATAATGGTTATTAAAACAATGTTGTACAAGCAATACAATCAAGAATATTTTCGTCAAGTATCTACCGTAATATCAGGTTTGTAATTTGTAAACAATACTTAAATCCTTAGTTATCAAATATATTTGAATTAATACTTAAACATATTAAAAAATATATATTTTAAATACTTAAGTGTTTTTTTTTTATCTTTCATATTAATTTTATTAAAACTAATTAATTTAACTAAATGGTTAATACATTTTAAGTTACAATAACTCACAACAAGCCGTGAATATAATAATATTTTTAAAATGTTCTGTATAAGTAAAAGCTATAATTATTCTAATAAAATAATAAAAGTTTTTAGAAGACACAACTCACGATTATAAAATGTAAAAGTAGGATACATTAGTGTTCAGTATAATAAAAAAGTATTTATATATTACTCGAATAATTAACACCTCTGCGTAATGTACATGTATAATAGGTACAAATGAAAAAGAAAATACTATCTATTTTACACCAGTGCTTGGCACATAAAGGAATATATCTTATTAATTATAATCTCATTATACTCGCAGTAACCAATAATAAATGTGATTTTAATCATAAAACCACTTAGAACTTGAAATCAAGTTATTATAAAAACGATACAACGGAAGACGCATTATTGTGACTTAATCACTTGCGATATTTCATGAATATAATATGTAAAATACATTATTATATTATTGTTATCAAACAATGTGTTATAAATGGTTTTCATACATAAGCACACAAGTATATTGTATAAAAAAACTAAACATATTGTTCAAAATAATTAATCTGTGTGGGTTTTGTTTATTCGTGATTGTCAGTATAGGACGTTAACAGTTATGGGTAGGTAATTATTTAAGTTCCGACATGTTATAATTATGATCGTCTCAATGTTGTATTATCGAACCATTCGGTATAGACCCGCGGGCATGAATAAATCATAACTCATAACGATATAATTTGTCGAAAGCTGTCTTTGAAGTATGGGACGTAGAATTCGACTTATCATTCGTTTTTGTTCCCTGTAATTATCTACAATGCATAATATCAATTCTCATAAAACCGTCATCACTTTAAAAAATTGTTTTTTTTTTTTAAACAATGATTCTTTTTATAAATACACCTATATAATGTTTTTTTACAAGTTCCTGCAATAATATTTTTACTTACTAAATTATTTTGTATTCTTAAAAAATGAATGACAATAAAAGAATATAATCGTACAAATGAAATGCGTCTATAATATTAATAATATTTTATAATATTTTATATCTATAAACATTAAATATGTTTCCAATATTATGTGGCTATTATATTGTTGCCCATTTATGAACAATGCTTATATACTTATCAGAATTTACATTCGACCAACATACAACTATTTTTTGTATGTAAAAATAAAATATTATAGTATAAATGATTTTTTATTGAACACCAATTTAAATATTATATATTTATAGACTTATTCGGATGCGTCTCACGAATAATTGCACCAACCCAATTTCAATGTTAATTACTTGATACATTTTGTTACTTGAATACAGTATGATATTATGATATTATTTACAGTGCCATTGTGGTAACATTCACGATTGCAAAGACATAATTAAGTCAATATTAGATTTAAAAGATTTATTATTGATACTTATAAATCAAAAATATCTAAATTTAATACATAAACATCTCGTTAATGCAAGAATATAACAATTGCGCTTAAAATGACCATGTGTTCAAAAATGTTTAGGACCAGTTGCGCTTAGTCATTATTAGTATAGTTCACGATTATCTTCTAAAGTTAAAATAATATTAATTAAGTTGAAAAAACTTTCTAGGCACTATTAATAAATTTCTTACCCTCCAAATGTTCTTGAATGTTATTCATAAATTGTGCTAAAGGGTAATAATATATATTATGCACATTTATTAATTAAATATACATAACAAATGTCTAGATTAATGATTATAGTATATAACCGAAGTTTTTATCTAAGATATATAAATAGGTAAAAGTTGTTATGTATTCTTAACAGAGTGTCAGAGTACATATTAAATTTCATAAGAATCCTGATATATAGTAAGTTGCCAGTACTTAACTTTTACCCTACTTATTACCTTTTAACAACCTGTTGGTCAAACTCAAGGTTTTATGAACTGGACGAGTTTATTTTGCTGTACACTAATACACGCCAGCAAGCTAATATATAACTTTAAATATGTTCGTTGACAATGAAAATATGATATAATATTAAATATTAATTATTTCAGTTCTCGCAAAAATATAGACTCGGATAGCGCGTCCGAAAACTTTCGAGATGTTAATCAATGAAAACTAATTTGAACGCCGAGAACGTTGTTGATAAGAAACCATTATAAATTAAAACTTGGAGAATATAGTTTTACCATAAACTATTGCACCAACATAAACATGCATCACTATTATTTCAGTTTTCCCTTTAAAAATACATGTATAAACGTATATATTTTCTCATGGTAACACACCACCACACGTCATAAATTTTAATCACTTTCAGTAGATATTTTAGAAGGACGCCTACTTTATAATATTACCGGAGTTTAGATAAAATAATATTAATTAGACCGATCAAAGGTTTTCAGTTCCGTCAACATAGCAACAAGTATAAAAAATATCAACTTCAAACCATATAATATTAAAAAATTATTAAGCAAATGTCTAACTCTTAAAATATATATATATTTATAAGACATAAACGTTAAGGGGGTTGGAGCGTGATTCATTTTAGGTCGAAAACATAGCTCACGACTTTAATCACTACGCCCAATATAATGTTCTGGTATTAATTTTGAAAGCGGGTTTGAATTCGTCACTAAATTATCTATGCTTTGACAATTTCATTTTTCTGATTTTTTTTTTTTTTTTTTACTTAGAAATTTACTAACAAAAATAGTAAAAATAGATCATATTCATAATTTAAATTTAAATATTATATTGGTATAAAATATGAAAAATGTACGACATTTAAAGTATAGTAAATTTAGAGGAGAATCTAAATCTGCTTTCAAAATTGAATTCAGTATATCCTACTAAGCGTAGTGATGAACTCCAAATTTCGATTTTCGACTTTAAACTATACTAAACAAGTAACCAAATTATAAAATGTATAACTGTAACGTTAAAATATGTAGTTAACCAAAGGCTAGCTCACCTAACTTTCTATATTATAGTTTTTCCATTTAAGGGGCACTGCAAGGATACTTATCCTGAATTAAATTTTTAGTATGTCTTTAGTCAAACATTTGAATATTTAAAGGTAAATTGACCACTTAAGGTAAAATTCACTACCCTGAAATTACTTTCCCAAGTTAAAGACACAATCAGTTTTTCTTCTATAATAATATTTACAAACGTATGCCCCATCAAAATCTAGATTTACTTATATATACTCGTATTATTTAAATCAAAAACATTGATGGGTGTAAACGGTGTAATTTTAAAAATATGTACTACCCATTTCCATTTTATACTCATTTAAAAAAATCACGATTTTCTATTCTTAATTACTAGAAAATTGAAGAAAATTTGATAAAAATTGATAAAAAAAGTATACTGATTTGAGTCGATAATGTAATTTATATATATATTTTGTTACACTTAGTTGTTAAAACGGTGAACTAGCAATTTGGTCACGTCGTTCGATAAACACGGTTAAACAGGCCACTAACCGGTGGCACGCGCGCGACCAAAATCTAATAGCACAACTTACACTGCTTATTAGTCTAAATTCTAAAGTCACCGCATAAACTTGTGGTTATAAAGGACTTAACGAATAGCAATTATATAGGTATTCAAAAACAAATCCATTGCATAATGTATAGAGCATTGTCCGCTGACAATTGAGCAGATAATAATGTTCGAAAATCATCAAACGCGTACCGATAAACATTATAATATTTTGGATTAAGTATTTTTAATCATTCATTCCAAACCGTGCTTTCCGAAACCTAAAAAATTCGACAACAAACATTTGTCGAAGACACAATAATCCATTCACACAGTACAAACAAAATTAGGTTAGGTGTCAGTTGACTAATGTGCATTTCCATTCGTAACGGATCACCAATCAATCACGAGCTTAAATGAAAGGGTTCTAACGCTCGTAGGTTTTCTGGAACGTTTCAGGACAGCGCTTTAATATAGATGGTTCTGAAATAAATTTTTTTTGATATTTAGAGAAATTAATTCGGTTTAACAGCGGATAATAAATAACGCGAAAATCCAGGAAAAATTATAAATCAATAATAATTTGAATGTTTGAGTCGACAATGGAAAGGTCCTAGTTATTGATAAAATACAAATATTGATTAATCTTTTTTTTTATTTTTACACGAAATGGAAAAATATTAATTGTCAACGATTTATGTGTAGTATTATAAATTATAATATAACGGTGATTTTCTAATACGATTTTCCAGAGCAAACTATCGTTTGTTCTGTTGGACAAAATTAATGGGCATTATAGAAGTTGCAACTGCACACCTCTAGTCAATAATATATAACATTAGTTGGTAACAAATTACGCACAACGGTCAACGACGACCACTGTCGTCCATCGAGTTAAAGTTTAATTAACGTTTATTGGTGTGCCTGATATTTTTGGATACGTTTCGTAAAACTTCTTTGCACGTGACCATATAGGTGCCGTTAATGTTTATTGCCGAACGAAATTACTACACTAATACACGACGGTTCAATTTAAAATACACTCTACGTGGAATATTATACATTAATATAAAATTTATACACGGTAACGTAAAACACATCTTCTCCAGAAAGTTTTTTTTTTTTAATTATTTTTTATTAGGATAAAACAGAACAAATTTGTATAGGTACCAATAACAAAAAACAAAATGGTTTTAGAAATTGTTGACTTATTATTATTAAAAGTTTACTGTTTTCAGATTACCTAATGTATTAATAATATCAACAATACGAAATCATTTTAGATAGATATTTATTTTATTTTTTTTGAATTTTTCGATTTTCATTATTATATTGTATAGCTAAAATATAATAAAAAAATAATAGAAAATTATGTATTATGTATAGGTATAATGTACATATTATTATATTGGTATATTGAAATATTGAGTTACGATTGTAATAGAGGTAAGACTTCAGATTCGACTCAATATTTATATTTGTCTTTTTTAAACTTTATGAAAAATAATTAATTTAAAAAATGTGGTCATAAAAAAACTATAAATTCACTTAAGTGAACAAACAATAGTTGTAATTTAAAACCCACAGGGCACCAGGTCTGCCTGAAGGGCAATGAATATTTAATTTTAAATTAATCTTTGT
Organism: Rhopalosiphum padi; assembly: GCF_020882245.1. Classification (NCBI taxonomy): domain Eukaryota; kingdom Metazoa; phylum Arthropoda; class Insecta; order Hemiptera; family Aphididae; genus Rhopalosiphum; species Rhopalosiphum padi. Next base: position 31,106,567 of record NC_083599.1, read on the forward strand.
GTTTTCATAAGAAATGGAATTAAAATTAAAATTTGAATGCATTTTTTCAAAATGTAATACACTGCAACTTCTATAGCGATACATAAAATATTTTCATTGTTTTATTGTCTTAGCACTATAATAATAAATTGGAGAACTTTATCTTTTTTTCATAAATTTAATATTTATTATCAGTATAGTATTTTGATTGAAGCACTCAAATACTATTGAAAAACAGATTAATTTAAATATAGACTACTTGTTATTAAATTTTAATCTGTATTATCCGTAAACTTAAAGTATTTGTTATCACATTATTTGACCATAGTATATTATTATCTATACATAATATTATAATAGCCACTAATAACCCCCTACTGTAATTTCGATTCTTATTCATAATAGTGTTATATTTTGTATTGTTTTAATCATAATAATATGGCGTAGTAGCTCTTTATACATTTTATTGTATTTTATTTTATTTTTTTTTTGTGATGCCTGTTACACGAACATAGATTATTATTATAATTATTAACAATTACGATTTGTTTATCATTTTCAATTGAACTGTGTGATTTGTATGAATTTTAAATAAACGTTTCGTTTGAATGTAAAATAATTCTTTACTGAATTCATCTGGTGTCAACTCTGACAGAAGAATGCAATTTGGTGAAAGAAAAACGCCTACATGAAAAGTCGTTTAACAATTAACAGCAAACGGTGGTGGAATTTTTAATTAATTTTTTGAGAAAAGGTATATGTTAAAATAAATCATTTCGAAGCGAAAATTCACATTTATCTGTGAAGAAACAGTAGATTAAATTAATGAATGCCTAAACGACTTATTCTAAATTACCAGTTGACGTTGAATAATATACGGTCTATATAACAAAGGAGAATTATTTACATACGCGCCTCTAATATATAATAGTGATCTGAGATATCGATGCAAATCTCCATGATGGTATCTAGGACAAGTGGCGTAGCCGGAAATTTCAAATGGAGTGGCCTAATGTATTGCAGAACCCTCGAAGAAAAAATTCATTTTAGTTTAAGAATTAAATGCACAAAAATTAACATAATTGCAAATCAAGGATAACAATAAAAATTCACAATCATTAGTTACTTTATTTTAAGATAGTTTTGTATCAATATTGCTTAATATATTGTGACATCGTGATCAGATACAATGATGTTAAAATACTAATTAGTAATTACTTATTAGTTATTAGGTACGAGCTATTAACGAAAACAAATCACGTGTATAAATTGTTTAACAGGAAATCAGTTCGTGATCGAGAAAGCGGGTGAGGTTGAATTAATGGTTTTAAAATTTTTAAAATATTAAAATACATTATGACGTAACGACACGTATCTGTCAGAGACGACGTCACGGTAGTTGAAACATTATGCGTGGGAATCAGTTGAATATTTTTATAAACGAAATTATGTAAAATTGTCCAAATCCGAGTCTAATCCGGATCTAGATTCTAATTCACATAATATACGCTAGTAAATTAAAATTTATAGTGACGATTGATAAATTTATCGTGATAATTATATTATTATAAATAATTTTTATATTTTTATCTTTCAAAAATACGACATTTAAATTTTAAATACATAATTCAATGCTAAAAATATCAACGACCAATGGCGGGGAAGATATGCTAGATCGCTCTTGTTCCTTATCCTTTCGGCTACGCAACTTTCTAGGACTTGGCACTTATTAACACTATTATCTACATTATTTTATTAAAAACAATGTATTACGTTTTGACAGAATATACAAGTTATTGTCGAGTTGAAATTCCGCTTCGCCTCATTAATCCTATCTCCAAAGTTTCTTTTGTATTCGGCTAACGAACACACAACGGACATTTATTTATATCAAACTAAACTTAATAGCTTTTGAAAAAAAAAAACACCGTTTGCGTCTAACCCAACGATATAGCGTCTCAGAAGAACTTTAGATGAAAAGTTATGACGGGCGAAGGTTCTGCTGCCGGAGGTGGACCACGTGATTCTGGGAAAAATTGATCGCGTCTTCTTCTCAAATAAATGACTTTTGATTATTATTATTATATAACAGTCGTGTATACGTGTATATTTTAGTCTCGTTTTAAGTATTTGCATGGAAATAACAGTGCACAACCCGGTCGGCGAGTACGGCGTAATATACAATACACGAGTAGTATATTTTGTAGTAGATAATATCATTATATTTTTCATTATCGCGTCGGTTCCGCGTAATAATTGTCTCACTTCCGAAGACTCGTTAATAATATCGAAACGTACGATATTTTCTGATCACCGGGCTATCTACTTTTGTCCGGATGCCTTGACGATTTATCAAACGCGTGCTTTTATCGTCCGTTTTGCTCGTGCCACGGTTGACGCATTCAATTCGGCGACGTCGGAACACACGAGACAACACGCCCACGCACGTCCGCGCTCAAACTGATTGATCGAAATTTGTTCGGAAATCAACTGAAAACATTTTTGGAAAATTGACAATGCCCGAATCGGAAATATAATAATATAACAATATTTTGAAAAAAATACAAGGCACAACACGCGGGCACTCGATTCGAGTTCCATAAAAATTATTAAAACCGTCTCGATTTCGCGCGTTTCAGCCGGAAAAATTCGGCTTGTGTTGATCCTCTCTCTCACACACACACACACACACACACACACACACATATACGCATCACGTGGTAGCGCAGTGTTAGATACGTATAATAATATGATTATTATAAAAACGCGATCCGTGTGAAAGGTGAGAGGACGCCCACCGAAATGTTATGACCGCTAATAGAGACGTGTACCTATCATGACGGACGGAGAATATCACGCCGCCGCGCGCTTCACGAGAAATGTGCCGCGCGATTGACGCCCGCGGCCAACGTTTATTATTAACGTTATTATTTATTACTATTATTTTATTATTATATTATAATAATAATATTATCGCCGTCCGCCGTGCGCCTGATGACCGCGACGACGACCGCGACGACGACGACTTGCGTTTCGCTCTGGGAAAAATGTAAAACCGCGTCTGTTATACCGCGCGCGCGCGCGCCGACGACGTCGTCGGACGTTTCGGACTGCGCCCACGACCGCGATACTGCGTTAATCCAAACATTTGACGACCGGTTTTTTTTTCTCCCCTTTCGTTTGCCGCTTTTACCGTGTACAGCTGTTGAAGTAGTCGGTAGATAATATTATTATACGACGAGGCGCCTCCAGATTATAGTAATTTCCGTCTTCGCGTTTGCCTCAAAATATACCTACACGGCGACGGCAACGGATGCCGCTACGTCTATAATTTGTATTATTATTATAATTTATATACACGCAGTGCCTATATAGAACACGCGGTCACTGTTATTCGACGAGAGTGTGACGGCGAATCGTATGGGTGACGTGTCCCGTGTGTGGTATTATCATACTTAAAAGTCCGGTAAAAATGTATTTTTAAAAAACTATATAAATATTAATGAACACTAATTCGATTTACATTAATAATTAATGGAATAAGAATAACCATTTACAAATATTTGCTTACCTAAATTATAATATTATATTATTGTATTTACGGTTATGGATTTTTTTTAAAAGTTATTTACATTTTTACATACCTACCTAAATAAAACAGAATATTCAAAAAACAGTACATTTATTACAAAATACGATTTTTGTTAATCTATGAATTCTTTTAAATATTCTAAAAATACAATAATAATAATAAATTATGTAGATAATAAATATGTTTTTGCCTTACACTTATTTTTAATGTGAAATTGGAACTTGTTTTTCGTTTACTTATAATGGCATTTTCACTAAAAAAAAAAAATGTTGGATTTAAAAACACTATAAGGATTTCACAGACACAGATGACAGATGACACAGACTGAACGCTTGCCAAAATAACCAAACTATTATCCAGAGAAATTCACTTTTAAAATTAAAGCAAATCTAAGTAAAGATAATATTGTGTGTAATGAATTTGTAATTTACGACTTTCGAATTAAAGTGATAATCTATAACATAATGTAATATGGTTAGTCCTTAGACCTTAGCAAATATTATTAGGTATTTAGGTGACTTAACTTGATAACTATTAAATTTGGGACTGTTATTCCATCGGCCTTTTTTTTTTACAACGGACTTTAGTTAGGGGATTCCCCGTGTGTATACCCGTCGATCGAGTGGAAAGTGAAAATTCCGGCTCAAACGTTTAGAAGGGATTTTTTTTTTCGTTTTTTACCGACATGCCAAAACAATAATCTATACAATTAAAAACTGGCCACGAAATCGCGCCGATATATGATAATAATATGGTACCGGTCTAAAGATTCACGAAAAAACGGCGTGCGTTCTCGAGAAAGAGCGATATGGTGACTTTTTAATCGTCACGACGTTGTTTGCATACTAAATTCGACGAGATGATAATAATATAGTTTTCATCGTCGAGTCATACGTAGAAAACTGTATGACGCGTTAATCATATACCATAATATCATGTACCTGTATATTTATTATTTATTTTCGTGGTATGTTGTTTTGCGAGTGGAGTTGTTCAAACTGTTGACAATGATACGAACCGACGTCGAATTCAACAACAGAGATCATCACGGTATTAGGAATTCGAGGCGTTTTTTTGTGGGGGGGGGAGGAGGGCTGTCAATAAAATATAGAAAATTATTATTATTAGGCAACTGCTTCAGCACGTTAGTTATAGACCGTGGCCTATGACATGTGGAACGCAAATGGACATTAGTGAGATGAGTATACTTAAGTGGATAAGTCGTTATCGCATCCGAGAAAATTAACTGCTTCTCGATAATGTTATACTCGTATCGCGCACGCCCGTTCATAAAAGAAAATAAGCATACGGTTTTATGCCTAATAATAATTAACTCGATTTGCGTACATTAAGTCTGTAAACACAACGAAAAACTTGGTATATGTTATTGAGATTATACCGTATTTATTATAATGTAACTTGTAATATTCTTTTTTAGTTACCTATTATAAGACATTTTAAATTAAATTTTTTTTTTTTAATTTATGAATATTTTTCTTATTACATCGATGATTTAAAAATGTAATACAAGATTCTTTGTCAGTTTTTCTACGTATAATAAAAAAAGAAAAAAGAAAGTTTATAGGAAAATCACATTAATTTTTTATGAGCGTTTGAAGAATTTTTACGACATTGGATATTCACCCGTAAAATAACTATTTATCCTTAATCGATTTTTAATATTTTGTTGTAATTCAAAAAGAAATGACCGTACGTCTATTTATAAACTTATTTTTATTATTATTATTATTATTATTTATTTATGTCAATAAGAATATTTTTTGTTTCAAAAGGATTGAAAATGTAATACAGAATTCCTCATATGTTTTTATTATTACTGAAAATTTTAATGACACATAGGTACGATTGTTATTTAATAGCATTTGAAGTTCAAGTTTAAGCAAAATTGATTAAAACCTCGACAATTTGCAAATTATATTGTATTTTGTATTTAAAAATGTATAAGATAATCAATTTTTATAGCTAAGATTTAAAAATATATAAAAAGGTTTTATTTGGAAGTTCATATTACATTACAATCAAAAAGTACATTTTTTTTTATTTCAAATTCACTCAATTTAGACAAAATCAGTTATTTAAACAAAAAATAACAGTTATAGGTATTTTTTTGTAATTTGAAAATATTATTACTTGAAATTTTTAACGTATATTATTATATTTTATACACACATCAGTTACACATAAAAATGTTTTTGGCAAAAATTAATTTAGCCTACTGTATTATTAATAGTAAAATAAGTTACTTTAACAGCAATATATGTGATAAATATATCATAAAGTACGTGCTTCGTAATATAGGCTGACGGCCTGTCATTGCTCGGAATCGTTTTTCGTATGCAATGATTTATTATTGAATTTAAGTTTAACACATACGTTATAGTTACTCACTCCACAATGTTCACTGGATACCTACTTCACAGCAGTATACTTACAGCAGGTTACTTACTTTCCTTTGTTTTTAATTTAAAAAATCATTTTTGTAAATAAAATTTAAAAAAAAGTAGGCAAGTGGGTACCGCTTTGCTGTACAATTAAGAGTCGAGTAGGTCACTGTTATGAGTGTGTTAGATCAAAAATAGTAGAAATATTTTAAAATTTGTATCGTGAATAAAAAAACGAAATATAAACATGTGGAGAAAATGTCAAGTATCTGTGGTTATTCGTTTCGAGTTAAATAAAAAAAAAAATAATACAAAATCGATTTTACCGATTGGATTTGTGGAAAACTTCCGTTTTCCATAATTTTTTGTTTGTTTTTCTCGATTATAAAAATAAGTTCTCGGAATTTTTAAGTTTGACCTCTCTAAAGTACAAACTAAATCCAATTTGATATCCAAAGCAACCCCCATACACAAAAACAAAAACACACACTGTAAAATCAATACATTTATTGGCTTATTGCTTTGCTCAAAATCTAATATGTACTGCTGTGTACCTATATTATTCAGAAATATCACAAGGCACACACAGCATAATATAAGTCAACATAAACGTACCATAATATAGTTTGGATAAGTTCGTGATGTAAATATTTTTTGAATTAATCAAAATTTAAATATTTTGAAAGTTATGTAGAAATTTAGTTATTACTTATTACTTACTTATTAATAATATGTAGAAAATATTTTAAATTTACATCGATTAATATTTATTGGTTTACAATAATTATAAATTACAAGTTGAAAAAAAATTATTTTTCGTTTAAATGTCTATTTTTGTCAAAATAAAACTTTACAAGGAACCTTTTTTTTTATTTTTTTTTTTTTTTGGAAAAATACAAATTGTAAAAAAAAAGTTTAAAAAGTTGTCAATTTCAATAAATAATTTGCCTATAAATAATTCAAGATCTAGAATTGTATTAAATATATATCATGTTTATTGCAATTTTTGTTGAAATTGCATAGATTGTAGAGATATACTGAACCTTTCTGAATAGAAACAAAAAAAATAATTTATTTTGTCGAAAATTGGGTAAATTATGATTGATATATAATATTATAGATGAATTTATATTTTTGTTTTACCGCTGATTAAATTAGCTATTATACAACAATACATTGTTTAAAAAAATACAGACAATTTTCCGCTTTTTCCGCAAAATAAACAACTTGATCAAATTTTTAATGTTGACGATTGAAGAAAATTGTTTACTCTAAGACGTCACGTCGTCGGACTCTTAAAAAAACACACGTCATTGTAAAACCAATAACATTCCTGACTCTGCTCAAAATCCAAAACAAAAAATAAATAAAAACAAACACTTCATCCTGTCCTTATTTACGTCGAAATTTCTAGAACGTTTCATATAGGCAAACGAAAACTTCTAGTGACGTAGGTACTCCCGTCTGGATTATCTTATACAATGAAATACGATTTAGTATCGTCGGAATAAATCACTCGTGTATGATATATTGTGGTGTGTGTTTCGCACGAGATCGATACCTGCAGAAGATAATACTCGATTCGTCTAAAACCGTTTCGATAACGCAGTGAGAAGACGTGTAATACAATGTAGAGACGTAAAAGGTATTATACTAATATATGGGGTGACATTGCAACGCTAGTTAATTTTTTTGATAAAAATTCGTATAACATAATAATATTATAGTCGTTGTACATTGATATTACATGAAAACTTTACGGGCTCTGTTCCTTCTACCACATTATCCCCGATTGAAACACTTCTAAATAATATTATTTTGATAATAAAATTGTCTTTAATTTTTTTATAGTTGATACGGTTTTTTATTTTCATCAATCGCAGTTACTTAAATTTTATTTTTGCTATTATTTAAAAAATATTCTTAAGAAACAATAAAAACAAACAACCGCAACAGATATTTGATTTAAAAATATATTGATCTAAGACTTGAATATTCATTATCCTTTCTACTCGGACTTTCATTCGGAAAAACAACTTCAACCAATGTTGTCTTAAGGTGAACGGATGAATTTCATTATACCTACCTTATTTGTATGCATACTCATTACTTATATTTTACTACTTTATTTGTACAAACTTCTCAGATCCGTATTGTATACGCTTCCAATATTATGAACTAGGTACACACTTTTTGTCGGCGTTCATTAAAAAATAATAGGGCTGGCGCAGTATTATAATACTGTTGTATATTATATTGTAGCTATTTCAGTATGTTCGCTAATGTTCTTATATTTGGTAATATGCTCAATGTATTAGTGTCGTTGTAAACCAGTGAATTGTGTATACAAATTACACGATATGAAAAAATATTTGGTTGCTACTTTATAAGTGTGATGTAGTTGACGTATGCGAGTTCATGCGTAAAATGGGACATACGCGGAAGGTACAATTATCCATAAAACCATCATGTATGATCCAAATACTTATACTCGTAAAAATCAAATACCTCGTACCTGTGACGTTATAGTTTCTAGTATTTTGTTAAAATCACTACACAAAATAAAAATTAATTTCTTCCTCTTTTTATAAAAAATCGGTCATAGATTTATAACTAGAAACGTATGATGGTGTTTAAATAAAATGTATTTGGTCGTGTATGTTGTCCATGCGTATAATTATATGGTTGGATTTAGTATAATTTAGAATAATATATTTAAACATTTATTTATTTATTATAAATATTATATGGGTATTTAAATTAGACAAATATTTAACGTAAAAATTGATAAAACTATATTTTCAACATATTACATTATACCCCTATGAGCGTTAATAACATTGTTTAATTAAATACATCGTTAAAGTCCGTATATAAATTTCTATCAATAAAGTGTTTTAAACAGATAAAATAAATCAATAACATTTTTTTTAAATCTGAAATTTGCTGGTAATTTTTATTGTGTAGAAAAAAATTGAAAAAAATACATAAATTTTATACTTTATTTTTTTTAAATCTCAGCTGATAAGTGTTAAAATAATTTTAAATTTTAGGCTAAAAAATAAGCCTTGAATTTTCGCAACTAACAAGTTTCGAGAAAATTTTAATTTGGAATGTCGTACTGTTGACTTTGTCTCTTTCCTTCACGTAGTGTTTGAGTTAGGTAATTAAGTTGATGTGATAGATACCGACTTTTTCAAAGCTCTATAGATCACAGGTCTCTTCTTTATGTTCTTGACAGGCTAGGTGTTAGTGAGCCACTTTTATCATGGACTAATCTTATCTTATACAAATCGACAATTTGTAAGTTTCTCCGGCAAGTCATACGATCTATTCCGAACGTTATCCAAAGTTCTGCAAGGTAGTCACTTAGATCCTCTATTATTTAATATTTTTACTAACGCCATTTACTCAGTCGTTTTTCTTTGTCGTCTTCTCTTTTTTTGCCGACGATACTATGATATATCAATACTCACACGTTGATTGTGGCACTTCCAAAACACCCTTGATAAATTCACCACCTCATGTATTACTTTAAATTCATCCCTTAGTTTCACCAAACGTAAAGTAATTAATTTTCATCGTTTTAGCTCAGTGATATTTGTTGACTACAAACTAAGCGTTAGCCAGGTCCAGAATTCAGACATTCTGTTTGTACCTTAGCTCAATATTGGAACTCGTATTGATTATATGACTGATAAAACTTTTCGAGTTTTAGGATTTATCAGGTGGCCCTCAATTAACTTTATTTCACCTAAATGCTTACTGGTTCTCTATAATACTTTAGTCTGTTCGGTTCTTAAATGTGGGCTCGTTGTCTGGTCATCATATAGTGCCGCTGACATTCATCGAATTGATCGTGTGAAAAACTGTTTTATGAGCTTCACTGGCTTGTGCTTCAATATCCTTTATCCAAAACATGATTACAGGGCTATTAGTCAAGCTCTAAAACTCAATTCCTTTTCAGCTAGGCGCGATAAATTCGGTATCAATTTCATTCGAGGTCTGATTGAGGGTCGATTCAATGCCCCGAAGCTTTTTGAATTTACTTGATATTCATATCCCTATAAAAATACTAGGCTTCAGGGTTATCTGTATCACCCTAGTCATAAATCTAACTTCTCCAAGCATGCCCCGCTTAAAAAAAATAATGAGAAATACAAAATTACTTAAATATTTTTAGTATAAAGGTAAGTACACATTTTATTTTCTCGTCCTTACAACAATTTTTTTACTATCACTCAATATGTTAATTAAATTTATACTTAATTTAAACAACTGTTATTATAATGCTACATTTATATTCATATTCTCATATAAACTACGCTATTTTGTAAAAATCTGATTGGTGTTAATTCTAATAAAATAAAAAAAAGTAATTTAGTATTACTATTATTATTACGGTAGGTGGATTTAATTTATTTTATGTTTTATTTAATATAAAATTTAACAATATATTTGTAGAATAAAATTGTTCAATTTTTCTTCTTTTTTTTTTTTAATTCAGTTATATAACGTGTGAGTGACATTGTATTAATTGTTCAAATTTTAGGTACACAAATTTACAATTTTTCACTACAAAATCATTTACAAATTTTTGCAATTTTGACTTATTTTGTCAAGTTTTATCTTAAATTTCTCCAAAAAAATATAGTGGACTTTTCATATATTTTTTTTTAAATTGTATTATTAATAACTTATAAGGAACGTTGTATTTTAAAACTAAATTTTGAACGAGTGAATATGTTTTTATCTTCATTAATGGAAAAATAAATAGAAGATGATCTGAATTATTGGTAACCAAGGTTACTAAACAATTATCATATTAAAATGTTCACAATTTTGTTTGTATATTTATTTTAGAAGTAGTGAGAATTATCAATTTTAACCACTTTAAAGTACCAACTAGTTTCAATTTGTTGCCAAAAACCTCCATAAAAGTGGATAATTAGAGTATTTTTTCCACCTTACTGTCTTCAAGATATGAACGTAAAAAAAAAAAAACATAATTGTAAAATCAATACATTCATTATTATGTTAAGAATCTAAAATGAATGCAAATCAAGTTATTCACTAAATCATCATTGTTTTTTGTTGTAATTAAAAAATGGTTACCTAACCCATATAATAGAGACCTGAGAAGTTTTCGTTAAGTATTAATATTATCACTTTCTAGACACGATATTTTTGTTTTTATTGTTTTTAAAATAATTTTGATCTTTTTGAGACATTTATAGACATTTAAAATGTATGCATATTTTTCCGTTTTATGTATGATAAAATATTTGTTTGTGAGTAAAAAAAGATTGTAAATAAAAAATGGTTTCTCATAAGTTGTTCTTACTCACTCGTAATTAAAAAATACATAATCACAGCTGTTTAAACTTTAAACTTTAACGTCCCAATTTCGAAAATATGTAAATTATTTTTTAGTTAAAAAGTTTAATTTAATCTCCAAAGACTTTAAAATTGAATACAAGATTCTTCACAAGTTCTTTTTTATCGAAATAAAAAAAAAAGGTCTAGCGTAATGCTCAACTTTCACTATAACTTAACATATATTATATATTTCTATATATAGTTTAAAAAAATGTAGATTAATTTTAAGGTACTTTTGTTATTTTTTTTTTTTTAGTTTAAAATATATTAACTGTTTAATCTTAACACATTTAAGTATATCTTAAATAAAATTTTTCTATATGCAATGACCAATGGCATTTTTAAAATATTAGAAATAATTTAAAGATATTTATAGGCTATTTGAATTTTTAGTTGTTTTTTCGATCAACGTTGCTAATTATTGAATTCAAATTTAACACATCTTCCGGTGGTCTATCTCAATAGCGAAGTACACCAGTACTTATTATACTACATATTATCGACTTACCAGTTTTTAAGTTTACGACACACGAATACACAATATCGCGTAGTTGTGATTTGTTGTGTATATAAACGTGTATTATGTACCGCTGGGGTTTGGAACGTACCTATATAATTTACGTGCAATAAAATCGTTTACGAACAATAATTTACGTGTGTCGATTACTCGGTGTGCTTTATAAAGTAACCAATTATCTGGCATTATATCGTATGGTGTATTATAAATATATATGTGTATTCTGTTTGTGTGTGTGCAAACTAATCACCAATCGCTTTCATCCTAATTTGTCAGGATAATTGATTTGATGCGACCACATATAGTCATTTCTTAATATTATATTTGTCATGTTACACATTAAGTGGCGTAGCCATTTGGGGGGGGGGGAGGAGGCAGTGGACCATCGACTGAATCAACTTAATATAAAAATGAATTGTTATTGTTAATAATTGTTGATGATTATGTTTTTTTTAGTATTTTGGGTTTCCCCCCATTTTAAAACCCTGGCTACGCCACTGTACACATTTGATCTACTATAGGATCTACACGGTTTTAAATGTACATGATAATCTTCACTTCTGATTTTACTTAAAACGCATATTAGATACTATTTAAATACAGTAAATTAAAATTTAAACTTTTGAACACTGACTTAATATTCTGTTTCATAAATCTAAGATTTTATGTTACACAACTATTTTTTTTTTTTTAATTTAAATAAAAAAAAACTTACGGGTTACAATGGTAGATCGTAGGTTTTAAGTTCATGTCTAATTTTTCCAAAAAATATTTAATTGAAATTAAGTTTTTTTTCTTAATAAAGAGTAAAGGCTTTAACATTGAGGATTATTGGCTTACCATTATTATAACAGAGGAAGATGCTGAGAAATACAAAAATTTATTTATAGATAATTATTAATTTATGGCTTAAATGTATGTTATGGAAAAATTGGTATAGATTGATTTAGTATTTCCATCGCACAGTATTAGTCGGGTAGATTCAAGAGGTTTAATTGTGAAAATACTTCGTGCTTTGAGCATTTGGTAACGATGTGATCGATTGAAACGTTTTCCACGCATGTATCGTATGTAAGGGCAAGTTCTTTAGAGAAGAGGAAGTTGCGTGTTAGATGCGTGTAGCTATTCTGACTCAAGTTTAAATTACTTTAATTTCTTCTGTTGAGTATTAAGGGGAATTAAGTTATATATGGAGATAAACATGCATAATACATTATATATAAAATTATAAACATAAAATATAATATGTATACGAGCATGTTTCTTATTACTTCATAAAATTCTGTTTCTCTACACAATAACCAATTATTTTATAAAATAATATACATTTCCATTCAAGTATTGAATGAATACAAAAATACATAATATTTCAATTATAATTAGTCGAGGTACTAGAAAATGTATTACAATAAACTAATTGTTTAATGCTCGTTGAGTATAATTGTAAACAAATCATTGTAATTTATTTAATGTACTGAAAATAACTACATACCTATAATATACCTACCTAATAGTTAATACTAACCTATCTAATATAGTATATTTTTTCAAAATTTACTACTGAAATATGTATACGTGTAAAGTGTAAAATATTGTATATTAAAAATATATTAATTAAAACAAAATGTAAATATTGGTTTTTATATTTGTAGGTAGGTACTCTATTTTTTAGATTGAATTCATTTTTTATGTTGTTGGCACAACGTCAGTTCACTCTTGAAGTTGTACATAACAATGTTTTTTTTTTTAAATTAAAATACAAATACATTTGAAATTTAGTTCCTTCATAAAACAATATAATAATATACATTTTCAATTTTTTGTTTACTTCAAATACATTGTACATTATCGTATGTTGTCTACGATAGGTATACATTACATAAATTAAACTGTGTTCTATGATCTAACCATTATTCAATATAATAAATAGTGAGCTGTGTAATCCATACAGCTTTGACGTACATATATATTGATAGTATTGATACTATTAATACTAAATTAATTCTGTGTGCAAATTGTATGCGTAATAACGTAATTGTATGTTGTATAATACACTATTACATACACTATATACATCATATATTAACGCTAACATAACATTATTAACATGCATGTATAATACAATTAAGATAATTTTTAACTTATTTTTCATAAGATTGAAAACTTAATACGAGATTCGGAATACGTTTTAACCGGATTTAAAAACAAGTCTATCAAACGGCTACTTATTATTTCTTTGTTAAATATATCAATCGTAGATATTTGAAATATTCACTTGTCACTTCATAGATATATTTACACTTCCGTACGCATATCTTAGTATTGACTTAATGTAATAACTAATAAGTTATGAAAAGCCTGTCATGATATTTGAAATAATAATATATTATGTGATTATTTTTTTTTTTTGTCAACAACTACGAAGTCCACTGTAATATTACTACTATTAAAAACAAAACAAAAAACAACAATTTAAATATTATGTAACAAGATATCTTATGAAATAAAGACCATCTCCGCTCAGAATGGTTTTTCTTCCTACTTTACACGGGACTTTTTTTTTCGGTTTTCTATAATTTTCACTTTTGACCCAAACAAAATCTAATATTCTACCGAAATTGTTCCTTTTACTTTTCACAAAAATTGATAATAGAAACTGAAATATTTTGAAATAAATAAATCATAATTGTAAAAATCGATAAATTTATCGCTCCGTTTCGAATTTAAAATTACACGTGAAACTTTCTTTTATATATATTAAATATTTTCCTAACTAGGTAGGTAATTTTACAACTTTACAGCAAATAGCCTTAAGAGTTGTTATAATATATTATTTTGTGGTCGTTTGTTTCAACGAATTACACCGAGCCCATATAATTGCATATCTCGTGTATAAAATAAAAACTGAAATAATTTACGTATATTATTATTAATACCTGTGTACATCAATAATCATAGTACGCCAGTACTTAGTATAAAATAATTGAGGTCCATACTGTGTTATGGTTAAAGTGCTAGAGTATTACAATTATTTACAAAATAATAGAACTATTGTATTAAACATTATTTTATATATTAGTTATTGTATTCCACTTGCTGAAGATACTTGATCTTTACTCTTTAGTCTTTACATCATTTATTTATGACATTCATCTGAAAAAAGGCTATTATGTTATAGGTACTAATAACGCATTTTAGATGATAGAGAAGAAATAATATGTTCTGACAATTATTGCAACCGTTATACGTATAGTGCATGGTCATATAAATTACGTTGGTTATTAACGGGTCAGTAAACGGACTTCCTGTTGAGCTCCATATACTCAAGTGGTTTGAAGAATTTCTAGAAGGATAAAAATCGTACAACTCTATTTAGAGTGGACACAAACTGCAACATCACATTTGTTTTCAGAGTAGTACACGAATCTCGAATATCCAAAAGTAATTGCGGAAAAGAAGAAATGTGTGAGCCAGTGACGTCTAAATTAAATACAAATAAGAGCATACGTAATATACAGGATAATTTATCAAAAAAGCTAATACCGGAGTTAATCCAACATTAAACATTTATCCAAATTCCGATTTTTGAAATTCTTAAATAATTTATGCATTATATTTTTCAAATACATAGATTTTTTACCATTTATAGAGTTCCTCAAAAGTGACAATTTTTTTTTTAGATTTTGATCATAGGTCTGTTGGAGCGATAGTATAATTTATGTCAATAATTGAACCAATTTTATTGTAGCACATTTTATGTTATTTGTTTAATACACATTATTTGTATTAAACTTAAAATCCACTCAGAATAATTTTATCGAACCTTAAGATTTATTATTGGGCGTGTATCAGTTGCTCTCAAAAGTATTTTTTTTTTACCGATTTATCCCAAACTATACCTAGAATAAAATGTACCAGTGGCCTTCATATTATATTATTAATTATTATATACGTGATTATAATACCAATCCATAAAATAGGGGAGGTAGATATGTAAATAATAATAATATTTAAAGTAAAATGATAAATACAATAATTATATACTTAGACATGTCTAAAATTATGTAGTCTGGTAAAATACTCTTTTTGTACCAAGCGTGCAATTATTAATACATTTTATTTTTATGTACTATGATTATTATTTACATATATTTAATTCCTTCATTTTACGGATTGCTATTATAATCATGTATATAATATAATAATGCGCGAGGGAAACTGGTGCATTTTTAAAATGCCAAAAACAGCCGTTGAGGGTAACAGGTCAACACCCTTAAGGGTGATGATGATAATTATCATTACATTCAAATTGAATACATCCATTGATCAAATATAACGACCTACTCAATGAAGAGGTACGCTCAGTATTTTATTGAGTAGAGTGAGTTTTCTAGTTTTTCAAACGAGAACTACTCTTTTTAACTATAATAAATGTTTATGAGGTTATCTAAATATAAATTATAAGAATACATTTTAAGTTATTTAATTATTGTGTAATGAGGGTTTGTTGATAATAGGGTTGATAGATATGAGAAGTATGGCAATTTAATAACCATAGTAATTTATTATGATTTTTAACATTTTGTTATTTGGAAAATTTGTCTGAGTGATATAACAGTTACCTAGTATAAACCATTTACCGTATTTTATAATATATCTTTTATATTATAGAAATATAGACAACTATTACTCGATTTATGATTCTTATCTTTAATAATTTTTTTACTACTAGTTGGAATTTAAATCTCATTACGATTCAACATTAAAAATAAAAAAATCATCTGCATAACAATATTATGCAGTAAAAATAAATATGGTTAGTGATATAATAAAATCTAAATGTTTGAAAATATTATGGTTTTTAATAGTACCTATATACTTTATTTGAATAAATGCATTTTTAATGAACAAAAGAAGGGAAGATATGCTTAGTGAATCACTCTGTGTGTTCATCTAATAATATTTTTATTGTGTGCCTATTAATTTTTTTAAACACATTATCACGATATATGCGCTATACTAATTATTTACGGTGCATTGTAAATAGTACATTTTTATTTCTTCATTAACAATTTTATGTATTTAATATCACGCCATCATGATGTTATAATAGGTATATATACTTTTGCTCGATGTGCATGGGAAATATATTGCAAATGTTTTATAGTTTAAAGTGCATTTTTCGATCGAACATAAATTAAGTGCTTCATAAAGTTTATAAGTATATAAAATGCACGTGAGCTATAAATTCAGTAATCCAAAATGTTGTAAATAAAATATTATATGCATGTACAGAAACTTATGACTTATGGTAAGGCAACAAAAATATGATTTTTATAATAATATAATAAATATGCGCATGATAATATTTTATTAAGCTAAATTGTCAGAACTATAATCATCACGAATAGAGTTAGCAATATTATTTCGTATGAATAATGTCTATCTACGTAAAAATTTGAAATTGAACATATATGAAAACTGTTAAAAGTAGTTACCAATTTTCTCATTGGTATATAAATTAAATCCCACTGTTCTGCAGTGGTTTAGAGATGGTAAAGTAAACTAGTAAATATTTTGAAGATAAACAAGATTATTACTATGATTTAATATACGCACAATAATCATCACAATGTATTGATTAAATTGAACATTGAAAGTTACCAATTTAACAATAAAAAATAATAGCATTGTAATTAAATAAATATATTGCATAAAATACAAAATTTGAATACCATAAATACTAAGATATTATACACAAAGCAAACAGCACTTTCAACAATACATCGCGAAAGCGTTAAATACTAAATTTACCACTCAATCAGATTTACAATAAAATATGATTATAATTATATTTCCTAAGAGTAAAACTTTGCTCGTATACATTTCAATTTAATTCAACCAAAAAATGTAAAATATATTAAATAAAAACAACAATTTTGATAACCAATAAATACCAATATTTTAAATCTGATATTTACGTATTATATTAATTTAAGTCACATAATAATATGTGCTTATGTTAAAAATAAAATGAAATTGTTATATTAATTGTAAAAGTATTGGAATTATTGCGATTAAATTGACTGACCGTTTTCTGTGTATGCAATAATGTTTAAATAATCATATTTAATTATATTATTTGTTTTGAAGTTTAATATTTATTTCAAATAACTAAATTGTTTAAATACATATTATATTATTATGAAATGAAATAAATAATATAATTTATTATTGTTAGTATAATATAAATTATATTGCTGAATGTTAAGCAGATCGTCTGGTCTATTTCATTACCTATAATATGAATAGGTAATGGAATATAATATAGCGTTTATCAAGACAGGGTAGTGATAACTAATATTTAAAAAAACTGATAATAAATCATACTTGTATTAATTTCAACAACGTTTATTATTATGTAAAGAAATTAATATAAAATCCTACGTTAAACGTAACGATGAGTAGAATATTGTTTGTTTCGTTTTAAATAATAGTAAATACTTTTTTATATAACAAAGATAAAAATTACCTTAAAGCAAAGACTTGAATAATACTTAATAACAGTAAATTACACTTAATAAGAGGTTCATATAAATATATATAACATTATGTACCTACACACCAACATCACTGGGAGACCGACCCGCGACCGTATGTTTAGCTTGGACAGTAGCCCGAGGTCTCATCCTCAGATTTACCGTATAACAGTAACAAGTGTAACCTGAGTCAGTGTTTATTTTTTTAAATGGTTTTTATGTGTTTAATGTTCGATGCTGTCATCGCCACCTACCGTTCAGTGTTTGTTGGTAAAAAAAAAAAAAAAATACAGTAAATATACATTTGTTTATATATTATGATTTTATTTTGTTTTTTCAATATTAAAGATAATATAGGTACCTATATAATATTATGAGTTATGAACTTAACATAACGATTGTATTGTTTATTTGTTAATACTTACACTTATGTTGATGTTAAGGCTGACCAAAAAAATGTTTGTGAAATGAAACACTTTTCCCCTCACCCTAATATTATTAATTATTTTAATATCTATTTTAGTTAATTAAGTGATACAAAATATATAACATATGTTAGATTAGTACAGAAACTAACATGGAAATTACTGTACTGTATTTTTTATTTTTGATATTATTAACTGGAAATTATTCTTATTGTTTAAATCAGTTCAATAAACACTGTCTGGTATTGACAAAAGGTCCAACACTTTAGTCAGGTTTAGCGTGTTAAATAGTCATAAAATATAGGACACAGTATAAATCTAAAATATAAGAGCTGTGTTATCCCGCAAAATATATCAAGTTTCTAAAAGTTGAATTCTAGAACATGTTTAAATACCAGTGTGTTAGTGGTTTACAAATTTTACAAAAAAATCGTGTCCATAAGATGTTATTGATAATATATTATTCGTAATATATAAAAAGAACTATGTCCTTAAACTATGAGAGTGTAATTCGTTCAAATCAAATCACCCGTAGCTATACTTACATTGTAGGTATAATATGGTAAAATATACCAGGGGTGGTCAACCAGTCGATCGCGATATGAATTTGAGTCGATCGCGACACCCTGGAAAATCTCGTAGGTCGAACACAAGTCGATTAAAGTTGGCCATCCCTGTAATATACTATATTGATATATCATAATATTATGATTAAGCTAATAATGGACAATCAATAATACTAACAATTTTCTTCAATACGGTTTGTGAAAACATAACGATTTTCAGAACAATAATTTTATCTCAGTGGTGTGGTTTTTTTGTAGGTACACAGAATATTTTTTCAGCGAATACCGTATAATGTATTACGAATTTATGTAAAACGTACATGCATGTGCATGTTTAACTAAACAAAATATTATAAAATTTACATTTTGGTATATATAATGAATATTATGTAACTGTACAATAATAACGACTATGTTAATTGATTAATAATTTGGAAGTTTAGTTATTTTATTCAGACATTATGTAGTAGTATAGTGCAGAGAAAACATTTTGCGTTTATCGTTTTAATGAACTGTCTATCAATGGCCCTAAATGTATATGTATGTATATAACAATCACCGATAGATTAATTCAACGATTTGCAGTCCATAAAACAGAAACTGTTATTTACATTGGATAATTTGTTTTCATTAAAGCGGAGTATATTCAGGGGGGCCGTCAAGCAATAAATTTGCAATTCTTGGAATTAATGAAAATATGTACTGAGAAATATTTAAAGTACCGGCGTTGTAATTAATTCAACGATCTGACAGAAAACAGGAAAACTGCAGCACAAAGAGAAAACAGCAGCGTTATTAATATTATTGTGTTTTGGCGAGTACCTAACAACACTTAAATAAAATAATATGTCACGGCAAAGAATATTAGACGAGCGATAATCATAATATACGATTAAATATTTAGACGGGGCGTGTAAAAATATATACGCTCAAACATCAGTATAGAATGACACGTCAATTGGGTGGTTCTATATTATTAAAAATATATATGCCCACACGTTCAGCTTCAAACCAAATATTTATGCGTTTACGTGTAATATACAATCGTGTACGTTTAAAAATATTTCTATTCGAAGATGCGGCTAGTTATAAAGTGAGACCGCGGTTTCTAACCACACTAAGAACAGTAAGAACTATTATCGTTTTCGAATTTTAACAAATAACGTTCAACATTCCTACATGCTACAGGCCATTATATTTGTATTTAGTAGAAGATATTATTCAAAAACAAAATACAAATGTGTATTTGAAATACATTATAATATATATATATATATATATTTATGTATTTATTTTTAAGAAAAAGCATATTGTATAATATAAATTACAATTATAACATGTTATTATTTATATTTAATAATTTTAAAAAATGATGTCATGGTAAATATATTATATTAAACATGTACAAAATGTTATAAAAACGTACCTATAGATGTCATATTCATATAGTATGTTATAATGGCGTCAATGGCGATTAAAAATATAAATTTTCTAAGTAGGCAAAAGATGTTATCACCGCGTGAAAATCAACGTTTGCAATTAAATACCGACCAAAAGATATTAATATTATTTCTATTTATTTTTGATTTATTTCGAATAAAAATAAAAGAAACAACTCATGTTCGATTCACTAGACTTGTACCGCGTAACTGATTTAAGTACACAAATCGTAAGGGTTTAGATGGAATTGTAAAGGAATAATAATAATAATAAAAAATGCGTTCCATGGAAGACTTGTAATGCTAATAGGACCTCTTTGGAACTTAATCTACTTGACCTATTCTGTTGCCCATCGATGGTCGTTAAACAGTAAGTTTTAAACACACGCGCGTATTTAGCTACAGTCCAAATCATTATTTATTATATTAACTTCAATATTTTAAACCTTGACTGGATCTCGTATTTGCAACAATGATTTTTAAATTTGGAACAACATAATAATTCTTTTTGGAATTCAATTAACAGTAATATAGGGAAATATTATTTTCAAGTATTATAACAGTGTAAGATTTAATCATGATTAGAATTCATAATAAATTAGAGAAATACTTTAATAACAGCCTTTGAAATATTGAGTGAAAAGGACATTAGTATTAGTTATACTTTTACCTGTCATATATTTTATATTTTTACAATGCGCATAATAATCAATTGTTCTATAGTTCGATGCTAACTTTATTAAAAACTTATTTTCTATTGAAAAGTTTGAGTGGGTTATCAATAATTACGGCAGTGCGTCGTAATAATTAAAGTTAAATGCTAAATATAATATCGAGACTTGTCGAAAAAAAACAAGATAGATGGATTTTATGATTATAATGATTTATTAATAAAAACAATTCCACTCTCGTTGTTTACTTAATACTTATCGGTTATTTATAAAAACGATTTACCTGTTTTAATTTTCTTATTTATAATAACAGGTGAATATTATCGACGGGGCGCTTGCCGAGAAAATGTGATTCTTACGCAGTCGTCAACAAAAACGCTCCGTCGAAGAATGATAGTTTATCGGTTTTGGTCGCCCGTTTGAAAGAAAAACAGCGAAACGACAAAATCGATTGATCAAACAATATATCTCCGCGTCAATATACTATCCCCCCTATGGTCTTTATGGTGACCGACGCTACGGTGTAGTCAAGTCCACCCGCGCACGATAACCCCCCCCCCATGAAGAGCGAGTATCTGACGCATTTTCGCTCAACGCATAATAATAAAAAAAAAAATAATAATTAAACTGACATATGAACCACCAAATCCGTTGCGGATTAATGCGTTCTCGGTTTAATCGACACCGCGGAAACCTCATCGATCACGAGTCACCACCGTCTACTCTCAAGCAGCCAGTAACCGTGTTCCGCGGCACGTGTCAATCACCACACCTTTCCGCGTCGATTAACGGCAATAGTGCTCCTCAGCACGCACCGGTCATCACCTTTCCCTCGATTAACCGGCAACAACTGATTGACCGTTAATCGAGCCACTGCGATGATACAACATACAAGTAGATTTTATTTGTCCGTAACCGTTCAAATCGAGCAGATCTAAGTAGGTGAGTACAAAAAAAAAAAAAAAACCAAAATTATATAAATTCAAAATTCAATTCTCGAACTCAGATTTCAAATAATTAAATAATTATGTACGTATATGTCTATATCATATTTGTAGAGTAATTTCAATGTATATTTTCTCTGTTAATATCATCCCCGTGTCATTTTTTCTCTTTTGATAAAACATACTTATTGTATTACTTTGTATAGATAAAAACTATTTTAATAAAAGAAAAAAACTGACGTTTATTCGCATAGTTTCTGCACCAATTAGTTGTAATATTATCTTTCTGTTTAGAAAATTAATTTCACATTACTTTTTACCAGATGATCCTTTAAAGTATGGGAACTGCACACTTAAATATAACTAATGAGATTAATTTATAATAGTTAGTTAGAATAAAGAAAATACATTAAATATAACATTTAGTGCATTTACTTGATATAAATGCGTTTAATAGTAATCTAATAAACAATAACTTTTACAAATGTGTACACATAATATTGTAATATACATAACAATATCTAAATTATGTGTAAGAACGATGATTCAAAACATTATAACGATAAATATAGGTATTAGGTATCCTCTATAATTGTAAAATATATTACACATATTAATATTTATTTTTTTTACGATTTCAGGTTATTATTAAAAAAAATATATGTATGGTTTAATAATATGGTAATACACGATAATGTCCACCAATACTATTCGTCGACAGAATTCTCTAACAGCTATACGTTTTATTTATTATGAGTAAATATGAAATAAATTATTTTATTATATTTTAGTAGGTACGTATTATTGTATTATTAACATCATTATTATTAAAATCCTAATATAGTTGTAAGTAATAAGTATAGTTATATTAAATCGTGGTAAACACGCGTTGGATTTATTTTGACAATTATTTATTATTTATTTTAAATAAAAATACTATAGGCAACGTTGCAGTTGCACGTTAGATATCGAAACGAATATAAGTGTGAAGTGCTGTATACCTACATAAAATAAAGTATCATACTCGTATAGTATAATGCAATCGCTAAACCTATTTCGTACATTTTTTAATATTTAAATCTGTTCAATTTATAAAGCTTACGTTTAAAATGCAAAGCAAATCATTATTATCTTCTATACGTGTTTTTCTCTCTCAATTTTTGCATTAAAATGACCTAATTTTTTCATACCTCTGAATACTTATACTTGGAACAATGCGAAGTCCAAGAAGGATTTTAGCGAGGGATAGGTAAAAAAAAAACCAGGTAGTGTTCCTGAGAGAAAACACTCACTCTTTCGGTACACTAATATAACAACGGATGAAAAAGGTATTTTTTTAACCGAGATTAGTTAAAGAGAAAGTGGCATAATTAATATCTCTCTTGGTATATCCTGGTCTTTAAATAAAGTGGTTAAAGTAAATAATCCCAAATAATATCTGAGCGGGATAGGTATATGTAAGAGCCGAGGGGATTGGTCGAATAGTACGAGATAAATATAAAAAAAATTGCATCAATGTACTGTATTGGTTTGAAGCAGATAAGAAAAAAGAAATTGTGAATGAAATAACGATGAAAACCTTTTTTTCATCACATGTTAATACTTAAAAACTACCTATACTACCTACGTAAACGAAATTTCTATATAATCGTACGCCAACAGTGATAAAATATTATTTCGCAGGGAAACGACATTTTAATGAAATGTTATAATAATAATTAGTAATTAAACCGTGAATTAATACATTTCTGAATATAATACTGCCGCAATTTTTAAAATTTATATTGTTTATTCTTCAATCTTTATTTATAGTTTTGGATCGAAATAAATGCATTTGATACGTGAAAAATTGGTTTTGTGTAAATATTTGGCAACTCTCCGAAATTTTCAATAAATTGTAATATTTTTATATTGCGCATAGACAATTTATTCACGTATACACCTTCATCGAGTTCTACTATAATATTTGGCATCGCCCCAGTTTTTAGAGTTTATTCATTAAATGAAAGGTATACACTATAAAAATCCGGATATTCTAAAATAAAATAGACGTGCTTGTTCGGAATTTAAATCTAAAAATGAAACAGAAATATCGAGATGCTTTTCCAGAAATAAAAACTACCCCCAATGACCTCAATACTAAATAAAGTAAAACAATATAAATGAAAAAATGTTCATATCATACTCAAATTTATAATTTACATGTATTGAATATCACACAATTTTAAATGCATTACTATCTATACCTAATTACCTACTGTACAATATTATTAAATAATTTACAAATAATTTGCATGATGTGTATAAACTATAAGACAACTTACCTACATTTTAATTAACTTCAAAAAATAAAAAATAAAAATAAAAATACAGACATATACACTATACAGCTTTAAAATGTAATGTGTATATCAATAAATTTATGAATTTATATTTGATTATTTTAAACCGTGAGACAACTAAATACTTTAAAATGTGCTGTGTATATTAAACAATGAAAGTTGTTAGCAAATTGTTATAATTGTTGATGAAACTTTTTTTTAACATAATCGTTTATTTTTAAAGCAAAAACCTAAAACTTCAAGAAATTAATGTAGTTTAATAGTTATTCATACTGCGTATAGTTACTGTAATATGTAATATACATGTACCTATATAATATATTTTTAATTTTAAAATTGACGAAAGCGCACTGTTCGTAGGTACATTAAATGTTAATAAATAATGATAGGCATAATAATATTATAGATTTCGTCCAACAATAAAAAAAATATGCTATTATGTCATCACGATAACAATAAAGGGCAGTATAAAGCTCCAATAATAGTATACAATTAAATAATAAATTGTAAAATAAAAAAAAGGTTAAAAAAATATTGAAATGTAACACTTAATCTTAAGACTAACAATATCATTATGTAAACATATTACAGACTAATCGTAATAATCTTTGTTGTCGAAGCTTTAATTTTTCTTCTTCAAAAATAAATAAATAATAATATAGGTACTTGGGAACTCTATGTACATATTAGATTTATATACTTAAAACAAAATGAAATGTGAATTTTTCAGTTACAAATATTATACCATTGTGTATTTTAATAATAATAATAATAATATTACGCTACACAGTTGTACATTGTGCACTTGTTAACGGTATTCACTGTGTTCTCGTTCTGTTTATAGAATATATCACATTATTAACGCACATAATATATTTGATATGAATATGTACGTAGATGTATTTTTAAACACAGAACAGTAAAGAAGCGACATGTCTCGATCCTGACAACAGATTTCTAGAACTCGGGAGGATTGAGTTTCAGGAATTCTGTTTCCTGTTGTACGAGTTTTGTTCGAAACACCGTGTAAAAATATAACATAATGTTATACATAAATGCATGGCGTATTCAAACAGTTTTTGGCCAAACTAACACTATTTGTTATATTATATCTAATTACCATGTTTCTTTACAAAAGTTTATTAATTTATTATTAGTACTCTGGCGTCACTGATCAGAGGTTATCCTTAGTGGTAATATGGGCTATTTAACTATAATATATTACATTATATTATATTTATTATTTTAATGACCCCGTGGCCAACAAGTATTATTCTTAAATTTAAAAAAGTTGGGCAACTGGGTACTGCTCTGCTTTACAATAGGTGTCGAGTGAATCACTGCATGATGGATGTGTTGAATTTAAATTCGACGATAAACCATTGAGTACGAAAAACGATTTGAAAAAGCGAATATGTCTGTCAGTCTATATCGCTAAGTACATTTCGTGATATTATTTTTAGTATTACGGTGAGTTGAGATTTATTTTTTGCAAAATATATTGTATTTACTATTTTATTAATAATTAATAACTATAATATTTATAAACATAATTTAAACCAGATCAGAATATTTTTATTAACTTTTAAGTCAATACCATCTTACCGTAAATCAATGTAAATAGATTCACGGTATAAATAGATAATATTTTAAAATTAACCAACATTTTTTGAACATGTTATTGCCTAAAGTAAAATTCATAATGTACTTAAAAGTTTTTAAGCTTCTACGAATAATATATTTAAACTGAAACAAAATAATGAACATCGTTATTCATCGTTTGAATATGTAATTTTGTCCAATTTTAAACTTCAAATGTCTATAAAAATTATAAAGTTTATATATTTTTTAGTTGAAATATAGATTACTTACGAGGAATCTTGTGTTAAATTTTTAAGCATTTTTACGTAGCAAATAATTTTTATATGTATTTATAAAAATATAAAAATAATAATGGAAAAACTTCAAATGCCTATACATAACTTTAAATTACTTAAAATATTTAAAAAATTATACCATTCAAAAAAATTATGATATAAAGTAGACACTGTGTGGTGAAATTTTAAAGTCTCTAAGGTTATTCTTTTCTAAATATTATAATAAGATAAAGAAATCGATATATTATTGGCAATTTTTGATCCATCAAAGTAGCAATTTAATTTGATTTGCTACCGTAAATCATGCTTAAAGTTGAAAGTATAAGTATTTCTATAATGTGAGAACAAACACAAAAAAAAAAAACATAATTGTTAAATCAATACATTTATCTCAGAATCGATCATATTATAATGTATATGTACTCGTAATATAGAAATCAGATAGCTTTCTTCTAAAGAAATATTGAACAACGCAAAACTATGATACACAGGAAAAATACATTTAGTAATGCTCATTTTCCAAGTAATATATATTTTTATTTAATTTGACGATTCAGCAGTACGAGCGACAAAAATGACATAATTGTGTATCAGTACAATATAAAAATGTGTTATATATTTCACATTTAATAAAATATTCTTTTAAAAATCTATCGGTTTTTCTGAGAACTTTGTCCATATTATATGACACTTGGGATAAAGATAAAAGCTAATGCGTATATTATGAATATATTAAAGAAACGTTAAGTGTTTTATATTATTTTTAGATTTATTTAATAGACATTGGTTACTGACAACAATGATAACAATTTGTCTTTTTTAAATGTATTTTTTTTTTAAATTTAAATTTTGAGCTGACATTATTTACGATAACGATGTTATATAATGATATTGTATATAGTAATTCCAAACAAGTAATGTAATTTCTTAAAATAACCAATAACGCTATATGATTTATTTTACTCCGAAATTGTTATTATATAATAACTAGTCATATTAAAATTATTTATTTATCTCTAAAATAGCACTTATATTTAGCAGTAACTTTAAAAATCCATAAAAGTTGCACGTGTAATATAGTTTGAGCTTTAGTTTCAAATTATGTGATAAGACATATTGTTTTGTTCTCCGATTTTCAAAATGTTCTTTTACATTTCAAAATATTTAAAAATGTTTCATGCTAATGAGGAAATATGTCAAACTTAATATGACAGTGAAGATTTTATGATTATTCTTTTTTATTTTAGGAAGAGTGGTGCAATTTTCCCATTCACATTTATTCAACCAATGTGCATGACTTGGTGACAGACTGAGATGTTATTACGATATTTCGACACAGACTCAATATCATTATCATGTGAATAAAACATTATATTTATATGTTTAAATCCGGTGCATCCACAATAATAATTGCAGTAGTACGCGGAATACGGGAAAACTTATAACTGGAGAACTGGGGGTGTATTCAGTTTAGATTACAACATTATTTTTTTATTCACGATCGAGTTTCTAATATTAATAAAAGTCTAATGATTTTCTAAATAGCTTTCATGACCATAAACTAGGCACCTCAAAACAATTTTGTTTCTCTGTACAATTATATTATAATTCCTTTCATCGATATAATAACTATACTACCGTATAATTGTGATATTATCGGTATCATTAGTCTCATTTTAATTGTTTCAACGATGAATTATCCAATAAATATCACCGATTTATCTTAAGTAGTTTTTATCACAGAACACAGCACTATACACGGACAAAGTCTTTCACAAAACACGAGGCAATAATATTGTATTCAGTACCACCGAAACGTTCGTATTGTGTGACCAACCGCAACCGCCAGATATCTATCTCCGTCCGAGTTGGAGATCTGCTAGAACAATCTTACACGGTACCTATATTAAAGATTCCGTGTAAGATTTTCCGTTAGTGTGCAACTTGTATATTCAAGACCCACTTTGGCTGACTGGCTAGTGCTGGCCTAAGAAATTATGTCCTATGGAGTGTGAGGGTGGTCATCATAGCGGTTGGATATGAACGTGTGAATCCGATCAGTTGTAATATTATATGTTATTGCCTCGTGTTTTGTATGGTATATTTAGAGGATGTAATAATTCGAGGTAATACAAAAATACTTATAGGATACGATATTTTAACCTACACTACGGTAAATACAAATATTATAATAATACTAATAGTATGATATTATATGCGAGATTTTGTGAAAGTAAATTCATCAAACCGTTCTATAAATGCGAAAATAAATAACTTGTAGGTAGTTATAAATAAATGATAAAATATTCCTAGAAATGTAAGCTTTTCACATTAACTTAGAAGTGTATTTCGTATGCAATTGTTTTGGCATCACAGATCACAAAATTCAAATTTTACACATGAATTACAACAAACTAATTAATGACGATGTACACTAGAAACTTTTACATTTCTATACAAAACGGTGACTCTGTTATTGTTTATGTTTTCTATAATTTATATATTTTTTTGGAAAAAAAAAATAATCGAAAAATGGTAGTATAAAATCATTTGCAAAAGCTATTGAAACCGCTAGACAAATAAATGTTAAGTATATTTTAAAAATGTTATTGTAGACGATAAAAAAATTAATTAATCAGTCATTCATAAACTGAGTTTTACACATTATAGTATTGAATTTATTATACAAAATTTGTTGATAAATATAAATAAAATAAATTGTAGATGTTCAAATAACATTTTATTCATATCACACCAAATTATGTACAAGTTTTAATATTTAAGGAACTTATTTACTCAATTTATTTATTATGTATTATACATGAATAAATAAAAGGGTTTAATTTTAGTATTCGATATAATTTATACACAACTATAAAATTGTAATTCAATAAACTTCAATAGGTTTACGTATTTTTTATTACAGACAATTTTTACAATCTTCATTAAATTTCAAATAAGCGTAATTCGTTCAATGTAATCGAATACATATATTAATATATAATATAAATATACATTAACTTTACGACTGTAATGATATTTATCACACATTATTGTAATAAGTAAGATTAAATATGATAAAGAAAACAGCCCGTGTTTGTGCTCGGGGAACAATTATCTCCAATACAAAATGTAGAAAGCACTGACGTCTGAGAAAACGGGTGGCCAAAAAAGGGAACTGTTGTCTAAAAAATATTCAAGATAGTCCTCGAAAACACTTAAAAGTAATTGAATGTTCCCTTAAGAATTTGAATCAGTCCAGATAAACTTAATACGTCGAACATCAGGCTAAGACGTAGTTATAAATTAATACATATAAATATAAAAAACTTAGTAAACGAGTAAACAATTAATAAATTTCTAAAAATTTCACACGCTTTAAACCAAAAAGTAAAAAAAAAAAAAAAAACAATAAATAATTAAGTCAAAGTGCCTGATTCCTGTTTATTTTTAACTCGTCGTGTTTGGCTATAACTATTGACGAGAAAATATATTAAGAGGACGACAGTTAAATAAATATTTTTAATTTATGCTCGACTTTGAAAGCTAATGCCGACTATAGTGAGAGTAATTTAATGGCATCATTTTTAAAAAGACACTTTATATATATATACATATTTTCGTTTGAAATTTCGGTATTAAATATTGTAAGCGCCTAAATCTAATTCATAAACTATATATTATACTCTATTCATGTTACTAATAATTTTCTTTTATAACATATTATTAATGAAAACACAAACTGTTTTTGCGTTTGTTTAATAATTATATATACATTCAAAAACCGTTACGCGTAACTTTTGTTATACATATATTATGATATATATTGATTAAGAAGTTTTATCGTCTATTATTTTTTAATCAAATAAAATGTATCGTGTCTTAAACGTTAATACCTATGTTGTTTTAATAATGGCGTTTGACACGAACCTCTTGAACTTATACATTTACCAATAAAGATAACCTCTGGTTCACATCAGGCGTTGGTTTTTTCACAATATTGATTATTTCGGTAATAATACATACTACAATATATTGATACATAAACATTTGGTTCTCTAATTCGAGTATTTTTTTCAATTAAACCATTAATGGCAAATGTCAAACCGGAGTCACGGTTTGGCGGGCGGTGGCCATCATTAATGCAGATATTATTAACGGTCGCCGCAATAACAGTGACGAATCTATTATCAACAGAACGACATCGATCATAATACATACGATTTCATCTGTTGTAACTCTATAAGTAATTACTTGTAACTGTAATCTTATCTAGTTCTTTATTTCTGAATAATTTCGTTCAGACCGTCTGCATATTACCCAACGTCGTATTCGCCCGTGTTCGTAAATTGCGCCGATTTTGTCACACTAACTCTATATTAATAATATTATGTACATAAAGACACACATCGATTGCATCAAAAATGAAGTTTTATTAAAAATACAAAAACTGTCTTAGTTGGTTTAATTTTTACAATTTAAGAGTTAATACGTTACAGAATTATTGAGTTGTACGGCCGTTGCAACTTATATTGTTGTGTCAATTTTTACTTTTCTAAAAAAATGAAAAATGTTTACCCATTATATAGATTTTCATTTGATTACCTTATTAAACTTTTTCTGTAGTGATACTTAGTTCGTCCTTTTTACAAATTCAAACATATTATTATATAGATTCCTTTTACATATTATTTGAATATATTTTCTTCAACTATGGTTTTTTTTTTTTTTTTTTACTGGTGATTTTTAATCTTATTTCTTTTTTCGACGCATAAAAACAGATTCCTATTTATCAAAATCGATCGGTGCAATAGATGTATACCTTTTTTCTGTTCCATAATTTTTTTCTTTACCTTCGATTTTCGGCGTAATTGATGAATGTCCATACTCACACTATGTACTATTTTCATATAATCAACGCATATATCACGTTCAAAAGAATCTATTTTACTCTGTTACTTTAAATATTACAGGAAATTTACTTATAATTGAATTTAAAGACGAGAATAATGTCTAAGCCTAACATAGGGTTCTAAATTTCTAATGATTATTTTTTAATTTTCAGGAAAATCATGAACATTATAATTTTGTAATCGTAAAATTGCTGCGTTATCCGTTAATGAGACTACGGAGATAATACATACGAATAAGATTTAGATGATATTAAAAAATGACGGAGCTATAAAGATTCACTGTTTCCAAAAAAAAAAAAAAAAATCGAATTCGTACTGATAAAAATTGTTTCGATCAAATCCTGATTTGACATTTCATATATATATATATATTATATACATTGCCAAAAATGTTTATGATTTAATTATAATTAGGGTACATTGATATTAAAGCAGGAAATTTATTTTACTATTAGTAATAATAAGGCAGATTAAATTAATGTTTTCCAAAAATATTGCATTTAAAAATGTCATAGTATGTATATTCTTCATTGTCGATTTTTACTTAAATTTTTAATGGGAAATATTTTTAAATTGATACCTTGGTAATCTGTCAAAAATAATTATGTTCATTATGTAGGTATTCAAATGATGCCATTAATATAAATCCCTTGCCTCTAAGACTATATTTTTGTGTTAATGATCAAAAATCCTAGCAGATTATGCTAATATAAGACATGATTTTTTAATTTCCCAGTAAGCCAACGAGGAAATTTACTATTTTCACATGTAATTTTGGAGGAAAAATTTGATTTATTTAACGCAACAAATTGTATGTTGTATTCATTATTAACAATTAAGCATTCGAATGTTTTCAACCAAATAATCGAGTGAAAAAATGATGTATTATAATATGAGTAGTTACTAGTTAGCTACACATGGATATTATAGTAAGAATTGAATCTTTTGAAAGATGGTATAGAAACAGGTGAAGAAAGTGATAACTCTAAGGATGTCATTTATCACAAGTAACTAACAAATCCAAAGCGGGACTTCACCATACGTGAAGAAGAGCTATAAACAAAATAGGTCGAGGTAGGTAACTTGAACAATTTATCATGGTAGATTTGTTCAACTTTATGTATTATTTCTTTCTTAACAACGATGCTCTAGCGTATCTATAGACTAAATTCATCAAAAAATTATCAAGTTTTAATTTAACTTGTATATAGATCGATGAAATATTTATGTATTTTATTTTTCGATAAATTGGTGCTATTTAAATTGTTTCACAAAACTAAATTTAAATTCGTAAACAGACCAATTTTGTATTATTATGTACTTATTTTATGACGTATTTAACATGATTTTTGTTGTTTAACACATGCAGTGCTATACCCACCTTAAACCGTTTTTCCAACTTTGAGAAACACAAATTACGTCACGTCTAGAAATATTATGCGTAATTCATTGTGCGGATATAGCGCGAGCTGTGTTCCAGATTTTGTCTATACTTTGAATTTTAGACCTGTAAAACATTGCACCCACAATAATAAATCGCAGCCCAAAATAAAATTTATTGTTTTGATTAATGATTCCTTGCGCATTTGTTTCACTCCCGTCTAATTTTGATGTAAGCACGTCGATTTGAATCCAAAATGAAAACCACGAAAACACGACGAAAACATTTTAAATGAGAATATATAGTGACTTGTTATCCACGATAATCACACACTGTTCATGTCATTATTTCTACGTTCAACTATATTTCCTTTATACTTTGTACGTGTAGACCGTTTCTTTATTGGCCTTCATTATACAAGGGGAGCGCTATTTCATTTTTTTTCCCTTACGAATCACGCAAAGTCGACTGTATGAATAACGCATTCAGTTATTGTATGAGACAGTTTGTAAAACGTTCTGTTATTCGTGTCCCGGGTCGTAAAAAATATATATGTATATATTTTTTTTTTGCGAGGTATGTTATTATATGTAATAAATGTTTTTCCCCCGAAACGTTCCGCTCGGAATTTTGTAACGCATTCCAAATTCGATGGACAAAGGACGCAGGGAATGATTTTTTTTCATCATCCATGCAAATATAATTTCTTGGGATGACCACAGACTAGCAAAAAGTTGTATTCTCTGATACCATCCAATCCATTATAGAACGATATAATATGTTGTTATAACACGTGCGGTCGTCTTTGACCGGTATAAATGGGTATCCCATTGACAGGGGAGTGTCGGAATGAAAGCGTGAATAATAAATTATACAAAAGGGTTGCCGTCGTAGGAGTCTTTATGGTGATAATATAATATACTTTTTTAATAGAACCCTCGTACACAGGACACAGATTCCAAAATACATAGTATATGTATTATATACACATAAGTGTTTTTTTATTTAAGAAGTTTAAAGAAATTCACATTTACTTATACATGTATTAATATCTGAGTGTACAATGTAGGTACATGTAAATATAAAAAAAAACTCAAATATTAAACCGAAAACAGTGTGAAGATATTCTATTCTGTACTGTTCGAAAGGCAAAGTACTAAGTATTGTCAAAAGACACGCCTTAGACAGTACATTTAAATTTTAATACATGAAAGTATGATACTAGATTCCATAACATTTTCCCTAAACGTACAATTATCCGATTCTATTGAGTAAAAACAATCAACTCGTAGTCAGGCCCCCACGTCAAATTTTGGGCCCCTGTAATAAATTTTTTTGTGGACCCTTTAAAGTAAACTTCCAATAATACAATTAATCACAAATTATTAAAAGTCAAGAATAATAAGCATTTTGAATGTTTTAATATAATTTTTAGTACAATATTATTTTGATTGATAAATAAATAAAAAAAAGTATTTTTTGATTTGACTTTATAGAATAATAAATATACAATTATTGTTTTACTAGTCAATGTGATTATATTTATTGAAGACATCACGTTCTAAACACATAAAATAGTAAGTGAGTTCTTGATCTTTACCGTGTATTCAGTAAATTCCCCAACTTTCTACAGAAAGACATTTTTTACAAGTCTTCAAACTTGATTTGAAAATGTTTGACGCTAATTTTTTTTAGATTTAAAAAAGTGAAATGCTTTATTAGTATAAAATAACATATTATACTTATTGGTCATTGACTAGTCATACATGATTCGTGAATTTGAAGAAAAAAATGTTTTACCCGTGAAAGATATATTTTCATAGACATTTTTCATTATATTATTATCAGAATATTGGTAATGAGTAGCTTACATATGCATTAAATATCATATTATTATATTAAATTATTTTTAACTATCGTGTAGAAATAATATATAGTACACGATTACAAAAAAATCGTTATTTTAATTAATGTTTAAAAATGTCAAGAATGTCAAGTTATAAAATTACTAAACCAATAAAAATATATTATTGTACTCGTGTAACTTAAAAAACCAAAATATTGAAAAGCAGATCCAATTCATGAAGTTGCCAAGCATGCGTAAAGATTTAATGTATTATACTTTTATCGTGTTCGCTATATGATTTAAGTGCGTGTAAATAAAAATAAATATTTCAAGTCTTACAAAGTGTTATGATTTTTGAACTATTAAATAACAATTAACGAATATAAATAATTGTTTTATTTTAGGTGCCTGGTACATATTGTAATATATAGTTTTTAAAAGTTTCTTTTAAATTTGTTTCCTTGGTGTAGGTATTTGAATTAAAACATTATTGGTTAAACTTATAACCAGACGCAATAATATTAATATATTATCTTCTTATAAGTCTAGATGTTAACTTTAAACTTTATAAAACAAAAATAATTAAAAAAGTATATACGTTATATGATAGCTCAACAAATAAGTATTAATACAAAGATAAAGATGAGTTATTTAAGATGTGTAACCACAGTTGTACTGTCATTTACGAATTTAATTAAAAATGAACTTAATATCACATGCTTAACTTTTTAAATTTCATTTAACCAAAAAAAAAAACATACTAGTCTCTCAAAATTCACAATTACATGAAAAGTATTATTTTCCAATGCACTTCGTCAGTTGTAATCCCTTTCGGGTTGCTAAATACAATCATAATCCTGGTCCTGACCTAAAGCGGATAAGCAAATATAAACTATATAATCTATGTTTTAAATATTTTAAATTTTTTATTAGAATCTTATTTTACATTTTCAAGCTTATTGACTAAGCACATAACATTTATAGGAAAACAATAGTGGAGATATTTGATAATTTCAAATGATTATAAATAGCTAACATTTTCTAAATGCTTTAAAAGTTTTAGAAAATGATAATTAAAGTAATATTGGAAAGTATAATATAGTTGATGTGATATAATATAATATTGTATTGAATTATCAAAAATACAAAAATCTTTTGTAGAAAATCGAAATTATACGTTTGAATTCCAATGTCATAAACATGTATTTTTGATAATAAGAGTTTTTGAATAATGACGATATAAAAAAAATTGTTCAAGTTTTTATTCGTTATAATATATTGGAATATACATAGCGTCAACATTTAAATTTCAAACTGTCATACAAAATGTAGGTGGCTTTACGCTAAACTTTTTTTTTAAATTCCAGTAATCTAAACTTATGAGGAATTTTGTATACAGTAAGAATTTTATAATAAAATATTAATGGTTATAACCTGGTATTAAATTAAAACCGTCAACTTGCTCTTATATATAGTATTATCTTATATTATTGTAGGTGCCAAAAGTTCTTTGTTGTTGTAATAAATGCATTAGTAGTTTAAATTAATATTATTATTATTAAATTATTTTGATCATTTTATACGATCAAAAATAATTCCAAACAGTACTGGTCTGCCACCCTATAGTTTTTAGAATAGGTAATTTTAAATAAAACATTAGAATAAAATATTTATAAATCTTCCTATTAGAAAAATATTTTTCAATTATTAATAAAGAGAATTACTAATTTTTGTAAGAAACGAATTCCATATTTTATACAATAATCATTTTAATATAATCTCATATAATATTACCTTACCATAGCTGCGGTTGACTTATAAATCAATACCGGCACACTGTTGAACATCATAAATATGTTCATACTGTTCATAGTATAAATAGCATAAAATGAATCTGATAATTTGAAAATGTAATGTAATGTATAAATTTAAACATCAAACACTTGTAAAATACATTTATATTTTAAAAATATTAAGATTTCTTTAAGAAAAAATGTATGTTTGATCTTGAATTAAATTTTCAAACTTTTCAATTGTTGCTAAAAATTGTTGCACGCATTTAGTAAAAAAATAATTAAGAATTTAAAACGATTGCATATGCTGATAAGTGATAATTATCACTACTTTTGATAAGACAATGTGAACAATACATCATATTATTATGTATCACAATATCACATTATGTACATCAGTGTGTATCGAAAATGGTAATATTTAAGTGATATTGAAATTTTTTAAATTTATAAGTTTTTGATAAATTACAAAATATTGTTAGTGGATACAATTGAATTGTAATGCGTTTAAATATCTACATTCGTCAAACTTTGAATTATTTCTATCGATTTTAATAATATTTTTGGTTATTTTTTTTTCAATTCCAGTTAAAAACACTTATAGAAAATCGTATTAAAAATAAACTTTGGGTGATAGAATTAAAAATTTTAAATCTAAATAATTTATATATTTTTTATTATTCTCACGATGTTTATAAATATTTCGATTTTAAATAAATATAAAAAAATAAAAAAAATACAGGACTATGTGTTTTCGATATTTGTTGGATTAGAAAATTTTATTTATTACATTTCCAAGCATTATTGTACACGAATAAAAATGTGATCACACACGATGAGTATAAAAAAAAAATAACTAAACAAATCAAGTTTCTTGTGTATAATTATCACGAAAAGAGCTAACACAATAAACAGTTTTAACGTGTTTTTATAAATATATCTACATTAGGTCTTCCTGTGTATTGATTTTATCAATTTGTCAGTTTATAAAATTAGGCAAACGATAAATCGCACACGCCACTCTGTTACGGTTTCTCTCTAGTGTGCATCCTCTGGTTCGTGAGATCGCTGCTAATTGCGAGTGACTTGTCGCATACATTGTACTTCCACGCCCAAACTCGTTCTTTGCAGCTACCATCATAATAAATAAGTGCACTCATTTGATTAACGGTAATAAAGGCACAAATTACACGTATTTTTTTGCTATTTACACTAATTCAAGTAACACAGTCGTGGTCAGACTTTGTAATAATATTATAGGTATAATGTATATTTTACAAGATAATATTGATTTTTATAGTAACGCTGTTACTTTCTGTATAATGTATTATACTTTTCTGTATACATTCATTTGGAGTTTACAGTAATCGTTGTAATCGCGCTTAAAATAATTATATATAAATTAAAATAATATGCCAATAGAATGCGAAATCAGAATAATTAAAAACCATCATGATGATTTATTTAGATCGTATATTACAAATTATTTAACACGGTTTATTTTTACACAAATTTAAAAATAAAAAAAATGGAATAAGGAAATCTACTTCCGCGTTATGATTTTAAAGTTTTTAATTTTCAGAATACTATTTAGAACAATAACATTATAGAAATATATGATAGACTTATCGATGTATTTCTGCACGGGTCCACCCCCCCCACCCCGTATCTACTGCGTTCCGTCCAATCGGGTGAACTCCGATCACTAGTAGTTGTACTAAACTATATCTATCGGTGTGTCGGCAACCTCGGCGGCGAAGGGGTTCATTCATTGTCAGCCGCATTGTTTCAACACGCGTCGACTTCACGTGCACCGTACTGGGTCATTTTCTTTTATACAATATAATTAATTTTGTTATCTGAGCGCTGACATCGTCAAAGCTCTAATCGGCCTCCAATCGAATGCGTGAACATCACGTCGAAAACGGAAAAACTGCCGTAGAAAAATCGTAGGAAGCGGCGACGGTCACGATTTTAACGATCGAAGTCGTCCGTTATTCTTTTGTTCGGGCTTTCGAAGCGTCCACGACGATAATGCGCTTTGGGAAATCGATTTAAACAATAACTGTACACGCACGAGATTCGCAAGTCATCAACTAAGTTTTAACACTCTCTTGTACCTGTGTAAGTGCATTAAAGATTACACTACGCATTATACATTATTTCGGAAGTCGTATATAAACGAGGTGTAGTAAAAGTATTACAAAATTGATATATTCGTGCGGTTTGTAAAGTTATTGGAATGGGATAATAATAACAATTTTTCAGAATTTCACATTAGGTTGTGTTATTGAATATTGTCCGTCTGTAGTTTTTAAGTTTTAAATTGTTGAATATCCAATGGTCGATCGGTAGATACTACAGTTTTAACTTTAATATCATAGCTTTTGAAATACTTTTTTTTTTGATTAAGTATCAATAATAATATATATATTTCTTTTGTAATTTAATAAGAAACGTTACAATGGAAAACGGAAGTTAAAATATTGCGTATAGGTACCTTTACGTTTTTCTAATTTATTTTATACGTATAACTACGTAAGTGGTTTAAACGAATTAAGATTTCATTATAAAATTTACTTCAAGCTCAAACTATTCTATTTTTGACCAGTTGTTTGTTTAATTTAAAAAATATCATATACAATAATATCGTAATGTCTAGAATTCGTATGCAGATACGCAAATACAATGTAAACATACCTCGTTCCTTCATATTATTATTAATATATATATATGTGTGTGTGTGTGTGTGTGTCTACACGAGTTTCATTATTTATTTCGTCGATTGTACGTACCTTGGTTTTATTTTTTACTACTTGAAGTCTAAAAGGTTCAGTAACAATATTCTTATGGATTATTCAAGTATAACAGTAGTATTGCAATTTCAATCTTATCAAAACGGTCAGAATTTCAGATACACGAAGGAATATTTATGTTTGTACTTTGCATAATGCTACAAAAACGTGTCAATTTGACAAAATAACGCGTGCATGATAATCCGAAACTAAAGATGTATAAATATTAAAGTAACTGTATCAAATCATACGCAAGTAATGTTGTAAAGTAAAATATAGTTTTCCTGGAAAAAATTGAAAACATTGATCACAATAGTTTTGTTCAATCTGCCAGACATTGTTTTTGCAGCTATATAAAAATTATTGTGAACTCGGGGAACTTTCCAAAACTGTTTTTTTTTTTAAATTTATTTATTTAATTATTTTTAATTTACCTAGTTGATTACAAAACAAAACAGCTATCGCGTATAGCATGAGGCTTATCAACCATTTGTGTATATTTATTAAAGTCGTGGACAATATACATAGGTTAGATTACATACCTAAATATATAAACACGCATACATACATACATAAATAGATACCTACAATCATTATGCGTTCATCGTCCATTTGTCATTAGGCTTAATTTTGAAGGAGAGTAACAACACGAAAATTAAAATAATGGTTCTATAATGTATCAAAAATTCACAAGAAAGACCATTTTTCAATTATTTTAAACAAAATCTTGAAATTGAAAAGTCAATTGTATCATATTTTTGTTTCACATTTTATAAAATTTTACAAAATATGAAATACTTCTAAATCAAATTATTATAAAAAATTATTCGTGATAGGTATATGATTTATATCACATTCCATATTATTCACAAATACGCAACTGCAGTCACACAGACGCACACGCCCAAGGTGATTAGACAAATTATTGGAAAGATTAATAGAAATGCGAATATAAATACAATTTATTGATATATCCATAATACCTAATGAAACTAAACCGTTTATTTCCAATTTTAATTTATAAATAAATCAGACGTTAAACTCAGAGACCCTGTATAGCTTAGTAACTCCCTGTCTTTGAAGGCAATGTGCTATATAGTTTCCGAGTTAGTTACCTAATATTAAATATAAGTATGTACAATACACGAGTAGTAAATGGACAGCAGGACAATCATAACCGAGTGGGTCATAGAGAAACGATAAATGTTTAATATATTTCTGACATACCTGCAGAAGGTTATTATATTAAATGTTTTTGTTGCAAGTATTTTGTCAGTGTTTCGTTTTATAGTTTTATTTTTCTTTATTGACCTGAAAACAATCGAAGTATTTAGTTTAGGTTTGTTTTTATATTCATTAACAATTATTAATATCCATGTTTTTTTTTTTTTTTGACACTTCTAAATGATTACTTTAATTTTAAAATCGTATGTATGTTTCATAATTAGTTTTGAACTAAATTATTATTTCTACTCGAAAATGTAATTTGTTGTTTATTTATTAAAAAAATGGTGGGTATGCGTCCAGGATAGATAATATGTGAGATACCTTGTTTTTGAATAGTTGAGGATACAAAGGGGAATAGAAAAGGCGTACGCATTACGAGTAAACCAAACAGGGACCTTTAAGTCTATAAGGGACAGGAGAGAAAGAGAGTCCTAAAAGTAGTTTTTGGAGAAAAGAAAGATTATGTGAACGTCTCCGACCATCTAAATGGGATAGATTTTAAAGTGATGGAGTTAGCGGAGTACAGTCATGATGGGGTGGGTAGTTTATATTCGGAGTTGTGTTATGTTAGTATATGTTATGAATTTAAAAAAAAAAATGTTTTTTTACTTGATTTACTTGTTGACTTACATTAGCTGTTTATGGGTTCCAAACAATCAACCCATTCAGGAATAGATTTAGCAAGATCAGAGTCATTGTTTTTTAATTTTTTTTTTTAGGAAATGTATATTAAATTATCAAAAAAATATCGAAACAAATCGTTAAAAATCATCATTTTTTTTACAATATTCTAAATGTTTAATGAAAAAAAAAAGTTTTTTACCGATTATTTTATCGTTTTAAGACGTTTTAAATCGTCTTAACATTTGTATATACAAATCTATTTTAAATTTAAAAACATTTTAAATTTTTGTTTCAATTTCAAGACTTGAGATTAACTAAAAATAAATTTTTTTATGCAGAAATTAGAGATATTTTATTGATATTTAACTGATATAATTTAATTTGTTTCAGATAATGTTGTTGATTCTGATAAATGATATAATTACTCACGGTTTGTTACAATTTACTCGTGAAACAGTATTAGGGCCTATTTTATGTTTTTATAAGTATATAATCTGATTGTTTTATTTAAATAATGACGCAAACATTTCTAGCAATGCCAATGCGTAATGGCATAGTTGATTTATTGATCTGTAGTACCTCCAATTATAATTTTTATCTAAAGACAATGGGTACATTTGTTTATTCAATTGAAATATGTTTTGATGATTAAAGACTGAAACTTATTAAATCGAACATTTAGCTTTTAATCTAATTTTAAAAATAAAATGGTATATCGTTATCAATAACTTATTATAAGTATAATTCATATTTACTAATACATAATATATATAATATTATTTATATTTTAAGCAATTAAATATTAATAACATTGTAACTTATTGCAAAAAGCTCATTAGTATAATTAATAATATAATGTTGATTTTAACATATTAGACATAATAGTCAATAAGTATGCATTTTAATTAGATAGTACCTATATAGTATTTTAAGTTGTTGTGTTCTGTACTGCAGCGTCTGCATAATGTTGTGTATTAATACAAATTAAATACTTATCTGTTGGAAGCTCTATGCTCATCCAAACGACATAATATGCAATTAACACCGCCGAAATTTAGTTTCTCCTTGAATAATTTTACGTTGCTCATAGGTACAATATATTTGGTGTTTGATATTCAACTAAAATGCATTTTTGTACAAACGATTTTTTCTCTCGACGATTACTTATATGTTTTGTAATGTTTAATTATTACAACATAACTTTTTTAATTCGTATTTTGTACATTTACAGTGTTTTTAAAGCTTTTGCCGTTCATATATGTTATTTTTAATTTAAATATTTAAATTGTTAGTAACGTCGATATTCCGATTAAATGTATAAATGCAGTACATCATTAATTGAAACGTACACAAAAATGAATAAAAACACGATTCACCTGCGTAATCATACATGTTATAAACATAATTGTAGGACTATGTGTAAACGAACATAGCACATTTTATTTTAATTGAAGTTTAACAAAAATGTTTCAACCTGATCATGTATTGCTCGCGTACGATACACGCCCGACCCATTGTTCTTGTCGAAACACGTATTCGAATTTGTTTTTGTATAATATTGAAATACGTTATTATAAATATAGGTATATTTGTTTTACTATAGGTATTCAAAACTGTACACTGTACACATTGTGTACGATCGATGATTAAAATATATTTTTTTGTAAATAATATATAAAGAAATTTCCGATTATCAGAACTCAACTGATTATATTTTTTACATTACTACCTAGTTAAATATACGTACCTTAGTATAATGGTAGTCACTGGTTGTAGTATCTCTTTCTTTATAGAACAGGTAGGTAGTAGTGTTTCAATTTAAAATATTATTATTATTTGTATAGATTGAAATGGTAAATTATATATATACGAATTAAATAAACTAAAAACTGTATTATCCATTTCACGTTGCAATTTTTATTTGCGAATTTTATGAATGTGTTATAATTTATGTTGGCAACTTTCGCAGTTTAACCAAACCATTTTTTTTCTGTGAAATTATTAAAATAAATTAGTTTAAAGATCAATATGCATGTAATTCTGAAAAAATATTACCTACTGAAATACTATTGAATTTATGACATTTTAAGAATATATTATATGATGAACAAAGTCCATCGCTTAATTTAGTGAATATTCTCAATATTTTGTGTAATCATCATTTTTCAGAAGACATGTAGATGATTGTAGACAAAATATATCTAGTTATATTATGTTATTCTATATTATATTTTTTAGTGAAAAGTTGATTTAATTAGCCAGATAAGCGGTGCTGAAGCGCTTGAAGCTAGGTTCCAACTCCATATCCATTAATTAATAAATATAAATATAAATAGTAATCTTATCTTGAACAGATTACTAATCACTGTATTACAATTTGTCAAATTTAATTTTTAAAATAAATTTTTAAATTTGATATTATAAAAATATAATTAATTATATCACTATGTCAAACTTCATCAATATGGTTATCTCATCGTCGACCGGTGAAGAAATGTATTTGTCATGATAATATTCCTCGATTTAATGAATTCGTTTACACCATATAAAACTATTCATTATATCATTACAATTAATAGTGTGTTCCATAAGATGGAATATTATGGAATGAATTTTTAATAAAAATAAAATATAGTTACTTAATTTTATGACCAGTGGCGCATGGGGTAATTAAGAAATCAAAATGAATGAACTTTTTTTAACTGAGTAGTTAATATTTTTCCCATATCAAATGTACATGTTTACAGTTATATGAGTTTAATTTTAACTATTGACTTATACAATAGCGTAACGACCTTATTTTATTAACGTGTAAATACACAAGTTAAATAACTTAGTACTAGGTCATGTTAATTATTTTCTTAACTTGATCAACAACTGTGGTTACAAGTTACACTCATGCAGGACTACGAGGAGTTTTCCAACCGACCTAGAATACCAAGACGAATAACCTATATCTATTACCCTACGCAATGTGAGTCATGACTATATTTTAAATTAGTTTTTTAATATACAATTTTATGTGTGATTTAAATTTGTTTTTTTAGAATTTAATAAAAGCTATTTTTTCGGTCACCTAAAATTTAAAGATTTTTTTTTTCTACAAAATCCGAGCTTATCATTTATTAATTTATTATACATTATAATATCAACAATTATACAAAAACTATTAAAAGTCATAAACTTATAACCGATATACCTACATAATAGTGATGGGTCAAACTGTTCGAATCTCGGACCGAACCGAACCAAACCCTTAATGTTCGGTTCTGTTAGAAAATCAAACTTGAAAATATTTTTCGAACCAGATTTTCTGGCCACGATAGTTCAAAGACCAAATATTTGTACAATTCTTCAAAAGTTATTTTTAAAAAATAAAAATATAATCATTATTTAGAAGTAATTAGACTATTAGCGATAGAAAGTCATAAGCTGTAACGGGTACTTTATATACCATTTATAATAATAATGATAAAAAGTATT
Organism: Rhopalosiphum padi; assembly: GCF_020882245.1. Lineage (NCBI taxonomy): Eukaryota > Metazoa > Arthropoda > Insecta > Hemiptera > Aphididae > Rhopalosiphum > Rhopalosiphum padi. The sequence goes on from NC_083599.1 coordinate 31,151,301, forward strand.
AAGTTCGAGTTCGAGTTCGACTTAAAATGATTCTAGGTTCGGTTCGGTTCGGTTCGAGTTTGAAAAAATAAATTAAACTTTGGTTCAAGTTCGGTTCGATTTAAAAAATCAGGGTTCGACCCATCACTACTACATAATTATATAATATTTTGTATTATAAAGTGATGCATACCGACTGGCTCGACGACTTATATTGTATTATTACCTACTCAAAATGAACATCCCAAATCGGTGAAATTGGTGCGACACGTTGGCATATAATACGCATATATATATATATATATATATATATAGGTAACATTTGAACGGTTTTCTAGAAAATCTATCTGCCGGTTATTTGTCACCGAGTCAGACTTTTTGTTATTAATCTGACTGGTCGTGGCGTCGGCGATACGGAAGTTCGACGCGAATATTATGGATTTTAATAATGATCATCAAATTATAATAACAATAATAGCAATAATAACATGTCTTGATTATAATTAAGGTGTTTGTTGTGTGTTTCGCCGCAAAACAATCAACCAACAAATCACTGCACGGCCGCCACTCACTTGCAAACACGCGTGTACGCGAGTCGTAATGGAGTTTGTGTTATATATATATATATATTATGGAAGTTACTTATACTCGAAATATTCGCGAGCGTGTCATTATGTTGTGCGTATATTATATTATTATCGATCAGAAAACGATGTTGTTTTGTCGTCGCCGGCGTGCCAATATGCAGTGAATTGAGTCGTACGCCGACACGTAGCCACCGCGACGTCAGCGTATATCAATAAAACATATTTTCCATTCTTATTCGGCGAGAGCGACAGAAAAATTCTTTTGTTTTATTCTCGATTTTATTTATGTTATACCACATCCGAGTGGGGTTTAACCGGCATATTATTATTATGTTTTAGTCTTGAGTACGATATAAATATTATATCAATAATGCAACATATGTCATCCGCATTTAAATTTATCAAATGTTTGTTTAGCGCGGCTTACTTAACCTACGGACCAAGTAGTTATTTATTCGATTAAAGTTAACTACCGTAAAATGGTTTTACAATCGTTGTTAGCAAGTATAAGGATAGCATAATAACTAATAAGTGTTAATAATGAATTGTCGAACAGTTGAGTTGTTGAACAGTCAAAAAAATGTTTCATAAAAGCCGGGTTTAATTTAATTTTGAAATCAATAATAAATGAAAAAGTAGATAGCGATGAATAATAATATGATAACATCGATAAGCATTTGACTCAAACTTGAAAAATTTAGTAGAAAAGAAAACGGAAAGTTACATAACAAAACGAAAAACATTGGATGAATTTTTTGAGTATATAATTATATGTAGAATAAAAAATAGGTAAAATGCAATAATAAATATGTAAAATACGTGTAATAAAGATCTGTCGGTAAAATAAAATTTTTATTTACAGCCTGTACCGAATGGAAACCTGTCTAAAATGGAAAAATTATCCGGTCCTGACCGTTTTCATATTACACAGGTTTTACTGTATTTTCGGGTATACCGGGCCCGTCGTTCGTATACGTAAGATACGAGTTGACTATTTATACGTCTCTTTTTAGCCGAGTCCGATGTCGCAACTAGACAAACGCTATTTTAGCGGGGAGTTCAGAAAAACGGTAACCGCGGTTCTTCTATATAGGACATATATAGAGCGCACATAGCTGGTGTACTGTTATTGCGAAATTCGCGGTGTTGCAGCACACACCAGATGACAATAGTATGGTCGATTGTTTAACCCGCTATAGGTCACAGTGGAGTAAATACAAAATGTAAAAATCAGAAAAAAAATGTTCAATCATATGAAATATGGATTTACGCGTCGCACAGGTACATCGTGTCGCTCTCGTATTCGCACGGCAGAGTGACGAATGTTGAACGAACGATTTATTGCAGCACTCATCACATATGGGGGAACGTTTCCTCTCCAGTATGTGTCGGACGGCGTTCGGTTAGGCTGTCGGTAAATTAACAAACGATTTATCACGAACTGTACGTCACGGCGGTACGGCCGGTACGGTTTTTCTCCCGCGTGGGTCTACTGGTGTTTCGTAGAGTTATCGCACTACTCGAAAACGACACAACGTCGTCTAACACGTGTTAGAAGTTATAACGCGGGTACGGTTTCTCGCCTGTAATAATAGCTTTAGGTACTCGTTTTCTAGGTATCAAGAGGCGAATCTAAAGAGGTTTGATAAAGTTTATAAAGTTGCAAACGTTGTCACGCGTCATTTCTCTGATCATGTTTAATAATGCATTAATAAATTAATATACCAAACACGGTTATACTTTGTTTTAGAATGTTAAATATGTAAACTAATATTTAATTATCGTATAATTACGCGGTCACTACCTTTATAATGTATTAAAGTTTAGTGTTTTACGTTCGAATAGAGTTTATTGATCTTATACGGTCTTTAAACAAGAACTTATTTTAACTACGTTAAGCTTATGTAGGTGCACATTTAAAAAAAAAAAAAAATAATAAAAATATCAGCAAGACAGAAACAACTTGTTTAACTTAATGTGACTGCGTGATGCTGTTGTGCTGTTGAGTATAGTTGAATGCTTCACCTAGAATTTAGATTCTAGATTATAAAATATATACAATTATTTTTACACTTCAATTATTTATTTTTTTCTAATTTTATTTAGAACTAGAATTGGTTATAAACTTATAACTCTTAAGGAAATTATTGTCGAACATACGTTTAAACAGTTAATGTTTTTATTCTATTTTTTCAGACAAAATAATTATTTTACAATGATGTGTTAATCTATCTGATAATAAATATAATTTCTAATAACATATCATTATTCATTAATATATTATAATAAAATATCTTTAGAAATGTAGGATAACATATTGTCTCCATTCATAAACGTTTTTTGTGTAATTTAATCCATACCTACTATACGACTTAGTAACGTCCCTGTTTTTGTTTTTAGTTTTTTGTAATAAGTAAAGATACTTAAAAAAAATATGAGATTATTTTAGACAGAGTATTTTGGCTTTTTTGTACTACTTCTTAGTTTATTTTTAAATTTTCATAAATATTGATAGGATTTTTTTTTTTATCAAATTACTTTAATTATTAACAAAAGTTAATTTTTACTATATAAACTTTAACTATAAAAACTGACTAATACAGGTAATATAATATAGAAGAAAAATAAAATAAATCTATAATAATTATTTTATCATTACTCTATCTTACTTGACAAAAATAAAATTCTCTGAAAAACACCAACAATACTTGTACATATAATTAGATTATAATAGTCTACACGACCCGCGACGTGACCTAAAACATTATTACTCTAATTATTTATTACAGTTATTAAGTTTTGACTATGTAGTTATTATTATATATTATGTCTTATTAATTTATGTCACATGTAATATTATGTTATTGTACTTTTATCAACCAACTCATTATATCGTTATATTAGGTACTTATATTAAAATGATTTACTCGTAATAATTAATTTACATTTTTTTTTTTTGTTTCTCTTCAATGGCATCGTTATGAAATTATTGTTTTAAATAATGTCCCGGACGGCCCGGACTAACAATTTTGTAGAAATAATATTCTTTATATAATATATATATATAATAAATATAAATGTAATATGTATGTATGTATATGTATTAATATCGTTATTGTGTTAGTTTATGTAGACAATTGAGCACCTATTATAGTTCTACGATTTAGTTTAAATAAGTTTAGGGACGGAATTGTCATTAAATATAGTCAACATAACAATTAACAAGAAATAGACACGTATTTATACACATACAGTATCATATACATATTATATACCTATTTTACTATCGTGTTTAACAAAATAATTTTTTTTTATTCTTATCATCATCACGTTATATATTAAAAAAAAAAAAAAACAAATTATTTCAGCTTATAAATAAATATATTATGTAAGTACATGAATTATATTTTAAAATAAATCTATAAATTATGTACGTCCATATTGTACCACCGTTTTCTTTAATAATAAATAACAACTTCTATTGTTGTACAGACATATTTATAAATAATAATCGAAAAACTGATAGGAAATTCAATTTCATACTATTGTAAAGATTTCTTTTTTTCATGAAGTGGCTCATAAATAAAACAGTTATTTTATACGATCACTGGGAGGTTGCGCTCTTTAGAAGCTTCATCTCTACCTAAATACTATCGTTTGCTTGGTTTTTTCAGATAATTTTACAACTATATAGGTAATTATATTATACATTAAAAAGTTTTTAATATTATTTATTTTCTTTCATTAAGATTATTCCGAATGGAAATGGTCTTTCAGAATATCTGTATATTTTTGAACATATTTTATAATATTGAATTTATATATATATATATATATATTAGTGTTTTATTTTTCAATATTTTTAATAAACAGCGTCAGACTTTTTTATCCAAAAACAAATTTAGTATAATTTACTGTAATTGCATTATTATAGTATAATTCCATACCATATTATGCTAATTCGTATTAACTTTTAAATCAATATAGATATATCGTTGAATAATTTAAATAAGGTTCATGATATAACCTTATAACAATATAACAATGATTATGTTTTGTTTAAATATCTAATACGATCAAAATCTTACTTTAATTAATCAACAAAACTAATGTGGCCTTAAAGACTTAAATCATAATATTTTTTTTTTTTAATTTTAATTAATAATAACCTAAAAAGAATCGTATATACAATTATCCAGTCTAAGTATTTAAATTAAAAAAAAAATGTATACCTATTAAAATAATTTACATATTTTCCAAATGTCGATATTTTCGGAAATATTTGAACTTAATCGCGTTGAAAAATAAATTATGAATAATATGTGTTTTTCATATTCTTTGTTTGCGTGAAGAACAACTTATCAGGGACTTTGAATTACATTTTAAAGCTATTAAATTATTAAATTAATTGTATTGTAATTTATTTTATTTTGAAAATTATATCAATTTTAGAAAATGCCAATAAATAAGTCTCTATAGTTATTAATTTTTTAATTACACCAAAGATAATTTTATCGAAAGCTAAATTTAAGTTTCTAAACATAAATTAAATAATTTTATGTTATCTTCGTTATACTCATACGTCTATTCGTTTATCTGTAGTTAATTTATATATAATTAGAATTGTTGATTTGGTTAACAAAGAAATAAATATGTAATTTCAAATAAATCAAGATATTCGATTTATTTAGGTTTATGCATAAAAGTAATAACTATATACTAAGTTATCGAATTATTTTATTTAATCATGGAACATATTTAAACAATGTTTAAATTGGAATAGTATTCAAATTATTGAATTATCATATTTTTTAGGAAACTTGAGTAGTAAATGGTCAACTGTATTAACTAGTGTGGGAGGCAATTGGAATGAACGATAGTTCTTAAATCAAGAGCACGAGTCGAGGGTAATAGTATAGGAAACTCGAGTGTGTTCATATATATAAATAATATACTTAATAATTGTGTATTTTGATACATACGCCTACGTAGCTACATTTCCTTGCGTAGGCGAGTAGACGAAGTAAGTCAGTTGAAAACTTAAGTCGGGAAGACGACTTAAATTTCCTACCCTCTGATATACATGCCAGTTATAAGTTATTCATTGATATAATAGTGACTTTGAAGCACAATACAATTTAAATCATCAAATTATTTTTTAGAAAACTAGAATTATTACTAATAATTTATTAGTAGTATAAACGTTTAATTTTTAATTATTTGTTAGTATTTAGAAAGTTTACTTATCGTAATTTACAAAATAAAATACACTACATTTTATCCACGGTTGTTTCAGTCTTTGATTTTATTTAACTGCAATATACGTCAATCTTTATTTTTGAAATTGTATCAATACCTATTTGGCTATTTTCGTTTTCGACATTCACACATTGAAAACACACGCTTAAGTATCAATCGTAAACTATTTAATTTGATGTTTCAAACTGATATAATTAAATTATTATGCACGTCATTATCTTAGGTATACTCGTAATATAATAAACTTCCACGTTATCGTGTTCAGTAATTATGACCTTACGAGTTGTCTTTGAATGAAATTAAAGTGTCTTCAATATAAACACAAAATACATGCTTCTAGACTAAAGTGATCTATAACAGGATTGGCCAAAAGTTCGATCACAAAACCCGTTCAAGTCGATCGCGACTCCATTTCGCATTTCCTTGAAGTTATGGATGTTTTTCAGAAAAAAATACAGTAGATTCTTGTTATATCAAATCTCAAAACAAGAAAAATAGACAGAAGAAATCGAAAATTTCAAGGTATCAAGTTTTATTAAAATTCTTAAAAAAATTGGTATATAATTTGAATGCTTAAAATGAATAATTTGAATACTGAAAGTACTAATACTACATATTATACATAGGTACCTATCAATAAACTACAATAATGAATGAATATATAATTTTTTTTAAAAAAAATTTATCATTAAATTTTGTTTAATATTACTTTTGTTTTTGTAAGAATGTAAAAATAAATTTTAATGACATTTGATCTATACTTATTTTTTATTTAACTATATTGTATATGAATATTACCGACCACCGTATACTAAACAAAAACATTTAAAAGTAAGTTAAAAATAATTTCAATTAAAATAACAATAATACCGAGTATAAAAAGCAGAATAGAAAGATAAAGCAAAACAAAAAATTGAAATTAGAATGAATAAAACGTATATTCATGACTTTTGAAATAGGCGAAAGAGAAGTGGGATACTCGGTCGCTGTACGACGTACAAAGGTTCAAACATAAAAGTAGTTGGTTAAAATTTTTACAAAATTGTTTTTTATAATATGATGTAATATTATTTCAAATATATGTATATAATAAACCGAATATTATAAGCCATACTATAATTATTTTAGAACATGTAATAAACATTCATATACCTACACTATAAAGAAATATATAATTATTAATTATACAGTGTGTTTTTTTTTATATCTATTATGTTGATGATAATGTGTCAATGAATTTGGATAATATAATGAAACATACAAGAATGATTTCTTCGTTTTGAAACGGCATTTTTTTTGTATACATTTTTAAAAGTATATTTATACTCATTAATTGTTTTCATTAAAATAATTGGAATAGATACATTTAATTAACTAGAGCTAAATAATTATTTTTGACTATATTTTATAACATTTTATATTTTTTTTATAAACATAGATAAGAAATTTAATAATAAAATTAAATAGGTAGATGTCCTTCATTTCGGGATAGAACAAAATATTTCCAAAAATAATTATTAATTGTTTTTAAATCCAGCATACAATATCACAATAAGTATACATATTAAATATTTAGAAACCATAAAAGTTGATTTAAAATATTGTTGTCATTTTCTTACATAAAATTATTTTATATATAAATTCTTAGGAGCTGAAGTCAGTAGTATACTAACGGTCGTGGATAACTCTCCTCAAAATTGGTAAATGATAAAATTATTTAATTATTAAATTCAAATCAGCGCATTTCATAATAATTGTAAGTATATTTCTATAAACTATACCTGCTAATCATGTTTATCATATAAGTACAATTCACTTCAACTAAGTTTTAAAATTTCATAAAAAAATGTTTAACCCAATTTTTTAGTTTTTTGCCATTAGATTATCCGAATATTATAATTAATATTATATAAATTCAAACTATAATATTATTACATATTTGTGTTAGTGAAAGATTTCGAATGTTTTTTTTCACGGGAAAGTGTTAACAACATACTTGTTAGTTTGATGGTGAAGGACGGGAGGAGTGGTCTTCGTTGTCTTTGTTGTATGAATATCTATACACACATTGACATCGATGGTATTCAACTGACGAAACTCTGTCTTGAATTTTCCAAAAATGTATTAAACTCTCCCGGCACGCCAAGCCCTCTCACGCGCACACACACACACACACAAACAAACTTATTAAAGCCATCATTCCTAGCACGTCAAGTACTCGACAGTCCACAATAATTGCCCTCTTTTGGTAGAGTATTTCACTGAAACGAGTATTTTAATTTCGTGTGAACTTCTCATTGTGTGTATACCGTGGCCACTATCCTACACAATTTTTAAGAAATTCTGGCGAAAAATCAAACCAAACACGTCCGACAACCAAAGTGCTCGTATATCAGTTAATCGATAGTTCGGTTATTAGTTCGTGTTTCAATTTCTCACGACCGCTTGAAAATATTTTGTTTCCAATCACGTTCAATAAGTATATATACACATATAATAATATTATTTATATACTACATGATATTATTGCAATGAGAAAGATGTAACGAACGTGTATAATTTATTCTTAATTTTGAGATATTTAAATATATTTGTAATACAATTTGTGGTGAGTTATCCTCTATTACCGGGAAATATTAAATAGATTACACGTTAAGACTTAAAATATCTAAATAATATAATAGGTACCTAATTTAATAATATATTATATGTTTCAATACTGTCGTATACTACAGACAGTACTAATTGGGTACTTACGAAAATGTTAAAATACATGGGCTGTATTGTAAAAATTACACTTTTGCAAAGTCAGTTAAGTTATACACGGGACATTCCGATGAAGAGAAAGTGCTAAAACCACACTACACTAAAACGAAATCATTATTGTAATAAAACGACGGACATCGGGACGACGTCTCGCTGCTGCCGTAAGGTCCGGCAGGAATGTGTGTGCGGTGATTATCGTATATTATTATATGTGGAACGATGATAGCGTATATATTCTACGACGGACTACCCAGCATTATTTCATATTTGTTTTAATTAATAACGAATGTGTTTTCGACCGAAAATCGTGTTAGATATTCTTGTAATCCTTTGACGTCATTATCTTCCAGACTGGACTGTGTTGCGTTATACGACATCTCGACTCGCCGAGGTTTACAAGGGACGGACGTAGAACATATTATAAACGTACGCCGTCGTACCTAAATTAAACAGCGGCGCCTAAAAATATAAATATATGATAATATTATTTACACGCACAGTACGGAAGTAAAAAGATGTAGCTGGTTTAGCACGTGTCCACCAATCGCAAGTGATACGGCAATATAGGCACACTATACATAGAATATTACATGTCGTACACAATACTATAATATTATATATATATATATACTTGCGACCGCCGCATAATCCGTACCGATACACAACCGTTTAATATGTATACATATATTAGTTACCTATATAATATACATGTTAAACTTAAAAAAGTCAAAGATAAACAATATACATTTAGTTTTTAAAAAAGTATTATCGTTTTTGCCTTTTGGTAATCTTTTTTCCAGCAATTTTAAATACAACTGTAAAAAAATAATACTATAGTTATTATCGTTATTATTTTTAAATATTTTACGTGACATCGTGAATTTTTAATTTCATATTCCAAAGCAGAATATTTACTGGAAATGTATGCGATTTCAAACTAGTAATCAATTTTTAATTAGTATTTAATGTTTAGATAAGTGCAAATGTGGACCAATGTGCTGTGGTACTCGTATATACCCTTGTGACGCTCTACTCGGCTTATGTATAATACTGTTAATAATAATTATAACTTAAAAGATAATTAATTAACTAACTGCTCATTTGAAATTCGGTTTTTAGATATTACCATATATTTTGCTTTAAAATATGAAATTAAAAATGAACGTTGTTACAATAATTATGTTTTTATATTTTGGGCACGTAATGTAATGTGTATGTGTGATTTGAGTATTCGATTAATACAAACTCAACCACCATCTCACGTTATTTTGTCCAACTCACAGTACACATTGGTGTTATATTTAAACTATTTTAATAGATAATTTGTTAGATTTGATACCATGTTTAAGTAATTTCACGATGATATCAAGAACAAGTATTGTAAACTGTTATTAAAAATACTTAAGTAAACGACTCAAAACGTCGTAGGACTTAAATAAACTACGTATTAATGAGCACTTACGATTTTTTTTTTAATTTTTTGCAAGCGTTATTATCGCACATTATACACTGGAGATATTTTTATTTGACCATATTTTAAGGATAAATATAATACACACTAATGGTAGTTTTTTTTATGAAGTCGTGCATAAATAATAATATTTAATAATAAATATTCCAATGGTAATTTTGAAACACATTTATTATAGTTAGTTACATAATAATTGTTTAATGGGATAATTAACATCGTTAACATTATATTTACAAGGTTTTGTATATCGGAGTGTGGTTATGGAGATATTTTAGGGTACGTATTGTACATTATAGGGTGTATAATAATTAACTACCATTATAGTTTATTAACTGAAGAAATCAATTTTATTAGTTAGAATTCCAAGTATTAGAGGAAAAAATATTGTTTTTTTTTTTTGAGTATATTTTTTTTTACATTAATTCTGTAGTGTGATAAAAGTTGTTTACAGTTCTTTAATAAATTAAATTTAGTTACATTCAGATGATATTAATAATAACATATAAAACTAAACAATAATAATCTATAGTGATTACGAAAAATTAACGAAGAACAATATTAATATTGTGAACGAAATGTATTTTACTTATGCTGACATGACTATTAAAAAGCATTTTTCTTCAGACTTCAAAATTTATTTGATAGTTTTTTTATTTTTTTAATCAATTCAATCGTGATTTTCCTTAAAGTTAATATTGGAAAGTATAAATTTAATAAACTGTTATAATAATAATAATATATTTATATATCATATTATTCTAATGAAATGTATTGTAATTTATAATTGCCAATCATGGATGTTGATACAGTTTAAAGCAAATAATAAATATTATACTTATTATAGGAAGTAAAGTTAGTTTTAAATATTGTTACGCTAATATACTTTATTATTTTTAAACAACCAATACGCATAGTCAACTTGAAGAATACAACACATTCGATCGTGGAAAACGACATTTAACATCTCATACCAAAGCGCTTTCAAAACTGTGCACCCCGAGCACTTTCTAGGGGTCGTACCGTGAAATCGTACGAGACATTTTAAATTCTATTTATAACTTATAAATATTTTTCTGAATTTTCGGTAATTTCAAATCGAATTTAATAATAAAAAAAAAAAATGTATTTTACGTACTCCTATTCAAACCCCATAAGAACCATATATAAATATTCAGATAGTAGTGTACACACAAATTCTCGGAATCGGCGTTCATCTGTATAATATTAATAGATAGAGCCATCACTATTATTGCAAAAGATACTAGCACTACGGCAGGGCACCGCGACTGCATTTAGTCAAAAAAAAAGGGCATCGCTGGAACCGGAAAAAAGCTTGGGAACTGCACACAGGGTGTTGCCACAAGTGGTCATGTGACACTCGAAGACAGATTCAAAGACCCGACATTTGATATTAATTATAATATTATTAATGTAATGTAATTCACTATTTTAATACCGGTATAATAGTACTTGTACAATGATATAATACGTATAGCTATGGTAGTTTTAATAACAACAAGTAACGGTTATTACAATTATTGTAACGATCTGTAATGTACAATAAATTATCGGCCAAACTAAGTACTAACAAGGGAATTGGTGAATTATTATCGTCCACTATTTTAGTTTAAATGACATCCGTAAGTTAACGGAGATGGAAAACTTATGCAGTTGTGTACTTATCCGTAAATATTGGTCAAAACTACGCTGAAATATTGAAAATAATATATTTTGAAAAGACATATTTCTTACATAATATAACATTAAATTGTTTTATTGAGATAAATAATTATATATTTATAATAAGGGAACAGATTTAAATGCTCTAAAAAACATAAAAAAATCCATAAAAAAACGGTATAATGCACTCATACTGAAAAAATGCTTTTAAAATTATTTTTAACATTGAATAAATTTGTTTAATTAAATAAATTTGTATTCTTAAGTATTAAATATTCGTATCATTTTCATCATCTTTTAATTCTCCTATCTTCTTTATACTCTGAAAATTATTTTCAAAAAATGAATATAGAATTTAGATATAGATAGGTAAATTCGTTATACTTTAACCTTGTGTTTCATACTAGCACTCTAGCTTTTATTCTAGCATACTATCAAATTTTATCAATTCTTATAAAATCATGACTTAAAAAAAAAAAAATGCACTAAAAATGAAAAATGAAAGGTACACTTTTTAGTCCTTTGATGTATGAAATTAACTTTGTGCTTGAAAAGCATTGTTTTCGGAAAAATGCATTTTGCATTTAAATCTGTTTCCTATATTTTATAATATACAATTTAATTACGATTTTAGGTAACACTAAATATTTTAGCCGGATGACTTTGTATTGAAATGAGTTTTGAGGGAACTTATAGTAAGTACTAAAATATACATTTAGTTAAATTTTCAAATGTAAAACACCATCTGTGAAGTATGTATGATACAACATATATTGTTTTAAATGGTTACACCTACAAGTTTCAGCACAAGTTTTGGATTCACCGAATTTTGGATTTTGAGCGGAGCGTTAAATGTTTTAATTTTACAATGTGTGTTATTTTTAATGTTTATAAACACGATAAGTAGTTAAAAAAATTTTGGGATTTCAACATTGATGGTAGTTTTTGGTTAGAAATATAATCTATTTTTAATTTTGAAGAGGTAAAAATAAAAATTCTCAGTAGTTTTTAAAATAATCGGGAAAAACAAACAAAAATTAAGGAAAACCCGGAATTGTTATGCTAGACAAAATCGAAAACGAATATAATATTATTTTGTATGAATATTCTAATTTTCAGAATATTTTGAATTATTTTTAGACAATTAAAATTTTTTATTTTTATATGCCAATACAATTTTTTGCTCGGTAAAAAAGCTTAAAAATATAATACAAATAAATTTGTATGCCTAATTTTTTCTTTTATCTGCAAATAATATATATAATTATTTTCTACATTTTTTTTCATTTATTTATGTAAAGTTATTTACCAGATTCCCGGCCATAATGTAATTTTAGCCCATTATCACTGTCACTGAAATGTAAGTGTATATATCCCGATAATTAGTTGTCAGTTTGTCACTAACCAATACTCAATACAGTGATAACTACTTTTTTGTCATTGTTACATTAAACTTAAATATAATAAAGTATTTGATTTTCGTTATCCTTCGATCATATTACCTAACGAATAAAAAATTAAGCTGCTGTTTAGTACGTAAAATTATTTTATTCAAACATCAACCACCTGCAAACTTCTTTTGTAGGTAGGTATTTTATACCGGTATAACATCAGACCAAAGTTTAACATTTAACAATTTTCAGTTGAAAAACTGTAAATAACTGCTTATAATTTAGAACTTAGGAAAGGTCAATTTGTTTTTGTGGGAAATGTTTATTAGCTGTAGAAAAATAAATAAAAAAATAAATTACCATTTATGGTGAATATTATGCGAAATCTACCCAAAAGTAAATCCTAAAATCCTACTTTGTTCTTACCTTTTACAACCATTCCAGAGAAAAAGAAAACTTTGAACTTAAAGCTCTTTAGTTCAACTTATTGTTCGATAGTGATTTATTTTTAAATCCTTTAGGTTGTATGTACAATTTATTCGTTAAATTTTTTAAAATAGTCTCATTGGTTACAACATAATATAAGATATTGTTCCAGGGATGTTGCTTGGGAATAATACGGATGATATTTTATTAAAATATCCTATTTTAAAATATTTAAAATCCACATAATATGAGTTTTGTTATGTATTTATCAATATAACTATTGTATTGGTTCTACAATAATGTTTGTGTGTTTTTTTTTCTATTGCGTACAATTGCATGTTATGAATCAGAAAATTTAATTCAATGTAAAATATTCTTGGCAATTTCTTGTAAAAAAATGTAATTTATTTTATATTTTGAGTTATGAGTAAAAGAAAAAAGAAATAAAAAAAACAGGAAAATCTCAGGAATTTTCTAATTAATTAATCTGGAATTACATTAAATAATAGTAAAACAGAATATTTGCACAACGTCATAAGTTCTTAATAAAATCAATTTTATATTTTTTATGTAATTCAGAAGGGAATAATCGTCGACTTGAAATTGTCTTCAAATTCTACGACACATTCATATAATTTTCAAAATTTAATGGCTTTTCTAAGCTATTTACATTTAAAGTTTTTTCTTTTATCTTGTTAAATACTATTTTCCTGTAGGAAATTATATCTGCGAATGAGTAAATGTTTGGAAAGATTTCGTAAAATCTATCCAATATTCTAACAATATAGTATCATATATTTTCAAAATTATCATTTACCATTTTATGTTTTGATTGTAAAAATTAATTTAATAAAAAAAAAAAATAAGAATTTTGGTCTACTTCTATTTATATAAGTAATACATTAATAATCTGGCTATGCTTTATGGATTTTCAATTACATCACAAATAAATCTAAATATTTCTTTAAGCTATAATATTTTTACTATTGTGGCCTAAATTTGAATACTATAAAATATATTGTGTAGTTAGTTAATTTAGTTACTGATACAATTATAATTCAACATTTTCTACAATATATCATTTTTAACTAAATAATTATGTTTTACATTTTATAGTGTGGACTATTTAATTTTCAAGACTAATATGACTTGGAAATTGTAATACCTTCACGGCTTCACGCATATTCAGTATAATATTTATCTTTTTAAGGTATTACGTTTTAGTTCTTTATTATGTATATATTATGTATTTAATGTAATTTGTTGTACCTATTTATGTTATAAACACATATTCGTCAGTAAAAACCCAAAAAGATATTAAAGTAAAACACGAAATGTATAGAAAAACAAGGATAATTCAATGTGCGAGTATAACCCGTACATTATATTTTAACATTTTAGTAATGAATTCATATTTCATACATATAAAAACTAAACATAGGTTACGCACTTACGGTTTAATATTTTATTTTGGATTATTTATAGAAACTTTGATATTAATATTAATGTTTTTATATGTTTATTTTTGGTATAAGGCAAATTATTTTTTACATTTCTTGTATTCTGAGTGGAGGTAGGTATGAATACATGGGTTTTTAAATTTTTTTTTTTTTAATTTTAATTTTGTTTTACATCCATCAACATGTTATGGATATTAAATATTTATTGATTTTCAACTTTGAGTGTAGTTTCTGATAAAAAAATGATATCTAGGTGATGGTTTTCCAAGAATAAATTCCTAGTACTTTTCAATTTAATTGGCGGAAAAATTCAATAATAATAATTTTAGTCGTATTATTCACTGGCATTTGAAACGTTAACGTATATTATTAAATTGTTTACATAAAATGTCTACATTTTTAAATGCAATATCACAAAAATTAATTTAACCTACAACATTACAATGTAGTAAAATAAAATACTTTTATAGAAAGATAAATATATCATAAAATATAGATGCATTACATTGACTTACTCTTCAACAATAAATTAGACTCACACCAACGATCAATGATCAGCAGAGTAGTCACACACACTTTAATTTATTTTTTTTTAAATTTAAACTTGACAAAATTAAACATAAAATGTATTAAGCATACACATGCTGTCGAATAATATAATTTACAAGCCATTATATTTAATAATAAACTGTTTTAGTATGTACAATTTATTGTATAGTATTAATACTGTGTATAAAATTTATATTTTTAGTTTTTTTCGCAGCTTATATCGACCATTTTGAAAACATTTTTATGTGTTGTAGTTTACTATATCACCCTTGTAAAAAAAAAATCAAAAATTATAAAATATTAACTTTTCAAATAAATTGGTTTCAAAAAAAAGTATTCACAAGATTATTATTTATCATTTAATACATTCTTTATATTATTATCTGTGACTATCATAATGCCTTGTTATCATTATGAATCAGATATTTCATACGTTTTCATTCCCGTTATGTAGTGTAATTGACGTAAATATAGTAAAATCCATTAAAATATATATTTTCCTAGAGTATCAAAAGATATGTTTTGAGTAATTGAAAGAGAAACGTTTATCTTCTTAATGAAGATTTGTACTAATTGTTCTGGTACTGACTGGAAAAAGATAAACTTTCAAATGTTTCTGAAAAAGAAATATATATTGTGAAGAAAATCGTACCCATCTCACTATTAACTGACGTTTCTGCAAAATAGTTTAGTTTAATCCAACGCAATATTATTTATCTCATAATACTTACAACACTTCATAATAATATTATATTTAATTAATATTGCGTTTATCTTATATGGTATATATATATTTCAAATTGTAACGTATGTATATATTGTGTATTTATAATTTATGAAAATCTTAAATATATTACTATTTATATTATGCTAGTTTGAAGTAGTTAAACATATTAGTTAATAGTTAATAGTATATTATTATAGTAAACATAACATACATTTTTTCACTGTCAGACTGATTTTCATATAGCAAAAAAGTATGACACGTCATAAATCTAATTTTTGTTTTCATACGATTTATCAACCCATTTTAATCTATTACAATCGTAATTTACTTATATATTTAAGTTTTGAATATTTTTTCTGTAATCTCTTAAACTAGAATTCATCTGTTGGCTAATAGCAACACTAATGAACACAAAGCATAACGTTATCGTGGAATAATATAAAATATGACTAATGAAATTAAAAACGGATTTTGATATTTCTAAATCTGAAGTGGTTGGTAGATACTGTTGTGTTAATGAGAAACTCAGCCACGAAAACGCTTAATATAACCAACAATTAATCTTAGTGTGTTATATTCGTTTTACCTTAGTTCGTGTAAAAACGGTCATTTGTTTTTATACAAACATAATAAAAATATATTTATAATGATATAATTAACTATACCTATTGTTAAATATTAAATTTTTACCAGTCTCGTAAAGAAACGGACCATAATTTATTATAACACATATTTTTGGAATAACTGTGATTGATCGCGAATTAATCTGTTGTTTCTGTCATTGATATGTATATTTACGTATATATCATAGCAGCTAAGACTCCACCATCATAGAGCAGTGATTGGTAGCAGCACATATTCTATCAAATCTATGAATATTATAGTTAAAAAAACCCAAGTCAAAAAATATATCATTGAACCATATCTTAGTTAAAACAATATTAGTCTAATAATAATAATAATAATAACAATAATAATAATAAAATATTGCATTTTAGGAAAATAAGTATGGTGAAGGGGCCTCAAAAATTCTGGTAGTATACTATAATGCAAAATTGTATAATTTAATAGCATTTAGTTAGCCTACGAGGGGTGATATTGGGATGAGGGATGGAATATATTAACTAAAATTTAAACACGATAAAATTTGAAAAAAATTAACAAATGTAGTTAATGGCGTTTGACAAAATTTAAATTAATAGGAGGGTAAGAGCAAAAAGTAATTACATTTTCAACTATAAATCAAATTACAAAAATGACACAATTGACAATCACGTTTGAGAAGTACTCAATCTAGTTTATTGGAATGATTTTTGGGAAACTACGAAGTATCGTTTTTAAAAGTTTGAGTTTTTTTTTTCAATCTTTGTAATTAATTATATTTTCAAAAAGTTTTTATTTTGTTAATCATTATAATTCAAATTAATTTAATTTGAGTAAGTACAAAGATAAATCTAAAAAAGACATTTTTACAAATTAATTGTATAGTTTATAGTTTATAAAACACGTTATTGATATATACATGTACTTTGATTTTATGTTTTTGTATTGGTACATTTACATATTTAGTATTATATTAATACACGTAGGTATAAAAAGTATTATGGTAAATTATATACACAAGACAGTAAAACCTCGATAAGACGGAACTTCGGCAAAACGGAAACCCTGGTAATACGGAAAAATTGCATGGTCCCAAGCGAATCTATCTTATCAAGGTTTAACTGTATTTTATTTTTTAATAATAATTAATAATAATTGTTTTTAGTTTTAAATTATAATTTAATATTTTCGATTTATAAAACGTTGACAAAATTAGATATCAGTTTAGACATATAATATATGGAATGGATAATGTAACGGCTCGTGAGATTTATTGGACTTTTACAAAATATATTTATTTTTATATTTTGTGTTGGTCCAAATCTAATAATATGTAGATATGATGAATGAATCTTCAAAGTGGTTTGCAAGATCATTTCGGTTGGACACCCCTACGCAAAACTAACTACTAACTAGAAATATTATGTTTGTATTGAAATCTCAATTTTTTTTTAATATGGTAAAATTCTGACCGATTAATTACATATTATATAAATTGATTATAAAACAAATGCGATTTAATTTGATTAAAAAAAACATACTTCTAATATTCCAAATGTTTAGATGATTTGGTGTCTCCCTTGCCGCACTCTCAAAACTATTTTTATTGTGGAAACACCGAAAGTAGTGCACCAATTATACTAGCCATTGATATATATTATACTGATATTAAATTATCAAAGCCATTACTAATGGCTATTAGGTTTTTTTTCTGTTGATACGAAATTTAAAGTTTAAATTGTACAAGTACAAAAAAAAAAAAAAAAAATGTGGTGGTTTTTAATGCTAACCAATTAACATATTAAAACAATATACAATGTCGGTGGACTAAGCCAATTAAAACATGTTTTATTTTTGTCGATTGTGTGCAAACATACTGAACGATATTTGCAGTATTACTGTAAGTACTTTGTTTTCTATTTCGTTGTTTTTGCAACTATCGAATAAAGCAGACAATCACGGTTTGGTTACTGCGTCCGACTATATATTTTTTTTTTTCAAAACCCAATTATATATGTTTTAAATGATAGTAATTAAAATATTTTGCGCAAATAAATAGTTTGTGAGTCACACCCGTTTGAGGCTTAATGTTATTTTATCGTCTGATAACTTCTACCATTGGTTTCTAACCCTCAGACTTCATGTTATCGAAATTTGAATTAAAAATATTTTTTGATATTGTTTACATTTTACATTATTTGACAAATTTGAACAAAGTACATCCGAGTGAAATTTTAACCAACTTACTTTTAGATAAACTAATGGATTGTGCCGTCATTAAACTATTGGAGAAAAGTTATCAACAAAATGTAACTAACCATTCGATCAGCATCTGATCAACTTTTTATTCGATCAGTTGTATGAGTATTATTGTTGTTGTATACACCATAAAGAGTGGTATCAGTCAATGTGTTAGTTGTTTTGCCGTGGACGTCATAAGCTTGTAACAACTTCAAACTAAATATAGAAATAAGCTAGAATAGTAATAATTCAAAAAAAATAATGGTTTGCAATAATTCCTGTGTATACCGTAATAATAACTAAAACGTTGTTTTACTCGGTAAAAAATAATAATAATAACGATACGGCGGTATCATAATGGATATACCATATACCTAGTGGTAATTTAGAATAATAAATTATACGTCAAGATTGCCACTTTTTGTAATTATTTTTACTAAATAGATATAAAAAATTTTCACATTTTGTGAATACCATAATATTTATTAAAAACAACCATATAATATTATAGTGCTATTAATAATTATTACAGTCATTGATAAACATTTTCAAAAGTCATCTTACATGTTATCAAATTATACAGCAGCCTTAGTATAGGCACTTAAACTGAATAATATTTCACTTTGCATATTTCTTTGTTATAACTTGTAAGTATTCCATCACGAAATATGAATATTAATTAATAATTACCTATTAATGGAATGTTCCTCAAAGCAATAATGATCAAAGAAAGTTATTCGCAACTTATAAGTTAGCGCAAGAAAAAAAAAAAAAAAATTAAACAATTATTCTAGAAAATTGCAGTTGGTAATTAACTAACGAAAATAATATTGTAAATAATTTGTTGAAAACATTTATATCGAGTTCCGTTTGTTTTTACCTTTTCAATTATACTCACAGGAAGTAACGAAGGCGTTAAATAAAACCAAATATCGTTTCATATGGTAAATGGGTTGTACCCCAGGGACAAGTACGATTTTTTATTAACCGTAACAATCTTAAACCATTGCACCATATATATGTATATATTTTTGTTTTATTATCTTAAAACCATGTTATTGCAATATAAGCATATCTTCAACATCTTGGTTTATTCTTTCAATCGGGAATTGGCTTACCGTGAACTATTATTAAACCCTTCCGCATACTACTATTAATAAGTGTAGGTATTATTTTATTTAAAAATGCACGTTTGTTGTCACTCTGTAATATAGTGGGTGCCCCAAAAAGGGCAAATAATATATTATATCCAAATCCAATAAAACATTATCAACTGTTTCGGTACTTTTATGACCTATTGGCCTAAACATGATAAACTTTGTCAAATTATCTCGGTTTCCTTCTGTTTGTGCTTGCATATCAATAAGGTAGATTTGACACCTCGATTTATTTCCGAAGAGATAATTGGTTTAACCACAAATCCTTTTTTTCACTACACATCCTTTTCTCTGACACATGACTCACAAAACATTTAAATATTACGTTATTGTTTCACTAGTTATGTTGTTAATTTTTTTATTTCCTTCGTATTCCATGCGATTTCTACCACCGTGTCTAATAGATAGATGTATTTCATATTTAATCAAGCCCTGATTTAGAAAAATAGATGTCATGTGGACATGAGGATTATTAACTTTGAGGACCCTTTTCAACAAACAATTTTGATAAAAATAAAAAATTCATTAAATATTGTATATATATATATATAATTTATTAAATATAAAATATCTATTACTTATTAGTCAGTTATTATTCAAATCAGTTTGTCATGTTGTGATAAGTAGAATAATTTCACCCTTTTAAAAAAAAAAAATAACAATTTTTTGTATATATAGTATAATAATCAATCATAATTTAAACATTAATACCATTTGTATATGTATAATATTATTTAATAACAATAATAATAATTTGTGATTTAATCAAATTTATGTTTCTTCTATCTTATATTATATGTTCAACTATTATAGTACCATAATAGCATATGCGAATACGTATGCCGTATATGTCAACATTAACCAAAATCCTGATGTGAATGTAAATATCCACTATGGTAAATGTCTATATTATTTTATAATTTTTCAAAAATCACCAATTTATAATATAATAATAATAAGATAGTTTTAATATAATATTTGGTAATTGTCAGCATTCACAAATTTTAAACATTCGTAGTGACATAATATATACTTACATTATATTTATTATTATCTAATAAAATTACTGTATGTTTATGATTACTTATGGCAATAATAAGATAGTTTTAGGAATTCACTTCTAATTTTATACGAAATTGCTAATTTATCATTAAAATGTGTAACCAGTCGTGAGACAGTGACTGATGATGTTATTACGTTTATATTAAATAATTAGAATACCATTTATTATTATAAGAATAAAGTAAAAACAATGAAAATAGTTTATATTTAAAAATATCTTTGATAAAATATAATAATTATTTTAGGTCTATTTAAGTATAGATCGTTATTTATGTTGCTAAAATAAATTAAATTTATAAATTCATAAAGGACGGTAGTTGGTATTCACAAATATAAGTAATCACTAATTAGTAAGCGGATCTTAATCAGGAATAAAAATGCGCACAAAACAACGGCAGTAAGCGTTTTTAGATTAAAAAAAATGACAAGAAATTAGTGGTTTTCTGTAAAGACCTTTAACTGGTTTATATCCTTCTTGTGTATTATAATTTTTATATGTATGAATTTATTATTTACTTACAAAGTTTTTTATAACGAATCTTAGTTTGTTTAGTTTTGTGACAATTTATAGTTCTAGATTAATTTACCAGAGTCGATTTAGAAACAGAAAGATATGTTGTGATGGGAGTCGTCAATATAGGTATCCAGATAAATATACATTTTAAACCTATACTTTTAATTAAAATCACTATTTTTTTTTTTTTGCTTTTTAAGTTGTAGCTTTAGTTTTCCATAAAATGTTGCTTCCGTAAGCTTTAAAGTATTTCTCAATACGCTTTAAAGGTATACAATTGTTATGAATTATATAAAAAAAAAACATTGGATAAATAAAAAATTGAACGTGACACTAGTATATATGACGATACATGACATGTACTTATACCGCAAACTTTAGACAAATGTTTTAATATCGAACAATTATATTTTAACTTTTGAATTATAAAATTCCGTGATTCTCTATTGGAAACATTTAATGATTGATTATATTGCAAGTACGAAAATGTATTTTTGATATTTTCCCATCTCGGTAATTTATATGGATTTTCCAAGTTACAAGACTTGTTAGTGAATGTTTGACATAGAAATAAAGTTTACTCGATGCCATCAGCATAATTATTTTAAAAATATATCATTATATATTTCAGATTAAATGGAATTGCATGCAAAGTAGATTTAAAATGGTTTATATTGTCTTATATAAATAAAGATTGTAATTATTTTGCTAGGTGGCAATGAAATAATAAATAAATATACTATAATTTATATTGTTGTAGTTATGCAGATAACAATGAGCTATAAACGGAGGCACTAAGCTATTAACTTAAAAAAAAAAAAATACGTCCTTGATTCAGTATTATTCTCATTAATATCATGAACCGTGCACAAAACACAACTTTCTTGGGTCATTAAAAGTCCCATCAAAATACGGATTACGTCTACTAAATCAGATGTTCGCCACTATTATTTTGTACCTACTTCTTATTGATCATTTATAATTTAATTTACATTTTCCAGTTGAATTATTATTTTGGAGAACATTTAATCTAATTGCATTATAGACATTATAGTACATTAATTATTATTATATCCCGTGTGAGTACCGTATGTAAATAAAAACAAAAAAAAAATTAGTAATTCACAAACTCACACTCGCTAATGAGTTATATAACTCTAAATTCAATCCCACTCCGATTGATATTTTACATTGGAATTTTATGGCTACGGCATATAGTTTAATATTTGTATTCAAATTCATAGGCGCAATTTGAGTTTTAAACTTGGGGGAGAGGGGCTATGATTGAATTTTGAGAGGGCTTAACAAATACAAACAGAACAACAATAATAATATCTTGTAAACAAAAGAATCAATAATAATAACTACTGAACATTCATGTAACATCGACTATTAGACCTTACATAATAAGCTGATTAATGATCATTAACAATTTTGTTTATTTAATAATTTTTTCATTAAAAACTTTTTCTTAAATTTTTATTTTATCACATAATATAATTGATTATAATATGTATTGTATACTATTTATTATTAAAACACATGTATAATAACAACCTGTAACAACTGTATAATAATATTATATGCGTGGGCCGCTTGGGGCCATGGGATTTTCTTGTCTTTTTAATCATAAACATAAAAACAGTGGCGACGATAGGTCTTTTTTTCCAGGATGAGTTAAAAGGAGTCCAACATATTATATTAGGGAAAGTACGGTCACATGATAGTGACACAAATGGTGAGAAGGGGACCTTTAAAAACTGGTTTAAAAAGCAAAAATAATCAGAAAAACTGGAAATAAGCATATTTTTAAAAAATCGTTGAAAAAAGCAAAACAATCACTTTCAAATTTCATAATTAAACGTGTTTTAACATGACATACACTTCCATAGCACTCTGATACACCTTAAGCCAATCCATAAAAATAAGCAAATGCTTTAAGTCCTGAGCCCTGGTCATCAGTTATCATTGTATAATTTTTATCAGTATACTATATTATTGCACTATATCGTCAGTTTTAAATTGTGATATGTGTACGTGTGACGTAATCTTAAAATTGCTCGATCGGCGACTAAACGAATGGTCACCGGAAATCTCGATGCCGATTGTCGGTAAATTGTACTTATATAAATAAGTTTACCTGCAATAGTCATCGCTCGCCGACCATCGTGACAATCCACTACTCACTGACGCGAGAAACGTAAGTGTATATTGCTGTACAATGTAGATTTTTGCAATCATTCAGATACGTCGTTTACAATAATAGTATCAACACTGGTAAAGCGTTTATGGGCTATACTATAAAAAATAACAGCAAGACAAAGGATATTTTTAAAACTAGCGGAGCGCCGAAGCCCTCGTAGTATTAACTAGTGATTACTAATATTCACATTACCGTATTTCACTGTTTATTATCCGCTCTCCGTGATAAATATAGCTGTATTATTGTTCCTATTTTTTTTTTTTTTTAAATAATTGGTTATTTTTAATTTTGAGTTTAACCATAGTTTCTAATAAAGTAGTTAGATAATTACATTTAAAGTTAATAATTCGAATTTATTATTTCGTTAATAATTTTAAAAAACATAATATTATTTGTTATTATACAATATTGATATTTTAATAACACTCTGAAAATTATACTGTGTATTGAAAGGACATAACTCAATTTCAGAATTAATTTTCATTCAACTTCACCGAAAAAATAAAAATTTAAACATAATTTCATTAGATTGTTTTTAATCTTTAATATAATAAAACATATTAATAAATAGATTATTTTTTATTTATGATTATTAATATTTTAACCAATTTATGTATTTTTACATGTGTAAAAGTGAGATCTTCAATTTCGATTATATCTGTTTTTTTTTAAATATATTGGTTATTAAACTATAATAAATAATAAATAATCTATTCAATATTTTTAATAATAATAAAAAAATCATATTTTATTTCAAGTAAATTAAAATAGTTTTATTAATCACAAAATCAAATAATATGGCTATTTATAATTTGAATAATTTATCAAACATATGAAAGTATATAATAATAATAATATACTAAATTTATTGTTATTCAAAATTTAAATGTTCCGTCAATTTTCCTAACACATACCTAATATTATGTACTTTTAAACTAGGATTTAAAAATTAAAATTCACCATCATATTAATATACGAAATAAATTTCTACGTATGTAATTTTATAAATTTATAAGTTAATAATAAAAATATTGATTTTTAAATGTGTACATTATTTGATTATAGTGAAAATAAAATCTTGAAAAAAAAATCAAAGGGTAAACAAAGCAGTTGAGAGGCTACAAAACACTTAAGTACAGTCAGTGAGAAATTTCATGGTAGAAATAAAGTGAAATTACTAAGAACTCAAATTCAAAGAAATAGAAATAGTGAACACTCAAAAATGTTATTTTAAATGTATATGTGTTCAGAATAAGGGTGACTGATGTTTTTAAAAAAACATTATTGTGCTTTGAACCAATAAATGTACTTGGTTAATAACTTACTGATTATAATATAACATTACAATATTAATGAACAATGTCAAATGAGAAATTTATTAAATTATTTTGGAATTAAATTTCTTAAGACTTATCTTATTTGAAATTGCTAACACATTAAATAATTATATTCGTTACTTTGTTAATAAAATTAAAACAAATCATAAAATAATAAATAAATTACATAATTTAAGTTGTTTACAGAGGATTTTAAAGTATGTATGCCGAATTCATAGTAATATATTGTTGTATAATGTATTATTTTCATTTTCCAACATCCAATAACAACGATAATTAGCCTAGGATAACATTTATATATATATATACTATAATAAAAACATACGATGATTGCAATTTTTTTTTCTAACTACTTGGAAAATTCAAAAATATTGGCGGTGTTGTTTTGATCGAGATGTTTTTCAAGTGTTGAAGGGTTGTTGTTGAGGAGTCGACGTTCAGTTGAGTATTTGGGCCAGTGGATAATTACGTGTGCAATTGTTAGGGAAGTTTTGTATATATCGCACGATGGGCCTGGTTCCTTAGTTATTAAATAGGAATGTGTGAGATGGGAGTGGCCAATTCTGGTTCTGTTTATAGCTATTCGTTCTCTCCTAGACGATTTGCCCGGATATTATGACCATTTGGTAACAGTTTTTTTGACGTTCTTCTGTTTATCGTAGTTTTCGAGCTTCATCGATTAGGTCGTGTAGTATAATTATTTGTCTCCGCATATTTTATCAATATTCAACTGACTGCTGATCTCTATGGCTTTCATTTGTTCATCATTTATGTTTTACGCTTGTATTGAGTTCAAAAACACCTATAGGTTGTCACCAAAATAGGTATTTATTTTCTCGATTATCCATTCTATGTTTGATGCTGTTACGTAGTAGTGACTATAAAACGTTGTCAATCTCTGATGACTGAAACGGTCTGTCAGAGACAGATTAATAAGCAACGATTTAATTTTAATGATTAAACAAGGCAATTGGTTATATATAAAATCGCAATTAAATCCTATACAAAACGTTTATATTATTTTCTAAATAATATTAAAAATATTTAAATATTGTTAACATTTTATTTAGTTTAACAAACAATATTTACTCTATCACTTTAGAAATAATATAACCTTTATAATTCTGTAAATAATATTTTTTGAACTACTACAAAATAACTTTTATTTTTAAAAATTTTCTAATTTTCTAAATGTTCTAATTTCATTAAATTTAAACATACAATGTCAGATTTTTTTTTACTAAAATATAACTAAATTTCATGATTATCACGTTTATCTTATAATTTAATAATAAATTACTTTCAGACAACTATAATTAAAAATCGATTGCACTAATATGCAAAATACAATCTTATCGTTGATAAGTTAACGACCCAACTTATTGTAAATATATTGATCGTTTATTCGTTAATAAAGTTGTACATCATTGACATTTATTTCACAGCATTTTTAAATAAGTTTTTCAGTTTAATACAATTTCATAGACCCACCCATTTTCTACCATATTTTAAATATTGCCTAGGTTAAAATTTATTTTTCTGTATTTATACAAAAGATTCTTTTTGCGTATTCATTATTTTTTTTAAATAATTATCATTTTTTTTTCATGGATATTTATAACTTTATTCGAACATGTTTTATGTTGTATTGTTCGTATAAGGCTATAAAATCAGAGCTTTACCTATAAGATAACATTTATGAAATATTTAATCTATTTATATTGAGTTTATTTTTGATAATAATAATTTGTAAACTTTTGTAAATATTTAAACTTCAAATGCTTATAAATATGAATTATGAGTTATGACTATGTATATTTAATATTTTTTAATTACAACAAAAAGCAATTCAAATGTTCATAAAAGGTCAATTTACTTTTTTTGTATAATTGTATATTATAGATAGGTTGAAAAACTTGTAAAACACTTTTTCTTAAATTTTCAAATCTTACGTATAGAAATAAAAATGTTATGAATTGTTTACAACAAAATAATTTGCTAATTATCAATTTATGAATTTAGTCAATATTGTGACTTGAAATGCTTATGAATGTGTTTATTATTTATTACTATACTTTCAATATGTTGTGAGTTTTTGATCATACGTCATATTTTACGTTAGAATTACTACCTCGAAATAATACACTTCAAATAGATCCACTTCATTATCAGAAACTAAAAAAAGATTACAGTTATACACAAAAAAATATATTTAAATTCATAATTTATATTATAAAATATTGGAAGCACGCGGACAAAGTTATTTTTATAAATGTAAAAAGTTTATATTCTGAGAAAATTGATCAAAATCACATACATAATATGAATATTATTTTACAGTTTTATATTTAAAAATATTCAGTTGTAACACTTAAGGCTTGTAAATTTAACATAAGTTTCTTATAGCTACCCTCGGCAATTTGTATGGCAATTTAAAAGTATTAAAACATGTCCTTATTCATTGTTATTTTATTTTTTTTTTTATAAATTGTTTAAAAAAAAATAATGGTGTACTTAATTTGTCTATCTATAACGCCGTGTTATCATAAATATTTTATTATCCTTAAAGTACCTATACCGAGAAAAGTATAATTTTGATAGTAGCTTTTCTCATTCCTCGCAATTGTATGTAAACATATTTGAATACACTAAACTAATATTAGTTTATTTTATGTTTAAATAACTTATTATGCGAATAGCGTGTGAATGGTACTATAATACAAAAAAAAAATGCATAATTTGACACTATATTGATAGACGATTTTTTGTTTGTTTTAATATCTCCTATAATATTATTTTGTCATTACTATTCAAAGATTTTAAATTTCTGTTAAATATAATGTACTGTCAAAGTTAATTTTTATACTCTATTGTTTTATACCCAATATTTTGGATATAATATTTATTGCAAGAAACACTTTTATAATTTTGAAATTCGTTACTGGGTAACAATAATGTGGTTTATGGGACTTATGATTTAATTCGTGGTTCACGGTGAATTTCATTCATTTTATGAATATATTATTTTGAGATGTATTTCAATATAATTTGAAGGCTAATTTACAGATTTATTATTTAAATTCAAGATTAGCTTATCAAAAATTGTACTAGATATGTATCTATTAATTTAGTTCTTAAGTAACCATCATTAATGTGCTCTTTTTCAGTCGGGCGTTATTTTTGTTTATAATATTTTAGTTTTAGGTATACGTTAATTATACTTACACACTCCCTCTGGAGTTTTACTGTTTTTGTGATTACTACTATATATTTTGCAAAATCTCGAGCAACTGCTGTGTAAATTAATACATAGGTTATAATATTATAGTTCTTAATTAAGACAAACTGACTACTATGATGAGCAACATTTACTAAGCGGATAAAGCACTTACGGTGTAAGGAGAATTATAAATCACGTAAAAACCGTATTTTCTTTTAACTATATGAACTGTGTGAAATTTAACGAATATATTATAAATTATAATATTATATAATAACTCGGTATCAAAAAGTGAACAAAGTTTTCATTTGAATTTTAATTTCTAAAGTAAATATTTTTTATGTTATTTTTATCTCATAAATACATTATTATTTTTTATAATATATTAATTTATTATTAAACATAGACATTTAATTAAATTACTATATGATATTTGTGATTTAAATTGAAAATCTATCAAATCTTCTTGAGAATTAAAAAGATAATCGTGTTTTTCCATTTCAATTAATAATTCTAAGAAATTAAAGTGGCATTTAAATATTTTATTTTACATTATTTATTTGTATTTTGACGACAAGCGAATGATTGCTACATTAATGCTACCAGAAATAAAAAAATATACTAAGGGGAAAATATCGTTATAAATAAATAGTGACAGAAAGTTTATAACAAAGTAATAGATATCATGATTCATTATTAGTTCTGTTAGAAGGAAATATCAATACAACAGTTTTTTATGATTATTTTTTAAAATTTTATTTATTATTGATTTATTAATTTATGGTTACCTAATCAGAGAATAAAAATTATTTATAAAATGTAAATACATACTGTATTGTGTATTTATAATTGAAATGAAGTTTATAAAGATCATTTAAAACTAATAACAAAATCAAACTATAAAATATTTCAAACATCTATTATACCAATGAAAGTTTGTTTTAGAATAAAAAATTTAATTCCCCAAAATTCAATATCGTTAGTAATAATTTTTTTGTTTTGTATTATTTAAAATTTATTATAAACGATGTAAATAATTTTATATGCTTTAAATGGGTAATTTTTTTTTAATAATACATATAGCTATGCCATTATAAAGTATTCAATTTTGAGTTATATGGACTTGTTAAAGTAAAGAATTATGAAATAATATTTTATAAATAAATACAAATTAGCAGTTTTTAATTAATTTAGGTTATTTTGTATAGTAATTATGTTAGCTTAGTCAATTTAATTATAATATAACTTACTTAAAATAAAAAAAAAAAAATAAAAAAAGTAAATATGCATATATTTCAGTTTCATTCTAAATAAAATAGGTATATGCAATAAATTTCAAGATGATTTGTATAGCATTAAAAGAAATAAAATACAAAAGTGTATGGTATTTAAATTTTTATTTACTTTCTTATCTCCAATTCATAGTTTTTTTTTTTTTAGTTTTAAGGTAAAATCAATGAAAAGAATTTTTTTTGTAGATCATGAACTGATTGTTAATTTAATATCTCTTTTAGCAACAAGTAATATTTTAAAGTTATGATGAGAAATGATGCAAATACATACAATTTAACAAACGATGTTTTGGACTTTTTTTTCTTATCAACTCAATGGCAACTGAATGCTTTACACTGCTGTTTTTTTTTTATACGGAACACCGAAACACATTCTATATATAAATAAATAATAAACAGCTAAATTATTGTATTCGCTATTGATAATTATAACTATTTCAATAATCCTTTCATCATCAATAAATCATATAATCGTACCACTTGTACCATACATTGTTTAATGATTCGTTATAATATTTCAGCTAAATTTGCTTTTTAAATAAAATAGTGAGCACTACAGATATGAAGGCAGCAGAAGCTACATTACTATTATACCGATTATTTATTATGGAAACAAATTTGAATATAATTCATTTACGTTGTGCTCCGTGCTAATTTTTCACTAATTATAAGTCTCGGTTATCAAACCATATAGATAATGTATGTACTTGCTCTCCAAGTAGTGTAAAAATTTAAACACGGTATGAAGTAATGAATTTAGTTAATTAGTTATTATTAATATTATTATCTTTATGGTCACAGCCAGTGCACCTATTATTTAATTTCAATCTATTGTAAAGTCACGAACAAAAATCACGTTGATAATAACAATAGTCTGGTGTTACGAGTTAATTCATGATTCATTAGTTATTATATGTGATCATTTAAGCAGCTGTTAGGTGTAACATTTTTTTTTTTTTTTTAAGTGACAATGATTATGAAAAACATATTGACGATTGACAATCATAAATTGTTTAAACCATTTGCTCATACGAATATTATAGTTTGTAATATCATATTACATTACGGCACATTTCCTCACATACTTTTGAGAAATATTTACAATATTATTAAAACTGTATTTAAACAACATTAATCCATTAGTATGAATAATAGACGCCCAATCTCGAGGTTTAAATTTCAAACTTCACTACAATTTGATTTCAAAAGATCAAAGAATGTACTTTATAAAAAATTATGATTATCAATATGTAACCGTGGGTAGATCAACAAACACAAAATGTAAGAATATTAACGTTGGGTATAAAAAGAAATTCCGTGGTACTGCAGATGTGACAAGTTATAATTTCACCACTCGTGCTCTGCATCAGTGTTCCACTATAAGGTATAGTTACGTAGCTCCAAGATCTAGGTGCAGCCTAGATACGTATATATTATATATTAATATGGTTTCGGGCATTTCCAGTAAAACGGTGCCCGGTGGATGTGTTTAAAAAAAAAAAAAAAAAATAAATAATTAATAACCGACAACTATAATAAGCAACTGGCGTCGACGTGCGTATAACACTGTAAATATCGGATGGCGGTGAGTATCACTGCATATTATAGTATTAGACGCATCAGCGCTGTAATGACGATAATAATAATTATCATCATTATTAATAAGCAGCTACATATTAGTATGATGGTTATAACAATAATCCAGAGAGATCCGCACTTCACCGGAAGGGGTTCGCGTACGGTTACCTGTATAATACCTATATTATTATATAATACGCATTTTTTAGTGCGCCGCGTGGGCAGAGTATTTTTCATTTTATTATTTTCCGCAGTCGCCGTCGTAGGAACTGTTACGCAAGTTTCGCTTTAAAAACAACGCATTAAAACGTAGGTAATTGCCACGTGTCGAGTGGGCGTCCAAATCATTCGGTTCCTTACTATTAGGAGGCGTACATATAATTAACACTAATAATAATAGTATCCTCGATGACTCGTGAACTGTGGCACGCCGTGCAACGTCGGTCGATTGACGGCCGTGACCGTCGTCGTCGTATTACCACATACCGATAAATACCTACCCTTTACGCAGTAATTCCTCTCTTAATACAACACAACAACTGAAACGCTATGACGTGTACGACGCGTGTTAAACACACCCTCACCAACGAGGGCACTTAACCGGTCGTAACACAGCCACACACGAGTGTCACCATACGCGTTCGATGTATATGTAACACATTTTATAATATTATTAAGAGAATGTTACGTGCATTTACAAACTTAGGTATACAGCATGGTAAATTTTCGTTTGGCAGAACCGATTTTTTATTGCTGTTTTTAAGATAATATTTTAAAAACGTTTAAATATTAGGACATTAATAGTGTGTGCTTATACGTTTGTATATGGGTAAATCCTTCGATTTTCAAGCAAGTTATTAATTAATAAAATATTTAAAAACGATCATTATTAGCTTAAACATTAAAATACCATCGAAGAATTTGATGTTCAAACGTAGGAAATATTTCAACGTTTAAATGTAGTAATAGGGCAACTCACTAATTTTAAAGCTTATAATGTTATAAGTTTATAACACATCATTTATTTTTCTGGGCGAACATTTCATGTAGGTACCTATATTGTAGGTTTTTAAGCCGGATAAAAAACACAGGACTTGGCAGTAGCTTAGAAACATATTTTGTACGTATAACGTATTCCTTATTCTGTATCTTTTGCATTTTTAATCGTGAATTTTAGTAAAATATTGCACCTAGATATTTTTTCTTTGGTGTATGTTGCATCTTTATTATTATTATTATTATTATTATTATTTTTAAGTCAAAATACTAGATACAAATTAAATTAGGGTTTGGTTGGAATTAAAATAAAAATGTTAATAATCATAATTTATTCAACTTAAATTTTAAATATACCTCGTGTATTTCCATAGCTGATTGTTGAAATCACAAATTTAATTTTAAAATAAATTTAAAAAGAAGTCTTAAGTTTTTAGTGAACAGTAAAAATATTTTTGAATTTGTAAAGGAAATATTTCTATTATTATTGAATGTAAATGTAGGTTTCTAGACATATTACATGAATTTCTAACAAATATATATTATTGCAACTTAATTCTTTATAGTGTAGTATTAGCTGCAGGTACACATACATCACTGATATAAACTATAATAAATAATAAATAAATAAATAAATAAATAATGTTCAAGTCGTTCTATATCTCGTATAAAAAAGTTTACATATCGAACTAATTATATAAAACAAATATACCATCATGTACTTTACGAGATACAGTATTTTAGTATCTATATACTGCACGTTTAATGGTAAAAAAATGAGTACCTATTTAGTACTTACATTGTATCTATATTCGATATACTCTATATAGACGTTTTCTCTATGTAATTATTGTATTCAGGTATCTCGCCCATACCTAGGCAACGCGTACGCGTTTGTCGAGTCCTCTTATGACGCGTCATACTTAATCATACTTTGACTAGCCAACCGATATTATTGAGCGCACATTCTATATTGTTATTAATTATTTAGTAGGTATATTATAAAGTACCTATATAAATACAATATAATCGGTAGGCTTGTTATGCTATTGTATATACAGTACGCACCGCCGACCGGTCGCGCGATATACTATATACATATTGTTATTATTATTATTATTATTATTATTATTGTAGGTATAACCATAACATTGCTGTCAAGCCCGCGAGCCCGGGGCAGGAAAGGATAACAACAATAATTAACAATTTGTTATTAACGAGTCGTCGCAGGTATGACACGTCGTCGTTAAAACATAACGACGGCGGCTCAAAGACGATATCCCCGGCTGGCTCTGACGACGACGACGATGATGATGATGATGATGATGATGATGATGATGATGATGACGATGACGACGACGACGACGATACTACTACTAATAATAATAATAATAATATACACTGTTGTGTCGGCGAATTCGGTATTAATGTATTACTATTATTATTAGATATTATGGCGATGATGTTCTAGACTTCTAGTCGTGTGCTGTTCGTCAGATAAATAGCATCCGTGCGAGTGTATAATAATAATTATAATACGTCTGCGGCCGTGTAGCCCGAACAGGTATTCAATATTTACTTACGTATGCGATATGTGTGTTTGTCACTGTCTAGTCGCTTTGAAAGTCTACAAACCGTGTTTCGTTTGAAAAAACATATTCGAGAGGCATAATACGATTATGTTATACTCACGTGTAAATTGTACACCGACTTAACCTACACAACATTTGACCCGACATTTGTTTGTGTGTGTCGGGTTTTGAAAAATACAATGATTTTTTAATATACTAATTTAAATATTTTTTAATATTTTATTTTTAAAAACGAATCTATTTTTTTGTATTCATTGTTCGTATTTGTTTTTTAAATATTTACTTTTTTTATATGAAAAAAAATATAAAAACTTTTATTAAGTAATGTTTTTAATAAACTTGTACTAAAAATACATAAATAATACAACATAATGACGTAATGTGAGGAAAATTAGATTATTAATAACGAGGATAGAATATATATGTATTAATATTAAAACAATTAAAAAAAAGTAGGTAAGTGGGAACCACTCTGATCCACAGTAGGTGTCGAATGGATGTGCTAATGGATCTGTTAATTTTTAATTCAATGATATATCATTGAACACAAAAAACAATGCTGAGCAGAGATGGTCTATCAGCCTAAATCACCAACAATAGTATTTTTCATGATATGTTTTTTGATATAGAAATTCAAGTGATTTACTTTACTATTATTAATGACAAATTAATAATTAGTATTAGGATAAGTTCATTTCGCGATTAATTTTTTAATTTTTTTTCCCTATAAACTATAAAATTATAAAAATGTATAAGATGTGCTCTACCAAAAAGATCAAAAATTTATTAAGTTTCTTCATAAACTGTAATTATTGTACAAAATCAAAAATGCGATAATACACAAGTCTATTTCTTTAAGGAATTTTATTTTAACATTTTGAACAATTGGATATTTAAACAAAAATTAACGATTTTAGTTATTTTACTGTAATTCAAAGGATATTAATCGTAGTGACTTGAAACTTTTCACCACTACACATATTACTATTTTAAATGAACATTAATAGTTTCAAAATAATTATTTTAGTTTTTAATTTATTATTTCACGAACCTATTTACATCGATCTATAATTTATACTAAGTAGTATTAACTTATAACATAACAAAAATGCAATTAACAAAATTGGAAACTTAATGGTTTTAGTTATTTAATTTTAATTTTAATAATATTTTTAACAGTGGTGCTTGAATTTTTGGTCACTTCGTTTATTATTATTAAATATACACAATACAATTTTATAAGTCACTAACACCAGACTTATGACTTAACAAATATTATTTCAATTATTAAATTGTTCATTTATTTTAATAATAAATAATATGTGATATTTTTTTTTCACAAAAGTTTTTTAATTCTTTATTATTATAAACTAATAAATGATACAACAAAATTAAATAATTAATTAATAAATTGGTTGGCGTAGTATAAATATAAAAAATTGAAAAAATTAAAAAAAATAATTAATGAGATCGCCGGTGTTGCATTTCTGTCACAAGTTTTGATATTTCAGACTTGATATACGATATTTTCAACCACAGCTCTGAATTTATATTTTGCAAGCAGTTAGTTACTGTATTTATTTCCATTATGCACTAAACCAGAAAAAGCTTTTTTGCAGAAATATGAAGCGGAAAATGGTATTAAAACTTGTAGAGCCTTACTTAATAGTAATCATCTCTTACATGTATCCAAGAATTGTTCAACCTCGAGTATTATACTCATATTAGAATATCATATTATTTTATTATATTTAATAAGGTAGACGGTATAAATAGTATAATATATACATAGAAATATTAAATATACACAAATAATGATTTTATTGTAGTCTATATTTGATCTTACTACTATTCATTGTAAGACACAACTATAGTCAAGTATAGTTTTGCATTTTTTTTCATTAAATATATTTATTATCAAGGGATATTTTAATTCACTAAACCGGTTAAATTGTCACGAATAAAATAAATTCATATTATTTAGTAGTGAATGACCAGATATTTTAGTATTAGTCATAATATCTTATAAACTCTTTCGATTTATAATTTTATTTTTAATTGATAATGAGTTATACGTTTGAATGTTAGCAAAACTAAATAACTCTCTAAAAAACCTGTTGATAAAAATAAATCCTAAATGGCCATAAGCTAAAATTGTCTAGTGACCTCAGCATAGCGTGAATAACAAAAATATGCTAGTCATCTACATGAATATAAGTAAAATCAAACTTTAAAAAAAATTCAATTTTTTAATTTTATAACTATGTGATATGTGTGACAACCGATAAGTCATCCCATCAAAACAGCTATTTTACGATACGCCAGTGGATATACGTACAGGGAGTAACCTCACCATTGCATCGTGCAACTAGATGAGTTTTATCGGTAACTCCTGGCTGATAGTTCACACCGGTGGACGCACATAGGAGAGAAATCGTTTCTACGTGACGTGTGCGATACGTTATTCAGTCAAAATTACGGTTTGATCAAGTACCGGCAGATCCACATAATGGCGTATAAAGAATTTTGGCTTTCCGGGGCCATCATTACTAAATATACAAATATTTCACATATTACCTATATTATTTTCAGCTTCTGCAGTAGAA
The DNA here is from genome assembly GCF_020882245.1 of Rhopalosiphum padi. Lineage (NCBI taxonomy): Eukaryota > Metazoa > Arthropoda > Insecta > Hemiptera > Aphididae > Rhopalosiphum > Rhopalosiphum padi. Next base: position 31,187,997 of record NC_083599.1, read on the forward strand.
TAAAAATAAAAATAAAATATGATGATGGTTTTAAAAGTACAAGCTCTAGTCGGTTGTCATTTGGAGTAAAACGAATGCAGAGAGTTAAGATTTAAGGATAATATCCGTGAAGTATATCGGTGTGGCGTGACACGGAGAGATGTCTTTATGATTTTTAGGTCAATGTTAGTTGTCACTACGATACATATTATGTGCATCACGTAATTTAATGTATATATTATATTTTTATGTCGTGGAAGTAATTCGAACAACGTTTATGTAAATGTTGATTGTTATTAATTATAGTATAATAGAGACTATAATATGTACTTCTAATATATGTTAGTTAACTTAAGAATTTAACTATAGGTTATCTGAGATTATAAATAAGAATAAATGTTTACACCCGTGGCCATCATGCGCTTTTATTTAAATTCTACTTTAATGCTAATAATAGCCACCCGAATGTGATTCGTGTTATGAAACACTTAATACTCTGATCTTAATAATTGGTTACGGTCTAAATGATTATACTATATATAATTACTATACGTGTGTTCTAATTAATAACTCTATACAATTAAATTATAGTTATAACAATTACTCGGATGCTTAGATCTCGTTGCGCTAGACATAGATAAACGCTATTGGCCGTGCGCAGATAAGCGAATAACCCAATACAAGTATGAACGCGATAGTATCCATTTGCATGGCAAAAATATATCGGAGTGCACACTGACGCGGACAATAGACGTCGCGTCTTAAGATTTTTACTGAAAGATTGCACGCTGCTATTGTGCATAGGATAATATATTTTGGTGTCGTCCCTTTTACTAATAACGAGCATCGGTTAGATCAAACGTTAAAAGATTAAAATTCAAAACGTAAATACAAGTTTATGCATCGCGGAGTAATATGACTATAGATCATTTGCATTGTTTTGTAGAGCATCGTCGGTGCATTTGCGTACACGATGGAATACACGCGGTATGTATATATAAATGCATATTTCGTCATTACGAGTACACACCCAAACAGATCGAATAATATTATGTTCTACATACCAACCCGACCAATTAGCTTTAGTGTGACTGACCCGTCGATAATAATAACGAAGATCCAATTGAGCTCCCACTATGATTATAATATTTATCAATTATCATAATCACACAATTACTATTACTCGTATTGTCTTGTAATATGTAATATCATTATTATGATATGTATTGTAAACAATAGCTTTTAATATTTATAATGTTAACTCGTGTAATTTTTACACTTCGTTCATATTATATATTCTAATGTTTATTTCGTATAGTACTACTTAAATTAGTGTGCGCCTGTTAAGCGTTAATCAACAAAGACAATAATTATGATATACCAACCGATGATATAATAACCGGATGAAATTTTTTTGTTTTGAAGTTGAGAAGTAGCATTCATGTTAATATTGCTTTTAAGGTCATTGTTACAGATTGAACAATATTTCAGTAAGTACTTGGAATTTCAGTTATCAGCTATATACATTTGTTATATCGTTGCATTCTGTATAAGAACGTAATAATTCGTTCAAAGAGACAACCGGGATTTATATCACATAGCACAACATTTGCGGTATGGCATCCAGAAATAGCTTACCTCTCTAATGTTTCCGATCTGCCTTCAGTGTTTGTGTCTAAACGATGTGATGGAATTTTGGATTTACAACAATTCGGCATCAAAACTTGACCTTCGATGTCGGGTTTTAGTGCGTTAAATTACATAGAAACTAAATATTCACCAAACTAAAAATAATGTAAGAATTATATTTTCTTCAGAGAGATGGCTTAAATTTTTTAATTAAAAAAAAAAATGATATACCTTTTTTCTATCCAAATTTAATGAAATGTTTGAGTTGAAAATTAATTTAGTGCAACAATTTTGAAGTGTTTACGAAAATATTTCATACGTTATTTAGTTCTTTCTTGAAAAATATAAAAAGTCAACTTTATAAAATTTAGCGATCCATTTATCGTCATGTAAAAAGCTCGGAAAATTCATAAGAGTAGGATTTATTTACCAATTAAGAAACATCGAAAATATTTAGTCACATTATTTTGAAGCATTTAAAGTTAGAATATTGACAAAAAACATCGACATTTTGAAAATTTGAAAATGAAAATTTTGAAAATTTTAAAAAATTATTTGTGGGGACTTAAACTTTTACATATTATATTATAAATTTTACTGTATACATATTATACGCAATGACATTTAAAACATATGTAGATTAATTTTGAGATATTACTTACTTATAGTTTTATACTATTAACCTATCCAAACTGTTTTATAGTAAGGTGGTATTGATTTAAAAATGAATAAAAATAATATTATTATAATTCTGTACAGGAATATATACATTTATAATAAAGAACCACCACTAGTATTATAAATGCATTGTATTCGGAAAAATCTAATCAACGTACTGGCCAACTGTAATTTAAATAGTATAATAAATTACTTTAATGGCCATATCAATAAAGATATTATGAAAAACACTTGGCGATGTAAGCTGACAGATATACCAACTCTGCTCAGAATCGTTTTTCGTATTCGTATACAATGATATTATGTCATTGAAATCAAATTTAACTCATCCATTAGCAGTGACCCACTCGACGCCTACTGTATAGTAGAGTGATGCCCACTTGTCCACTTTTTTTAAGTACATAGCTGCATGCCATAGAGTAATTACTCTTTGATGCATGTATATTATTATTATTAGTAGTAGTAGTAGTAGTAGTAGTAGTAGTAGTAGTAGTAGTAGTAGTAGTAGTAGTTGAAGTAGTAGTAGTTGAAGTAGTAGTATTTAGTAGTAGTACTTAATAGTGTTTAAAATGTTAATATTGTTTTCATTGCAATTACATCAACAAAAACATATGTCATATAAAAAATGTGGTGCATATTTAAATATCTATCATTTGTATGCATAATTCATTTGAACATCGTTCTGAAATGAACGATACAAATTAAAAAATATAGTTATTTTTTAAAAGGAGTGAAGGGTTTTGCATCAATCTATTAAAAAAGTAATCGATGATTTAGCAAGTACAAATAGGTAATTTAAACGTTTTGAAAAATCTTGTATTTCTTTTTTTTTTTAATTTCGATGATAATTATTGTCATTTAATCAATTTTGAATATAGGACAAGTTTTGTACATAAAATAGAATTAAAACCATTTAGAAATCCAATGTTTATATATATATATATACATATATATTTCAGTCTGTGCAGTGGTTTTTTCGTGCGGGGAGTTTGTTGGTAGACAGAAGATAAATAAGCGGATTATAGTTTAGGTAGTACGTATTTAAATGTTGGCGAAAACATTTATAAACTATGTCGGATAGTTCTGTAGTTGCTTTGCTTATAAGTGATTTTATGTAAGGCAATGTTTAATTTAACGAGCCACGAGCGTGTGTTGGTATATATGCACAATTGTTTGGAATGACTGAGTTTGTCTGATATAAGAGGGTTTGGCGGGATCCCAGATTACAATACCTTAGATCTAAACAGACCTTATGCTTTCTTGTACACTAGAAGTTTGTTATATTATTATATTCTGCGGATTTGAGATGAGAACGGGGGGAGGGATGCAATGGTATATTAGCTGATTTTATGTTTTGCCAAAGACTATGACCCCAGGACCCATGTTAAACATGTATCTAATGATGTATCTATAGATTTAATTTCATTGCGTACAGCGACGGGACTATTGTTCATAATTAGTCGAGGCAGTTTCGAAGAGATATTTTCAAAGTGAAAGTGACTTATGCAGATTTGTTAATATTATTATTGATTTTATTATATATTATGTATTTAATATTAAATCAAAGGTATATTAGTATATTTAATTCGTCATTATTTTGCGTATGCGTGAATTGTATTCGTGTGACCTAAAATTATTGACTGACCTGAATCAGATTTACGTTTGTGGCTAGAATAGTCATTATAGTTTAAGGAAAGTAAATTTGTCGTAAAGATCGAGAGAATAATCACTGTCCAATAGAACTCTAATTTTGGTTTTTTATTAAAGTTAGTAATATTTTCATTTAGAAAATACTGTTTTATAGTTTTGGTTTTTCAAACCACTCCCGTTAACACCATTTCCATTTTCCACCATAGGTTATAATATTCTAATTTCTGCCGAAAAAAAAAAATTAATAAATTATTTTTGATTTTTTTTGAAAATCCCTTGTATCAGTTATATCCCGCATTGCTATTATTATTATTTTATCGTGAGCAGAACCTAGTGTTTAAAATACTCACCCTCAATTTTACGTAGATTTATAATTTGGTAAGATAAGTACCGATCAATGTATATTGTAAAATATCAAATGTGAATGAACCAAAACCTTCATGAAATATAATTAATTTAGGGCAAATAAAAAGTGAAGAATATAATAATCAAAAACAGCACTTAATTTAGTTCGAATTTGTCAAAAAAATCTCTTTTTTTATAGTAAATGTTAAATGTGTTAAAATATTATGTTTGAATATTTTTACTTTTAATGTATTTTTTTTTTATAATTTAATATAATAATAATAATATATAATTTTGACGATCTGTGATGTCTACTATCCATAATACATTTAAACAACGATTTTTAAACTCACATTCTACTAACTTTTACACAACCATAATGTTACACTCAGACTGGAATTGCGTATATGTTTGGAAGTACACTAGCTATGTGAGTAATAGTAGTAAGATGATAAATATAAATAATTGTTTATGATAAATATTTACGATACAAGTTGAGACACGTATATTGTTATCATTGAGATACGATGGATTTGTTTTCAAAAAATATCTAAAATAATGTATTAATTTTTTTTAGCAGAAATCGAAATACAATCTTTGGAAAAAGTAAATATTATGGTTTCTATACATTGTCAGATAATTTTATTGCAATATGTGTTCTTAGTATCTTAATTATAAGATACTAATAAGATAGATTTTTTTTTTAAGTTTACTATATTAATAGTAAACTTAAAAAAAAAATCTATACAAATTATTGTTTAAGTAACCAATTGAGTATTGAAACTAGGAAGCAAGGAGCAAATATAAAACTAATTTATCATCAAACCACTCATGTAACTATATAACTTGTATTTTTTTCTCATATGAATTAATTTAATAACAATATTTTTTTAAGTATTTTTCAAAAAAAAAAAAATAATTTTATACGCTTTTTTAATTTATTAAATAATTTATTATAAACATTAAACACACACAACAAGTTGAATAAGTATTATTATTCTTTCTGATATTGTTACAAGACATCTTAAGTATACGAAAAACTGAAACAATAAAATGAAATCATTTTTAATGATTACGTATCCCATTTTAATAATAATTTTCTATTTATGTCGAATAATAATCTTTATCTGATTGGTCCCGGAATTTTTATCATGAAATTGAAACGTTAATTAAACTTTAAAATGTCAACTAATGAATTGATTAAAGATTAATTTTTGGCTTGTATTTGTATGAAACTTCAGAAAAAAAGTAATAATAATATTATATTTACTTAAATCGAATTTTGTTACTTGTGAAATAATTTTCATCAACCCATAGTTTCGAGTGAAAAGTAGTTTTTCTTTAACATGTTTCGCAATCAGAGTAATTTGAGCTACAAGACTTCCATTTTACTGGGTTTCAATCACGGTCATTCTTTCAGTGGCCTTTTAGCCTCATACGAGCTTATTCTCTCTGTTAGTGATACAAACATTTTGCTCCCTAGAGACACAGGTAATGTGTCCGACTGCGATGCATTACTAGGGGATATATAAAAGACTTAATGTATGGCATTCGTTTTTCCTCGAAAATATTTGTATTCTTTAAACAAACAAAAAAAATCTAACTCTTTATTTTGCCCCATTACACTCTACTCACACTATCTTTATTCTGTCGCAATGTTAATATGGCCAGTTGAAATTAAACTTGTTTCGCCCCTTTTGAGTACATTAATCCGGGATATTCCGCAAACATATTTTAAACGAAAATAGTTATAATCGTATGCGATTTATGACAAAAACATTAAATATTCAGTAATACATTGATAACAAAACAAATAAAAATAAATACAATTGTGTTTATATCTTAAATTTTTGATTAAATGATTAATATGCATACTATTATAATTTTACTAGTTTAATATACCATTTTGATAATGAACAATACACTTAGATAACATATAATATATTGAAATATAAGACATAGCTCTAAAAATTATGTTAATTATAATACTTTGTTCATTTTTGCAAACACCCCAAAACATGGTCTTATTATAGAACTGTAAAAATATTATAATCAAGAGTATTTAAAAAAGTATTTTCAACGTGGTTGTACAGTTCGTTTAAAATGTATTGAAATGATTTTAAAATCTTTTAGCTGATTTTTTTTTCAAATAGGAAATAAGTTATTTTTATTTAAAAATACAGATGAATAAAAAGTACGAAAAAAAAATTAATTAAATAATATTATATTAAAGAAAAATAATTGTTAGTATTCCCCCTTTCCATTTGCTATATTTATAGTGAACAGTGAACACATTTTAAAACAAATTAACAGATAATTATTATACTGACAATTAGTTATTGAGTATTTGTCGATGGGATTTTTTAATTATTTTGATTTTATAAATTGTAATAGTTATAAAAAAGCAACATCAACAATTAGAATTAAAAAAATGAGTCTAAAATATAATACTTATATGTCATGGATTCATAGAAAAAATAAACATTTATTGAAAAATGGTTTATTTTGTTTTTGATGAATTGATGTAAAATAAAAGTTTGAGTTTTTTATTATTGATTAAATCGAAGTCTTAAATCTTAAATTATATCTACAGTGATATAATTAAATTTTTTTTTATGGCTTATGATTGAAGTATTCAAATAAAATTTGAAAAATAGTTATCATATTATGAACGATGTGTATGACAATGATATTGTATATTTATAAAGTATATCATAATGTAATTAAACATTTGCAGAAAATTATTACATTTAATTTTTAAATTCTTTTTTTTTTCATTCCTAATAATATTGTTTTGTCTTAAATTTTTTTTTACACGTTACATTTAGTTGATTTATTATTATAGATTAACTTAACACATTTTAAACACTCAAGAAACTGAAAATTATTTAGCAACTGATATTTAATTAGGTTGCTATAAGTATATTTATAGAGCTATGTCTGCCGAGTTGGATTAAAATTAAAAAGTTAAAATTTAACTAATTTTCTATAATGTTCGTATTTTAAGCTAACTAACTAATATTCGCTTAAAAACGACATCCAAAATACATTTTTGTTATCATGTATATTATCATTACAGTGAACATAATTTATTATCTAATAACATCTATAGAATATATTTTTCTAACATTTAGATAATGCTTAAAAACAATAATTTAAGATGAATACTTGATAGTATAATATTAAACAGATAGGTACTAATGTTTAAATATGAATATAAACTTAAAGGAAACAATAGATGAGTTAGCCAGATTAATTATTCTAAAAACATTTAACAAAGCATCGAATTATAATTTACTTAATTTAGGTATGTATAATGTTCTATATTTTTTAAACCACATACAATTGCCATATATAAAATATATGGATAACGGATAGACATACAAATCATAATATCTTCGCTGAGTTGTCCAAAATTTGTTTATAACCTTAATTTGTGTCATTGAATCATTGACAAAATATAAAGAGTAACGAGACAACAGAATATTGAGGTTCACTACTTAATGAATTAGTTCGTTGCATGAGCAACGATTAAATATTATAAACTTAATGAATAGAATACATTGAAACATGCAAATATTTTTAAAAAACGAATCTCGGGCGACAGACTGCATAATAATATCGTAGTGGGTGTTAGCCGATTTTCGGACCAATAGACCATATTGTTGTTAACTAGAAATATAATATGATTGAACATATTATTATTAATATCATGTGAGTTGTCGGGATGTTATAGTCAATGTATTGTACATGTAATTGATTTGGGTACGCGTGGCTTGCGGTAGGACGTGTGTCAGTGTTGAAGGAAACACGAAATCAAAATGCCGCCGCGTTGTAATAATGATATTATTCGGGTTCGCGCGCGTCTAAAAACAGCGAAAAACAAAGATCGGAATATTTTCCGAAATTCTAAAATCTACGCACGCGTTTATTTTTTTGAAAAGCACTATTTCTTTTTTATGTGGAGTGGAGGGGGGTTCGTACACAATATTTTATTTTGTACGAGCAATCGTGAAATTACCGTATACAGAGTAAATACTGGAATAATTCGTACGCTTAATAATTCTTGTTGTCTGTCGCCCGTTTGCGCGAAAATTATTAATCAATTATTATAATAATATTATATTATGTTATTATCGTTACGAGACTGACGTCGGATTATTATCAACAGTGACAGCGCGTCCAACGGATACATATAAGTAGACACGTTATAGACAGATGAAGGATTATATTATTATAATATTATAGAGAGAGAGACACGGAAAGAGAGAGAGAGAGATAAAAAGAAGCAAAAACTGTTTATAGTCTTTGAAATCGAGGAGTGTGATGCATATATATATATATAGTATAACGTTATGACATGTTTGTTTTTTATTATATTGAGACACGTTTAATGTTGTTGCTCGTCAGCGCCGTCATTCTTTTCCTCGTTTAAGCGTTTCCTGGTCGCGAAACCGCGAACCCTGGCCTGTATCTTGACGGCTGCTTGGACCAGCGCTTCCGCTTCGGCCGCGTCGTCCGGTGCGGACACCTCGTTCTGGTCCGCCGGCGGCGCTGTCAGAGTGATGGTGGTCGGAATCCTGACCGGAAGTCCGACGTCGACGCCGCCGCTGCCACCGCTACTACCGCCGCCGCCGCCGTTGTCTTTGTCGTCGCGCTCGAAAACCTCGTCGTCGCCGGTCTGCAGCTGATCGTCGTCGTCGTCGTCGTCCACGTAAACACCAACTGTGCCGCCAACACCACCTGCGCCGACAACACGGCCGCCGTCGATACTGCCGACGACAACGCTACGGCCATCACCAACGCCAACCCCGTCGACGGCACCGTCGTCGCCGCCATCACCATCACCCCCGCCGACAGCGGCGACACCGTCGACGCTGTCGTCACCGCTGCCGACACCGGAAGTCGGCCCGTCGCCACCGCCGCCGCCGCCGCCGTCGTCGTCGTCGTCACTGCCGCGCGGCTCGCTTCCGTACTCTTTGAGCGGCGCGTAAATGACGGACACGACCGACTTTTGGTCGTCGTCCGACCAACACTGACTGTCGTCGGTGGTAGCTATGGCCGCGGACGGGGCCGCGTTCTTCAATGACTGCCGGACCCGGTAGCCCCGGAAACCAGCTTGGATCTTAACCGCTGCTGCGTTCACAGCCTCCACATACTTCCGGGCACGGAATCCACGATATACCGCCTGAATGGTGGTAGCCGCACGATCATCAGCGTGGGCTACCGCATCAACATTGATTGCCGACGAATCTACTGCAGATCCGTCGGACGCACCGCCGTTAGCCGTCGATTTCATGACGGCGTCGACGATGTAAATTTCGTTCGTATCGTTTCCTGTCGCTCCGTTGTCTGCAATATTAATAACCAAACATTAACATATTAATAATTTATGAAAAAAGTTACGGCACGTTTGGTCGTGGCGTTTCGCAGTCGCGATTAGGTAGGCATACGATATTAGTATTATGCGCGTATTATACGACTACATCGCCGCCGTTAAGTCGCGGACTACGAGTACAACACCGAAGCGAAGGGGGTTAAATATTTATCCAAATAGTCGTGCACGCCTTTATGTTTGGCCGGATAAAGGGTTTTGCTCTATACGGTTTAGCAGCTGTGTACACGGACTGGCGACGTGCGACGTTATAGAGAATATTATCGAGCACACAACATTACATAATATTGTAGTCATCGCGGAATGTTATGTTTTCAAAACGGCCTACGGCTTACTCGGCGTATTATTCGTAAGTAACAAAATATCGATAGGCACTACATGGACATATTATAATATTAAATGATCGTCGTACTAGAGCGACACAGAGTTATGGAGTCGACAGAGTTATACGGAGTGACACTACAAATTATTTTTAAAATAATTGTAAATTAAATGTGTAGATAGGAGTTTACGATTTTTTTTTTCAGAAAATACGAAATATGCACTTCTTTTTCAGAATTAACGAATTTAATTTATAAATTGGCCTATTCGATATCAATAACGCGTAGAAAAATATGTAACTCGTATACCTCCTGAGCCCTAATTATAGTTATTTTGTTAACATTAGGAAGGAAATAATAATAATATTATAATTAGCATTGGTTAATAAGCAAATATATACATGCAGATTATAAAGAATCGTTAAGCCCGCTTAAGGTAATTGCACCAAAGCAAATAAAACGCAATGTTTTAATCAAAAATATAAATACAGATAAAATATAAATTAGTTTGTGACGAAATGGAGCACTTAACACCGATTTCAAGCAACTTAAAATCAAACATTACATATTACTATGTTTTATATTAATTTTTTCGTCCATATAAAATATGACGACAACACGTAATACCACCACCTAAATAACATTCATACCTTTTATTGACTCAAACGCGGACGCTTCCACGATGCTCTTAAATAATAGAATAAATTGTATCCATACACAATTAATAATATTTAAAAAATGACACCAAAATTAATTATTATTATTTTATTATAATAATTATATAAATTCTTATAATTTATTTTTAATATTAATAAATGCATTTATAGTATAAAATATTATCACTACGTTTAGATGCGATTTAGTCAGAAAACATTTAAATTATATATGTTCTAGAAACAATTTCTTTAATCTGAGGTATTTATGTATAATTAAGTACAGGGAATTTATGTATTTAATTAGATAAATTCAGCCACCATTATTCATCATTGATTTAAAGACATAATACATATATTAATTTAACAGTTTGCGTATATTTTTATAATACTTATTAATATTATTACTAAAAAAAATAGACTCTATACCTGTAAAATGGAGAGAAATTAAAACATTCGATACATGGGTTATGCAAAAGATAAGATGTACCTAATACACAATAATATGATTATCATAATATTTTAATGTTTTTTTTTTATAGTATATTATAATATTGTTGTAATGTTTGTTAAAAATACATACTAACAAGTGGTTTTTAAATCTCTTTCTAAAACTCAAGACCAAGACAGTTTATAAATTTTTTTTTTTTAACTATTGAAAATATATTTTTATTTTGAAATTAATAATTATCAATTGTATAATTTGTCATTAATGATTATATTTTAAATTAAAAGTAAACAAATGTATTGACTGTATTAGTACAAAAACGATATGAATATTCGCTACCACAATACTATGCGCCATCTACTGTTAAAATGATCAAATAACAAATACAATATTCAACATCATTTCTGATAGTTTGGTTTGAATAATATTATTATGTACTTAATAATTTATTAAGAATAGAAACTTTATTTTATTTTTAAAGGACTTTATATTTATCATGTTTAAGAAGTTTCGTGTTCAATAATATTCCAAATGCGTACATAAATGTGTAATATACTAATATGGTTTGAATATGTGCATAGCTGGTAATTTTTCAATACTAAATATAATCAATAAGTATGTCAATTTATGTAACTTATAGCATGAATCTACTTGTCCGTCATACTGAAAAAACAAGAAATTATTAAACCAAAATTTGATAAATTGACTCACTTTTAATTTTGAAAATAGACAGAAGCCTAATTCTATTGTTTATTGCTATTTTCTAAGTAAAGCAATAATTATAAATAAAAATAACATTTTTTGAATTTTAATTTTTGAAAAAGTAAATATTATTAATACTAAAAATTATGTACATTTTAAAATTATTATTCTTATAAATATAGAGAAAAAAAATAGAGCTATCTCTTATATTACGTTTTTTTTCATAATATTACATTTTTGTAATGATTTAAACGAAATTAATATTAAATTAAGAAAAATTGCAATAACTCTGAAAATATAAATTCATTATTTAATAATCGATATTTGTATAATACAAATTATAATGTTTTCATTTTCGGTATATTATATTTACACGAACAAACATGAAGTAGCTTTGCGCACTGGTACTTAAAGTTAAGAGTTATTTCACTGGATGGCGCTAATGGTTTCAAATGTACTCGAATGTTGTAGTTTGCACGCGTATTTTCAAATCATAAAATATTAAAATAATTCAATTATTATTAAATATTACTGTTTATGGCTCTCTGGGGAAATAATTTTTTTAAAAACATTTATGACTGATAAGTATATTTTATTTTAAAATGGCGGTTTATGTTTATATGATTAAACATTATAACATGTGTTCAAGAATTAAAGAAATATAAATAGGTACCGCTAAGAGCGTTATATTCTTGTTTATACCATTTTACTACGTAATTATATGTATATGCATGCAAATAAATAGAAGAATATATTTATTTTTTTACATCTCGAAATTTTTTAAACTCATATAAACGACTGAATCTATAAGCATACGCAGGATTGCAGGAATAACAACATTCCCAAAGAATAAAATAACTCGAATAAAATAAAATATTTGATTTTTATAAAACGAATAGTGTCATAAAGTTGTTTATAAGGTATGTGAAATAACGGCTAAAAAGTATTATAATATAATATATTTTAAAACTGTCGTAATATTTATACTTATAGGGGGAAATAGTTGGTTCTGGAAGTCTGACAGACTATTAAGATTCATTACCTACATATTAACATACGGATTTACAGTATCATATTATGTATTTAACATTTTAACTTAATATCAAATAAAGATGGCGGAATTTAAAATAGTTTTGAGAGTCCAGTGAAAAAAAAACTGGAACAAAAAAACAAACATAAAAAACACATTATTGTTACCTTTGGCTTTATAATGTTTATTTTAAAAGTGATAATGTGATATTCTCATCAACTATCAAGTATAACCCAACTTATTTATTTTAATTTTGTTACAATAATAAGTATACTTCTCGAATGATTATTACACAATAGTCATTGTTAATCCTACGTTGTCAAATTTATAACTATACAATTTTTAAAGTAACGTAATTAAATAAAATATTTTATTCCTGACAATAATACCTATCATCATAGTTGAACATCAAAATATGTATTTTTTGAGTCTTAATTATATATTTGGATTGAAATTTGAATACCTACATATTAAATTATGGTTATAGCAGTATAGTTATGGGTACCTTGACTGAGAATACGTTTTTATCATTGTTTCAATTTGGATTTTCATTAATAGGTACTTACTAAATGATATTACTACGTGCTAAGTGAGTACTTTGAAATTGGTTGTTGTACATTTTGTGAAAGCTTAATGAACCACTTATAATTGTCCTATAGATTTGTATTATAAGTGGTATTAAATTGTAAGATCAGGAAAATTTGTCTTCAGCACACTAAATTAAATTAAAGGTATATGTTTTAAAATATAAACCACCGATAGAATCGGTGTGATATCGTAATCTACCCCACAAAAAAGTTAAATGATTAATGTTTCTTTATTATTGTAAAATAATAATGATCACAATGAATTTATAAAAATCTCACGAATGTCTAAACTAGCCATATTAACCTTTTATTTTGAGAAAGACAACAAAAATATTTTAAAATATTACGTGGGCTGAAAGTCAAAATTAACGAAAAGAGGAATATTTGCAAAAAAAAATGTATAGGTAATAATATTATTGCATTTGATATAATTTATTACAAAACAATTAAATATTTGTTTAAATTAATGTAATTTTTGATATAGAAATATACATCATTTGTATTTAAATTTTAGCATCGAAAGAGTTCGTTTTGGGCTACATAAAAAAAAAAAAATTGGAGGGCCGCACGTTATGTATATAGGTTTAACCGATAATTTTTTTTAATATTTGCACATTTATAGTTGGTATATACATTTATTATCTAGGTTTAAATAAATATAAGTTTAATAATTTCTATATACTTTGAAATTAATAACAAATATAATATTTTGATAAGCAATAAAATAATTATTTCTTTTTTAAGAAGAAAAATTTAATTTGTATTTGTAGTATTATTAACAAAGTTAACAATAAATAATCAAATGGTTTTATTTTAAAAGGAAAAATAAACGTTTAAAATGTGAATATTTTTGTTATAAATGTGCGTATTTTAGTATCGGTACTAAATAAAAGTCATTAAAGTGTATTTATCTTAATATATTTATTTAAAAAATCTAATATATCTAATTTTTTATTGGTTTCTTGAAACGAAGGTAAATTTCAAAATTAATCTCAATTAGAATAATATGTATTACAAAAAATATATAATATTACGTATTCATAAATAAATAAATTAAAGATATTCAATCAGTATTTCAATTGTACACATTATTAGTTTTAAGCCCACGCTTTTATTTTTAGTCATAAAAATAAAAATTGAGAAATATTTTTTTATAATATTATTCAGTTTCTTTTTTTCCACTAAAAACGTTTTTTTTATACGTTTTCAGTTATGTATAGTCAACGATAATATATAAGTACAATAACGAATAAACTTGAAGCATATTATTATTTTCATTAAAACATTATCGTGTCGATGTGTTCAAATTTAAGTTTTACTAAAAAATTGTTAAAAATGAATTACGTTGTAACTTAATTGTAAGAGGTAGTGCAATTGTGTATAATGCTTACTATAATTTTTATCGTAGCTATATTTTTTTTTTATTTTACACGTGGTTAATGATTGTGCAGTTTACTATGTAGGTCCAAGTTAAAGCTTAAAGTTTAAATAGTTACTCTTGGCATCATGCGTGTTGGGAGTTTTTATGGTCAGAAGAATTTTTTTTGGGTATTTCATGAAAATCAACGAACATCGATTGGTTTTTTTTTTAACTCGGCAAGCGTAGCTGTAGCATAACTTTTGAGTTATGAGCATTACGCGCGTGTCCCTCCATTGTGCGTATTATTGTCCTCGTTTTTTTAAGCAGTTCGTTTGCGTATCTCAGGAAAAAAAATACACCACCCCTAACACAAACGACCACGACACCACGTACATTTCCTGCGGAGGGATAGGAAATACACAAATCTCATTAAGTTCACACCCGTTTCAAACATTTTTGTGATATTCCACGTCTTCAGCACCGAAGATAAAAAATTAATAATAAAAAACGACGATAACGAAATATTAATTATACAGTTATAACGATAAAGTCTGAGTGCGCACGACTATGGAAAACAGTGTGAGGAGGCAAAATGAATAATAACACTACGAGTAAAAAATAAAAAATAAAAACAGAGGAAAAACAGAGGAAAAACGAGGGAAATGTATGATATGAATAATGGAAGTTTGCGTAATACCGGGAAGAAATAATAATAATAATATTATATTATTATGTCCAATGTCTCGGGAACTATAATACTATACTACGCGAAACTCCTACGTCAATTTCAACCATATATATATATATATATATGCGGCTGAGGTATTAGGATAATCCTTAAGCTTACGTTAAAACGTGTTTGACGTTATTATACAACGTATGTAATATAATTTATTATTGACATGTGTGTGTGTGTGTGTGTGTGTGCAGTACAATGTGCGATGCATAATAATAATAATATATATCCTTCGGGGCGCGATAGTCATCGTTTTATTAGGTCTCGATTTCCGGGAACGTAATCGAAAACAACAAAATTATTACGTCGGTCGCGTGTGCGGGTGAGACTGTGCGAAACGTGTAAAAATCCGTTGAAGTGCACCACGCGACGCCCGTGTTGGCTGGCATCACAGCTTATAATATTATCATACCTTTTATCTTCCCGACAACGGGAGACAACCATTCGAACGCGATAGTCGAAATAATAATAATAATAATAATAATAATTAATATTCGCGAGAACGCCCGCACGACTAAAATAAAGGTGTGTGCACCGAGCACGTAAAATTATGCATTATAATAATAATAATAATAATAATACGATGATGGTCGTGGGGTACGGGTGAAAACAATGCTCAATCCCCGAGACATCGCCTGCCGTTTCGTAAACTAATTTTGTGCGTTTACCGTCGCGCGTCGTCGTCGTTCACTCGGCGTCTTAAATTAAGGGCGATGATTGGCTGTACCGACCGAATAATTCGACAAAATATATAAACGACGATAGGACTCGATTGCCGTTTTTTGCGATTTCGATTTCGGAACAGATGGCGTACTAACGGTTTTCGACGATCGCGTAATTTTACTATAACCGTAATAATATAATATAACGTAGGCACTTATTAAAAAATCAGATATGAAATCGTATCTGTAACACACTACCTCTTGCGGAAAAATCTAAAAAATCGCCTTTGTTTTCAGGAATCCTAATTATTTTTCGTTCTAGCTAGCCCCACTTTTCGCTATCGCCTTATCGTCATTAAAAAAAAAAAAAACGCGATTGAAATGTCTGGACTCGATTATTCTGTTTATCGTCGAGTGTACATTGAGATCCGCCGTTTTGGCGAATAACGAAAATCTCATAATCTCCACGGAATGGATATCGTGAAAACTTAATATTTTTTTCTTATTATATTGTTATTATTATTATTATTATTATTATTATTATTATTCTGTTAAACGTGTTTAATATTATTTTGGAAAATATCAGTTTATTTTATGAAAATATTCACGCGACAAAGATTAAATGTGTTATTATACGCATGATGACATTATACATAATAATTGTGTATGAATCGTGTCCAAAGTGTATAGTCAGTAGTTACATTTACAATTATTTTCATGCCTAATAACATAGTACATAATGTTAGGTATTTTAATGTTAACGTTTTTTTATTATTTCAACAACAATAATTAATTTGACCATAATTCAATGTGTGGTTAAACAATTCCATCGATATGCGATACAAGATGAATACCTCTTAAAATATGAAAGCAATAAATTATTGTTGTAATTATGCATATTATTTTGTTTTATTATAATATATATTGAATTTGATGTTTGCGTTGTTCTTCAAATTTTAAATAGTTAATAAAGCTGAGACGTGGATTATAAGTTTATAACAATAGCTGAAGTGTAAAAAGTTCTTGTAAATTAAGATATTGAATCATTAGGTATGCATAATTATTTCAAGTTTCATAATTGTATTTTATAAAGTTGAAAGTAGGAAAAATTTATTACATGCATTTCCATATACTTTAAATTGTGGATTAAAAATTACTCAGAATTTAAAACTTCTTAGTTTAGAACAAATACACCATTTTGTACTATCATCATGGACGAGGTACATGAGAAAATTGTATGTTTTATTAGTAATTAAATGTTAATTTAAATTAGCATTGGACGATAAACAAATTTATTTTTGTACAACATAAAACGTTAACGAGCGACTTGTGTATATTAGACAGTGATGCTAAAGGTGTGTGGTAATAACAATTCATTCAACAAACTTTAAGCTCAGAATTAAATAATAATTATTTTTCATTAAATAAACATCACTAAATAGAAAGTGGCTAATAAAAAACTAATTAATATTTTATAATTATTCAACTAGTCATAAATTATTATAAGAGTTAAAAACTTCTAGGTTGATTTATTCAATAGTTATAATAGAATAATAATATTCATTTATTTTTTATGACGTTTCCTTAATTTAATTTTAATGAAAATTTATTGATCCAAATGTTGATCATAATATTTTATTAACGATCATTGCTTGTAATTATTGAATGTCAATTTATTTAATGCCATGAATAATTTTCTGACCTTCGTGGATGATGAGTTGCAAATTTCATGAATTTTACCAAATCAATTTCTTATCCAAGTATCGAAAACGGAGTTATGTCTTGTATTGTATAATAATTGTGATTTAAGTGCTAACGCCTAACGATATATTTTTTAATGTTTATATAATGTCTGTTTGATACTTTGATGCTCTGTATTAATAAGTATAATAAAAATACACACTTATAGAATATAACGTGACGCAGTCGGTCATGAAATATTAAATATTGATCAGACAAATCAAGATGGCATTGGAATTTAATAGACCCAATAATCTATATTTTAAAGTTAGTTTATATGAATATTTTAAAGTAGGTATTCAGACGAGAAACAAAAATATATTTAAAATCATTATTGGATTTTATGGGTCGTAATGGTTTGAAGCTGTATAGCATAATCAAGAAGACTGGAAAATAATTGATTGACATAACATTAAAATCATATTATTTTAAAGGAATATTGTAATTCGAAAACAAATGAAATTATTGAACATTTAAACTTCTTTAGTCGTAAACAATTTTATGAATAGTAAACTAATCTTAAAAACTAACTAAAGGTAACTTGTGCAACTTTAGTAAAGCAGAAGATAAGATATTGAGAACACAAAGAGCGTTAGGAGTATTTGATAAAGAAATTCATTCAAAAATCAAGATTATTAAGAGATAATGTAGCGTTGAAAAGAGTGGTAGAGCATCTATTGTCAATCAGTTGAAAGTGCAGAAAGCAATAGACGGACACTAACTTGAATCAATGAATAAAATAAAACAATCCATGAAGATGGATACAAAAATGGAGAACCATATTCCGGAATCAAAACAATTCACGGGAACAAAATGAGCCAAACGAAAAACAATTGAAAGATAGTAATTAAAATAATTATTGACTAAATAGAACAAATAATGTGTTTGATAATATGACAAAAAAATGTAATAAACGTAGTTTAAAATATGAGTAAAAAAATGTCTAGCATACGGTATATTTTGTAAGAATTGTAATGGATATCATTATTTTTCGGAAATTTGTAAGAATAAAAAACAATTCATTGATAAAAATGTAATGGAAAAACACGAGAAATAAGAGTCGACAACAGAAAAGTTAGAGTATGTTTTCTGTGGAATTTGTTCATAAGTTAGTTTCTAATAAAATTAAATGGTATAAAATATTTAATTCATAATATATGGTAAAAATATTAATTTTAAGTGAGATAGTGGAGCTGAAATGAATGCATTATTAGAAGAAGGCTGTACAAAGCTTGTTTTAAAAAAATAAATTAAAAATAGAAAAGTAATATTGGTAAAATATAGGTGAGTTTCGTATAAAACCTTTAGAATAAATAAAATCATTGTTAATATTAGGTGATTACAGAAGAAATAATAACAATAATAATAAAAATGTGTTATTTTTTTTTAGGGCCACATTTTCGTTAGATTGAACAGACTTATTAAGGTACGAAAAATGATTAAGGAAAGATAAAAATAAAATTATTATGATCTATTGTATAATAATGAATATATTTAATATGATTTGTATTTGTATTTGTATTTTTTTTGGGGGGGAGGGGCTGAAAAATTATTAGCGCAACTCAAATGTAATATAATTGATTGTAGTTAATGATCGTAGTGATCTATTCTTATTTTATTATTAAACATATCAAGTGATATACTTTTGAAAATGTATAAAAATATATTTGTTCAATTAATTATTTTATTCATTGAAATCGTATTGAGTAGCTAATTGACTCAATATGACTCAATATTAATGTATTAAATGGGTTTTAACATTCGTCTTTTAATATATTTTAATGAAACAGATCGAATATAATAAGTCTGTTTATTTTCTATACTATAAATTTGACGATGAAATAAAAATATTCCGTGGAAGGTCACTGAAGATACTAGTCCATTTGAAATGAATGGGCAACGGAACAGGTAATTCACATGGCCAAGAGATAAAAAAAAAAATACAAAATAAAGCGATGGCCATCATCGTGGTTCTTAAATAGCTAGTGATACCAGTTGGAACTTGGAAGATAAAATAATTTTGACTGAATATATTACGTAGGTACCTTATATAAATCAAATAAAATTGTACAGGAGAGACTATACATTTTTCACTTTTAGTTTATAAAATATGGATTACTTTAATTCTTCGTATATTATTTAATTTGTAATCGATAGCACAGACTTTATATTACATAATATACTTAATTATAATTACATAAACTTAATTTTTTTCTTATTTAAGTTATTAATTAATTAAAAATAAATAACGTTTTGGAGATTGAGGTTCATGATAAATAAATAATAATACTAAGCAATCCCCTGAAATAATTATTTTATTTTATTTGTCATTAATATAGAAACATTTCGAAGGGATCACAAAACTATTCAATGAAAAGTAAATATCATATAATACGAATATATTATTATGTAGGTGTCGGTATATATTATTTATTATATAATGTAAACAAAAAGTAATTATAATTAGACCGTTGCCATTTTATTAAAATTGATTGTATAATATCTTCATACTAATTGTATTTAATATTTTTTTCAAGCTAAATTAATAAACTGCATTGTTCGTGTATATCGAGTTCTGCGAATCAATGTATGTTAAAAAACATTGCATTTTATTCAATAAACCATACTGAAGTATCGTTAAATAACGTGAATAGGTTCGTGATACAAATAACCTAACTTAACAAAATGTTTTGAAAATTATATGATGTCTATGATCGGTGCATATTTCCAGTTTCAACTAATACTATGAATGATAACAAAAATGCAAAGTATATGTGTGTGTTCTAAATATGTCCATGTATATTATAAATCAATCAAATAGTTTTTAAAATAAAAAAAAAAATCCAATGTTCATATTTGTAATTATTTTAATCGATAACGAAGGCAAAGTTCAATTATTAATAAGTCAAATTTTTAAACTTTCAACGTAAGCACATTACAATTTTTAACAATTTACTGCCCAGGATTCAAATAATTTAGTTCATATTTAAAAATAATTTAATTCAACGTGTAGGTAATTTTTTGGTTTTTTAAAACTTTGTAAGTATTTTTTATGAAATAATTTTACTCGATTAGTTTATAGTTTTCATTACTCGTTAAAATTAACCATCTATAGTAGTTGATAAACAACTTCAATGTACTATAGTGTATTACAAATACTGTTATTATTTGATTAATGAAACATGTTGAACACAACAATGCGGGGGCTTGCCAAGACGTGATGAAGCCAGATTTAACTTAAGCTCGATACACTGGTGACTAGCAAAATCGGTAGATTTTCATAGATCCAATTACTAAGTTTGTAACCATTGTAATTAGTTGCAATGGTGGCAGAAATATCGATTTTAAGGGGTGGTGGATAGTTTGAGACTAATTATTTATAGGAGTAATTTTACTAACTGAATTTGGTGGTTGCTCCCGGCTATACAATTAATAACGACGACTTTATAGATCCACCTTCTAAACACCACGTTATCGAGTTAAAGTGAAACTAAACACACTTTCAATACATTTCTAAAATCATTCTACTTATTTTTTTATATAAATTCTATACCTTCCTTTATTTTTCTATGCTTAGTCACTCTTTGTTATGCATAATATATATTATATTATATTAATGTATACCGTAGTCTTATTATTTATTTCATGCCCAGAGTAATGAAATACATTAGATAATTAGTTGATGTAATGGTTTTAAATGTACAATATTATTGTTTTAGTTATTTTTAGTTAATAAAACCATAATCGTACATAGGTTTATTTTTAATTAAAAAATACCAACTAACATAGAACCGACATAAATTAATAAAACGCCAACACCAAGTGCATGAAATACTGTGATAAAAACAAATAATTTTTTTTTATAAACTACCAACATTGTAAAAAAAAAAACTATACGTTCTGTGTATTAAATATTTAAATATGGGTAATTAATAATAATAATATACAAATACGAGATGATATTTACATAATTTAGTTTTTCTATATTGCTTAACTATATTACAAGCACATCTGTCATATATAAATACCTACTACGTCATAATTGTAAATATCAATAGATTCTGATAAATCGACGTTCAACAAATTTTAATTAATATAGGGTATATTGAAATGTATTGTTAGTGAAAATGCCGCTCCTACATGAGTATTTTAGTATTAAATGCCAAGACTTAAATTAAAAATTAATTATGAATTGCTTTTGATGAAATTGGATTAATTTGTATATATCGTTATGTTAAAAAAGTGTTATTATACAACTGTGCATACGAACAAAACGAGATCGGTTATTGTTTTGCGACTTAAATGTTGTCTTTATACGAGGAAAATGCGATAAACGTGCTATTTATATATTTAATGTAAAAGGTCATATCCATTTTAAGTCATGAGTAAAAGGACTGGACAGCTATTGCTAGACGTGGCGGCCGGGAAAGTTCTGTAAAACACGCGAAGCCGATATAATAATATATATATGCACTCCACGGGTCGGTGACGGTCTCTCAAATATATTATTATATTCCCATGCGAAGTAATTCAAAGGAAGAAACACTCGAGTCACTGGCTGGCTAAATATTTAATATTAATAATCATCTTTTAAAACGCAGCAAAGCTAATTAAATATTTATCTAAGCGTCTCGTTGATAGCGCCCGCTGGTGATGGTTTTTTTTTTACTTTTCACTCGGAGGGTCAACACGAGAATACTTTCGGTCTATTTATTTATATTTCAAGAAAGAAAGAAAAAAAACAGAAAGCCAATTTTAAAAGACCACCGCAGGAGGGCCGTCGGGTAAGGCAACGCGTATTATTTTTCAAACCTCGGCCCAACTGTCCGGTCCTTTTTTTGCCATCACCTTCCACACTTAATCCACATTCACATAAATTTACCACCACGTTAATGTACTAATAATTATATGTTTTAATAATAATATGCTCTTACCGCAATCGGTTCCTATAAGTTATTAGTTTTGTTACGAAAAATAAAAATTCAATAAGATATCGTGGGCGCTCACTAACGTGCTCCTCGTAAATACAAAATATTAAGTTACTTGGTAGTCTCTAGGGCCGGTCCGGAAGTCGGGCGTTTGGTGTCCGGCACAATGTATGTCCGCTCAAGGAGAAGACAACGTCGGGAACGATCAGCTCCGTCCAATGGAAGACTCCAATTGGTCGTGTGGCACACATATATATATATATAAATATATATATGCTAAGTGTGCAAGTGTTGGTGTGTTTGTGTGCGTGCGTGCGAGTAGACTGGACTGTGTTCTCGCGCTAGAACAGCTCGGCATAATATGTGCCCGACTACGATAATATTATATACAATCGTAATGCGACGACAAACGATCAATTGACTCTAGACGCGAGCGGGGTCAATAGTTTTTAAAAAGGATCAATTTAAAATCGCGCGCTATGTATAAGACGAAAAAAAAAATTGAAATGATTGGTCAGACGCACGCAATGTGTGAACGGGAAAAAAAAAAAAAAAAAACATAAACAATGTAATGATGATGAGAAGGAAATTTAATGGAACGTAAACACGCTGGAGACGAGCTTTGAAGAAATGTTTAGTTCGTCTGCCCGTGATGCGGTGGCGCGCGAAACGTGCACGTGTAAAACACCGAAGACACACACATACGTGCACGCGCAGTGTGCCAAAAACGATGACGAGCGATTAGATGAGCGACTAAAATGAAACTTAATAAAAACAACAATCATAAGATATGTATGTTGTGTGTGTGTTGTGTGTGTGTGTGTGTGTTTGAGTTTTTTAGATTTGCCATTTAGTGTGAAGTCAAATGCGATCGTACTCCTTTATTGCGTATACCACGGTACGGGTTATAGAAACCTCTGGCTGCCCAAACCGACTTCGCTCGTGTTCAACACAGTATATTTCTTTATATTTTACTAAAATCAAAACAATGCGTTTTGAAACATAACAAAACTAAATTTCTAGGCTTAAAATTACACGTTTCTCGTTATTACCATTGTATTCCCTTACTCTGGTACACGATTATTCGATTAAGATTTCCATTTACTGTGCACGTTTTAAGTCAACACTTATATCTTTCTAACGATTGTCACAGAAAATTTGAGTTATAAAAATACCTATACGTTAAATTATGATATACCTATACCTTTAAGGGTATAATAATAGTTATAATACAAATTCAGAACGATTTCAAAGTGAAAAATTACGAATATGTTCAAATAGTCTAAGTACAAGCCGTTATAATATATCATATATACACATCACACAACTAATTGGCGTTTATATATAGTATTAATTATAATAATGATAATTATGATTAACGACCACCGTAATTACGTTTGCATATTAAATTAATGTATTTATTTAGTATCTTTATTCGCCGTGGTATATCATAATGTTAAAATATTATATTCACACAATGTGTGATGATTATATTATTGTATTAGAAAATATGTTGAACTGATTCAATGTGTATATATCTATAAAAAAATATATATTTTTTTATTTTTGTTTCTATCTCCAAATCACATAAATCAAACAGATAAAACGGGGCGTGTGGTTTTTATTCTTCATAATTTATTAGGTAATGGATCTTTACACGTTCCGTATAGGCCAGAAACTATATCGATCGAACGTCAGCCTTTCCGTATACTCAAATATATTCACCCATTTTAGTAATGCCATATTTCTTTAGTGTAGAACGTATAGAAATATAAATGCATAGTTTCACATTTTATGTCGTGGCTGCATTTTAGTATGACTTTGCAGGCACATATTTTTGTCACGTCAAATTATATTCTTTATGTCTATGCGGCTATGAAACGCACCTTATTATGATGGCTTTTACTTGAATAAGTTTAAAAAAAAATCTCGATTTGAGAAAAATCGTTTAAGTAAAAATCGAAATGAACGTGTTATACTGAGCTTCGTCGAAATAAAGGGCCGTATACCCGATATTAAATGCACATAAAAACACTCATACCCATAGTTATAAATAATGATGTCAATTTAAATAATATAAATCCGTTCCGTCTGTTATTATAATAATGTTAACATCATAATATGAGAACATCTAAATGATTAAAATAATATAAATTAAAAATGCAGTAGGTGTATAAAATATTTAATATATGTGTAAATACAATTCACCCGATACAGCATTTGAGTCGTAAAAGAAATGAATTGTAAGAAATTAATATGAAACATATTAATTCAATATTCATAGAACTATATAATATGTATTTATCAATCTTAAATAGTCTTGATTATTATAAATCTTAAAACATTTACCAGTAGTCACTTCCGACGAATTTAAAACTTTTACATTCCATACAATATACTCACCATTTAATGCACTATAAATTGAAAATATAATTATATTGTCTTACAAATATTAATTTCAATTATTAAAAAATTTGAATATTAATATGGTCCGTCTCCAAAATAAGTGATTTTTAGTTATTAAATGTATTGTTATATGTATAATTTAATATTAGTTCACTGGTGTAAAATAAATCTACAAAATTATCGATTTTTATTAAATTATAATGTACCTACACAGTTTAATTTGAATAATGTATTTGGTTGATAAAAAAAATGAATAATATTTTACTATATTTTTACATTAAAAAAATATGTTACCTGCAAAAACATTAATTTAGTTCAATTTTATTATTTTTCTCTGATGCATATTGCAAAATCCTTATTGTTTTTGTTTAAGCTCGCTAAAAAATATTTTCATACGTATCAAACGTGGAAGTATTATTTATATGTGCATAATATTGCAATGGTAATAATTATAGTGTTGAGATATCACAATAAAAAGCTCAGTGTGGTGTATAGATTTTAACATCAGATAATATACTAATTGGAAAATTTTCCACAGGTCCTCGATAAAAATTTAAATAAGTGATAATAGAAAATCCCTTAAAATGTATAAACATATGACATAACAGTTGGCGCCATACAAATCATACAATCATACATTTAGACGAAATATTAAAAAATATATGAATTATGTAACATTTTAAAAGAATATATTATTATTCATTAATTCTTATATTTTTTATTTCAAGATATCAGTAACAAAAGTATTGATTACTGATTGTGCTACTATGTATTAAGCCCTGTCGGTATAAAAACTCATATTAACTCGATTGTTATTGATTGTCGTGAGCTATGATCGATAATTTTGATAATTTTTCATCGTTGTTGACGTTTTGGTAGTATCTATGACAGATCAATCACTAACTACCACATACCACTAATGACTAAAAGCATTCAAAATTTAAGTACATATCTTATAGCAAACTAATACGGGAGTAAAAATAAACAATATAACTTTAAAACTTTATATGGTATCTTTTGGTTTTATAACTGGTGGTGTTCACAAAATAGCTCCGCCTTGTAATTTATGAAACCTATGTATAATCTGTTAATAATCTTATCAACTATTATCCTGGACCTAATTATATATTTGTTGGTGATTATAATGTATCCAAAATATCTGATGTCCTGAGATAAGTCGTTAACTGCTTAATATTTTATATCTAACACTGTATGTATACCGGGAACGTTTGTATTAAATAATTTTTATCGGCAAAACGCTATTATTAAATTTCTTATTAGAATTAATCTTTTGTAATAAGTGCAGGTTTGAAGTTAAATACTATTTATAACTTCTAATTACTTTAGATAAATATCATCCGGCACTGAATATTCTAATAGTATTTACCAGTCTGCTCAAAATTACATTCGATGTCCAAAGTTCTTTTGTTTTCGAAAATCTGACGAAAATAGTATACGAGCATTTATTGGTTCTCTAGATTGGTTTTATATCATTCAAAATATTGACTTGAGACAGCTGCAAATACCATTTTCGATGCTCTTCTTCTATCCATTCTTAGATTTATGCTAACATTTATTTTTTACGATTCAATCTTTCTCTTTGGTATTCTATTCTCAAAAGCTTAAATGTATACTATTCCTGAAAAAAAGAAGCTAACAATAAATTTAAATTATCTTATAACGTACCTACTTTATTACCACCACTTTTTTCTTATTAAGAGCTCAATGCGAATTTAAATCAAATAATGTTATTGGAAACATACACGGTGAATTTAACTATCATTTACAATAACGCCCATTATTTCTAGAAATTTGTTAAGGACAATCCGTGTAAACAATAATTCTATAGTAAATTTGTCTTCAATGGTAAACCTTCTCCCAACAGTCGATATGTCTTTGCCGATTAATTGTTGTCTGCATATCACTGTTACCTACTCAATATCGACTGACACGAACAATCGAATGTGTTTATATTTACACTTTTCTAACGACAATAAATGTCACATTCAGTTTTACTTTTAAAGTAGTGGTGAGATGTATGTAGTTGTGATTGCAACATATTTAGGTATTTTCCATGATTCGAGATAATAGTAGTAGGATGTAAAAATTAATTAATCTATTTTCCGAAATATAAATGATTATTATATCTACCACGAACGTTAGTAAATACAAAAAACATACTGTTTTCCGTATACTCTAGTAGCATGTGGTTTTCCACATATCAACGTGTGGATTTTTGTGTATTACAGTCTGTGGAACTTCTAATCTATAAAATCGATTATTTATAAAAGCTTTAATCCTGTGAAATAATTATTCAAATAAATAGTAAAACGTTAAAGCCGCAAATTCTATTGCTCTTGTAAATAAATATATGCTATATTTTTTGAATACAAAAGTATCTTTTTTTTAGAATACAATCATACGCTAATTTTATTATAATGCAAATTATATAAAACATGGCAAGGATAATCTAAATAAAAATTTAAAAAAAAATGAACTAGAAAACATTCCATAAATAATATAATTTAAAAACACAAAACAAATAACAGATTTTTATAGTCTACGTTCCTCTACTATAGTTAACTACTCTAAAAAAATAAGTAAGTATTACATCTATCATATAAT
Source organism: Rhopalosiphum padi (assembly GCF_020882245.1). Lineage (NCBI taxonomy): Eukaryota > Metazoa > Arthropoda > Insecta > Hemiptera > Aphididae > Rhopalosiphum > Rhopalosiphum padi. The sequence goes on from NC_083599.1 coordinate 31,215,870, forward strand.
TTCACAAAATGTTTTATTTTTTTATACTAATATTTTATTTTTTTTTAATTGCTACATTTTTCTTTGCCAGAATTGTATACCTACCAGCTTCTGACGTATTGTCTTCGTCATCTGAGGGCAAGCCAGTAGCTCTCATTTCCTCGTCAGAAATATCTAGTTTGTCTGTCTCTGAATCCATCTGATCCATTTCTGTTGGTGGATCCGGTAAATCAAAAGAATATCCGCCAGGTGCTATAGTCCGCTCTTCTTCCGCTTCAGAAAGCGTCGGAGGTGGCGGCCATTCTTGACCCGTTGAACCCTGTAACACGCTCCGTTATATTATTATTGGTAACAAGGACATAATGATTAAAACACATCTTATACAGTATCCAAATAATATGCTCAATAATATTATATTTTCAAATTAAATAGAAAATGCACTTTTTAATAAAAATAAATATATAACTGAATAATTGCCAAGGATATTGATAATATTTGTAATTTCATTTATTTATATAATTTTGAATAAATAAATAAGCGCCTATACTGTATAGCAATAAAGCGTTATAATAGGACGTGAATGACGTGTAGAAACATTTTAACACTGTTTACAGTCAAGTTATGTAATGGGTGACTCAAAAAACGTTATTTGGCATTTTTATTCAATTAACTACATGATACTATCGATTAACGTTGAATAACACAGGTAAGTAATAATAAGTATCATATTATTATTATTCCCATAGTTTTTGTTTTAGAAATATAATTTATAAGAGCTAAAGTCTAGAAATCACACAATATATTTTATCACATAATACATAATAAAAAATAAAACAATTTTTAATAAGTTCTTTCAATTAATTCTATGTACATATTTTCATATAATGTTGTTCGATAAGTGATAACAATTTCTTTGTTCAATTCCAATTATAAAATACAATTTTAAATTTAATTTAATAACTTTGGATAATAGCATACGACCATCGATCAGTTGTATCTTACAATATTTTATTTTTACCTAACCATATTCAAGTATATATTAATATACAGTTATTGTGATTGATCATTTTTTTCCATGGAACATTTTTTATCTGTAAAGAAATATTATTATTTATTACTCTTATCCTAAAAATACGGTAATATTAAAAACATTTTAAAACTTAGTGTTTTTAAACATTTAATTTGATTTTAGCCTATTTTTACACGTTATAAGTTTCGAAACGTTCTAAAGGCTTATTATATAACAGTAATTTTATTAATGGATCAATGTATTATGAGTAATACCACGATAAAGGTTAAATGACTTGACTCTGGTAGTTCAATCATCCTTTAGTGACGTATGCCTTATAGTGAATATTTCTGGTAATGAAGCATAAATGGTCTTAAAGTGCCAAATAATTTAACACCAACGGTTAGGTACCTATATAGCTATACTATAGTGAATTGTATTTGAACTGCTATTATATCTGCTTAATTTATGTCCTTAAATGTTTTACTTAATAATATTATGAAACTAAATTTTTACCAAATCATATACAATTTTTATTTTAAAATTAATTCCTATTTTCTTTTGTTTATTATTTGACACTCGGTAGACATAAATATATAATATTTTCTGTAATGTAGAAAAATATTGATATTTAAGTTTTTAATAAATTATTGTGATTTTAAATTATTATTTTTTTTTCAATTACTTTATGACCATGATAACTTTTGATGACTAATTAAAAATGTAATACATTTTAGATTCAAAATAGAGCGTTGAATATTTTAGTGGTTATATAATTTATGTAATTGTTAATATTTTTTTAGCATCAGTCATCCTCATTCAGAACCAATAAAAATTTAATTTTCGAATTTTAAATTTAAATTTGGATCTAATTGGTATTTTTAAAAATAATTATAGGAAAAAAAATGAGAGTGCAGTAGGTAACCACCTTGCTTTACAGTATATAGGTGTCAAGTATAACTCGTTATTAAGTAAGTTACTACAGAGGACGTTTTAAATTTAAATTTAATAATTTATTATTGGATACACATATTTTTCACAACTTTGTTGAATTTTGCAAAGTCTGAACTACAAATATTTGTATAAAAAAATATCTATTGGAAAGCCAAATTAATTTTGCATAATTATTTAAATTTATTTAACTTTGAAAGTTATATTTTCATTTTTATTATATAATAAATTTTTATTTGTGCTATTTATAGGTATTCCAAATTTCCAATTTCCAATTTTTTGTTTTTTAAATGTCATTAAAAAATCATTTATACAAATATATACAATAATATAATAATATAATAATAATAATAATATAATAATAATTATATCTGCGTACCATAATATTAAAACAAAAATAAATTATTTTTATATCTAGCTATGTGTATCAAAAAAACATGCAATGAAATATAGTTTGTAATTTATTCTGACGGGCCACCTCTGCTCAGAATCGTTTTTCGTAAACAATGATATATCATTGAATTAAAATTTAACACGCCCATAATAGCAACACACTTGACACTTAATTGTATTGTAAAACGTACCCACTTCCCTACCTTTATTTCTTTATTTTGATAAAGTATTGAAAATATTCCATAAAGAACAATTATCTACTTGTAATTTAATACAAAAAAATATCACCAAAGTTGACCAATGTGGCCACACCATTTTTTTTCTATTAAATAACAATTATATTGTGTATATACATTTTTTAAAAAAACACAAAATTGTAAAATCAAAATATTCATCGGACTTTTTACATAAAAATAATTTTTAACAAAATCAATTTTTATTTTTTATAAAGTTGTAAAATTAATAACGATAAATAATAGGCACTTGCATTGTTCTAAAGGTGTGTGTATCATATCTAAATTTTCTGAACATGAGGCAGTTTTAAAATGTATTTGGTTCTTCTTGAACTTCTTAAATTTATTAAAATTTTATATATCATATTAATATATTTTTTAAGTAAACGGACTATGCGCAAATGATGAATAATCCAAAAATCGAACGATGCATATCGTCTTACAAAAAAGTTAAAAATCAAAAATTAATTATGGACAAATGGTACACGGTTACTCGACAAAACAATATTTTCAATATATTTAGACTATTTTCAAGTTATTTATAGGTGATTTAATTTTTTTTTTGTAAATTTTTTAGTAATGCTATTCAAACCAAAAAGTTAGAAAGTATAATAATTACCTACTAGTTATACAATATATATAATTCTGAACAAAGCGAAAATACTTACACAATTTTTATATTTATAGGTATTTGATGTTTAAAATATTTATGAAATTTGATTTTTGTAGTTTTAATTTACCCTCTACGATTTTAATTATTTTATAGTAATTCATTCAATAGTTTATGTATTTGAAACATTTCACTACTACGTATTACTTTTTTGACTTTTCACAACTTTCTGCTGTAAGTGGTATAGTTTTATAAATGAATTACAATACTTTATAATATTACATTATAATTGCTATAACTAGTTTGATATACCGTATTCCAGGGGTCCCCAATTAATATTTTTGAAGGGCTACATTAGGGATCTGAACATTTTTCACGGGTCATCAAAATTCTAAGTACATATTTACATTATTTAAAAACCAATAATATTTATCAAAAATAATAATTTACAATAATAACACATATAATGTTGTTGTAATATGTGTTATTTATTATTTGTCTGTGGGCCGGATAAAATGTGTTCGCAGGCCGCCATTTGGTGACCCATGCCGTATTCAGTATTGTCCAAATTACTAGCTATTAATAATATTAATTTATTATAAAATAAACTTAGAAATAGAGGCTGCTGGCATCCGATATCCGCTGATAATAGTTTTTATGTAATATATATGAAAATTAAAATAATTTAACATTTTAATATTGAATTCAAATTTAACACATGCATTACAGTTATTCAATTATGATCATTCAAAATAATTATATAACGATTTGATTCAATTCAACGTATAATATGGTTTTTAGTCATCCTAGTTTTCACTAAATTGTCATTTTTATTAATCGAAATTACCGGCGAGTAAATTTCACTAGGTAACTTCTAATTTTATACGAAAAACTAAATAGTTATATACAAATGTAAGTAAGTATAAGTCATAAAAATTAATTTATACTAAATATTTCTGTTGATTATTCGAAGTAGGATGAATTGAATAGATTATTGCATCGATATTATAATACTGAAGGAATAGGAATTATTACATTAATCTAAAATGTTTTATTCAAAAGTTGTTTTTTTTTAAAAAGTCATTACTGTCGTACAGGACGTAATATTGTTATAAAAGAGACGATTTCCAAGAATATTTCTATAAACCTACACTAATAAAAGAAAACAAGGGTGGGTATTTCTCCTGAAACTATTATGAGTTCACAATAATATTATGGTCTAGTTTTCAAAATAACACTTCTTTGGAATACACACAATTTATGTACCCTTATTGGAAACTTATTGACTCAAAATTATTTATTTATTATTCAAGTCTAATATTATAATATAGTGATTGTATTTATTTTCAACAACAACATTAACGTTATGATAAATAAAAATGTCTAGATTTAAATGTGCAACGTGTATGCATCATAAATTTAACAGATTGCGAAAAAAATAAATATTTTTCATCTAATCTGTAGCCAACTATTTTGTAATTTATTTAGGTAAAAACATGTTTAGAAAAACGGAGAAAGGAATATTTTTAATTGTTAAAACTATTACATTAAATAATTCATCACAAAGTTAAAAATTAAAACTAAGTATCAATGTACTAAATTTACTAAATAAATAATTAAAGACAGAGTTTTATGCTTTTCAAATGGTTAATTATATTTCGTGTACAATGCACCTATTATTGGAAATGAAAATTAATGTATTTTACTAATTGGATATATTGTTTTAAGCCGATTATAAATTAAATTAAGTCAATTTAATTTATTGATTTAATAAATATTTATAAGAAAATAAATTTAAAATGAACTCAAGTCTATATTATAATTTTCCCTCTCGTTATTTTCTTTGTTACTTAACTGTGACATTAATTCTGTTTCATTTCTATGTAAATTTCATTTTTTTATCCGTATATCATATTTACTGACCAATATTATAAAAATATGTACAAACATTAACACTATTAGTAAAAAAATAAATTAGTAAAATTATGTGACAAAATAATTGGAAAATGTAATAACTAAAAAGCATTTTGTAGTATTGAATATAGTTGTTATCATCAATGAAACTGAAAAAATAATATTATTTCACATAGAGATTCTCGTAATTTTCCAAATTTTCCAGAGAACACATATAAACACGTATTATAATAGTTTGTGTATTAAAACTGAAATTTTTCTCTTCCAATCATAATCGCAGATCGCTCAATCTGAGTATTTCTCTCTTTACTTTTCTATTTCTTTCTATCCAACAAATACTCAAATACTGTCTACTTATTTTTTTACTTTAAATACGAATACTATTTACTCAAAGTATATAAGAAAAAAAAAAAAAACGCTAACGCTACACACATTATAGTCATCATAGTCAACATCATTAATATATTATAATAATTTGCTATAAAACCTCTCCCACTGCAATATCGTACAGTCGAATTCACACTATACTCGACAATAAATATTATTTTTTTCAATTTAAATTTTATAGTTATACGCCATTTACCATATCACATCGATTTCGTTATTACATAAATATTAATTCATATTTTTATGTGACGCATTCGTACGACTTACCGTGTCTAACAGATGTTGTTGAGACGGCAGTGGTGGTGGTGGTGGTAATGAGAATTCACTACTTGCGTTATCGGCTGTTTCCGAATTGTCAGCATCACGATCTTTGAGCGATCCTATCAAGGAGGAGTTGCTATTACGCTTGTTTATACCTCTGTTTTTGACTATGGCTGCAGTCCTCTCCACGGCCTGTTCGCATATCTTGTTCACAGCCTCACGCACGCTATGTATCATCGTCAAACGGTACTCAGTGTCCAATTCCGGCACCTGATCTTTCGAATCGTTGGCATTAATCGCGTCGACATCTCCATCATTCACCTCTTCGACGCGGTGTTCATTTTTTTGATCTATTTCTGGTATGTTTTCTAAATCTTTTTTGTCTTTCACGTCTGATTGAACGTCATCCTCAGACTCTTTGTTCTCGTCAGGTGTATTGTTCACATTCTGTTTGTCACTCGTGTCTGATTCATCGTTTTTTTCTGATTTAACTACTACATCAATTTGGGGGGTTTCATCTGGTTTGTCTTCCGTGTCTGATTTTCTGAATGGATCAGATTTGTCTTCTGGTATTACCATCGTAGATTCGATTGCGACCGGTATCATTATAGCCCTTTTGCTGTCGTTCCGTTTGGCAGGTTTCGACGAATATTCTGCACTGCTGTTATCATTCGGCAATGATGACCCTCGAAGAACACCGTGCTGTCTATCATCGGTCCCTTCTGATCTTGATGTACTCGAAGGTATTGGATCCCGGGAAGGGAGACCTGTAAAAAGAGAACAATAGTAATCAATAATAAATCATCAAAAATATCACATAAACGTGTTCAAATTTCCAGCTGAATAAATTATAGAAAAAAACATGTTTGATGTCTATGAATTCATCCAATTCAAACATTAGAGTTATTGCTAATTACTATTATATTATAATATATTATCTAGGTACTATTTTAATTGGTATTGGAAACAAAAATCTATTGTAAAAAATATCATTAATTCTTATAGCTTCCAATATTTTATATGGGTTGGATTTCTCGGCACTGGCACAAGTTAATTTCCGCACAAGTCATTTTTCCTTAAAAATATGTTATACTTTCGAATAGCAAGTAAAACATTGATAATATTCATATTTTTTTTTTATTGTTATATCTATATATAAAAGGTAAATATTAATAATCCTAGTGGAAATTTGATAGCGGTAAACGTTGGAAACGTTTGATAACGGAGAAATTCGGGATGTCTGTTTGCTAAACGTTGAAGTAAACTTTGTAAACATTGTAAACGATACAGTCTAGCGTTTGATCTGTTTGGCTTCAATAACCAAAAACGTAGTCTTACGAGACGGTTTTTTTTTGTCTCGCTTTCTCATTTTAATTTTATTATCTCCATTTCACTGTTTTGTCTGTCTCGGTTTACACCTGTTTGGCTTTCTCGGTATTAACTTAATTTTATTTCAATGTATATTATCTCATTTTATTTTCTACATAATATTTTGCTACAAGTTGTATATGATCCTTATCGCTATTTATTTCAATAATAATACTTGTAATACGTTCTTGACTAATTCTAAAATCCACGATGCCCTAGCCCTTCAGTTATTGGCTTGTGGTTTGAGATCTTGTTTAAAATCTACCCTTTCGATAAATATTATCGATTAGTCACGATTTATGTGTACATATCTAATTAAGTATTTATAATATTATAATAAACAGACAGTTTGATTATAATATGAAAACAATCATAAATAAGAACTTCATTTTAAAATGCTCGTTTTTTATCCTTGTATTTTTTTATTACTAGCCTTTTTCAATACGGTAGATTTTATCCCACAATAATATATTTTTTTTACACAAATAGAATTCATCCATATCCGCATTGATTTTATTCCTTTTTTTTTTTTAATCATTATCATGATATACATAATATGTTACATGCTTATAAACTTAAAACGGTATCACATTGAGAGACATGTTATCGTGAGATTAAATTATTTTCAAGCAATGTTTAGCCCGATTCTATTGATATTTTCATACGTAGTCTGAAAACGTAATACTCGTATTTACTTTATTCAAATATACTTTTATCCAGATTTTGTATTAGTTTTACCAGTTATTACTTTAATAACTATATATAACGCATTTTTAATTAATGTTTATTATAGAAAATCTGGGTTTTTAAATGCATATTATAATATTTACGAGTATATTGCATTTTTTAACCTCACTTATAGTCAATTACACAAAACCAATTAAATAAATAAAAATATCCATTAACTTTATACTACACAATTATATTATATACATTTACTGATATTACATTTGATATGAATACTTTTTATTATTTATGCAAATTAATATTAAAAATTTTCCAATTTTAATCTGTTTCGATAATGTTGATTTTTTAATCATATTTGTATGTGTTTATTTACAAATGATCTGTAGTAAAGTTATTATTACTGCATGATGCTATATTTGACTGAAACAAAAACAATTGTATTAAAACTCGTAATATGCATTCATATATTTTTATAAAATGATAAAATTGATGACAGATGTTATTGTATGCTTTATTTAAAGGCATACTTGATTAGTGATGTGGTTGCTAAAGCGTGCGTAATTGTATTTAGTCGTGAGAAAGTTTTCACCTGTGACTAACGAGTAGTAGTACACAATGATATTAATAATATACTCCTATGCACATGATAATATGTAATACATCAAATTTTAGTTGCATGATTTATAATAAAATACCTCAGTCCATTCATCTGATACACTTGATGATCGTTATATTAATTTAAATCTCATTGTGTTCTACAGATATGACAGAATGTACAACGTTTTTAATATAAATTAATTCATTTTTTACTTTAATTATTACACTGATTATACTGCCAACACCTTTAAAACTTTACGCTCAAATATTTTAAAAACGTTTTTTTTTTATGTAGTAATAAGGTTAAGCGAACTTTATACTTCTTAATATCATAACTGAATATTCTGATAAAGTAGATGTATGGCATCTTTGAAATTATTAACTTAAATACACAAAATTATGATAAATAATTTTAATAATTGAAAAACAAAAATGTTTATGGTTGAACAATTTAAGTATTCACATAGTATAGTCATTCATTATTTTATAATACACTTATCAATTAAAATGGGATTGGGAATTAATTTGTCATTTATCGTCCACTTTAATTAATAATAACTTATTTATTCATTGATGGTATTACATTAATGATAAACTATTATTATATTACATAATACAATAATATTCTTACAAGGTAAATGTTTATATACTATGCAAGCATATCGTGTAGTTATTTAATAAATATAAATGTATAGTATAAACATGTCAGGTTTCAATAACAACGAAAATAACATCCATTATTAATAGGTTATTGAATATATGCACCTGATTCAGTTGATCCTCAAACTCTATACGAGGGTAGTATGTATTTTATTGTATAAAATAAAAGTAAAATTCTAAATAAGCATAAATAAAGTATGGTGAACGTCCAATACTTATATTGCATAAAAAATTCAATATAAAAAATATTACATTTGATGCCTTAAGTTATTTTGTATGCCTTAAATGACACAATTTACAGAGACCTAACCTGTTTAACCTAACCTAGTAAATAAAAAATACTTCAATAATATACTTGCACCACAGCCCCTATTATTTTAGCTTTTGCATTACACGAAATCCCTAATGTTTAGTAACCAAATGTTTAAACGGGTTACGACTTCTATAAATAATTGATTCCACTCACTTATAAGTAGAAAATAAATATATTTATTATGTATAGATGTATATCACACGTACATACATGTATGAATATGTAAGTATATCCTATTCAGAATAATACCATTTATTTCTCTACTTAATGTATATACAATATTAAACTAATGCATTATTGTTGTTATTATACATTATAATATTATGTATATATACCTATTGTACATAAAAATGTAGATTTAACAAAAAAAATTGTATTTGTTATATATATATATATATGAAGGTTGTATAATAAATTATTGACTATTGTGTACTAAAAATTTGAAGTTTTTTCTATATAACTGGATTGATTTAATTTGAAGAATATAAGAAATAATAATTTAAAATTAAACCAATTGTAATATATAATCCAGAACTCGATAAAGCATTTTATTACTTTAATTTTAATCAAACTTTGGATTTTTAACGTTGCTTATTGGATTAATTTTGATACTAGTCTATTTTATTCCATTAGTATGAATCAACAAGATTAAAAGCCTACCACCTCCAAAAAAATGTACACATATTCTCTTTTTTTTAGATTTAGTTAAATTAAAAATATTTATTGAGATTTAAAATTTAACACTAAATTTAAAACATTTTATTTTTGATTTGAAAACAAAATATGAAATTAATGTATTTAAAAAATAAATTGAGTAACTCTTATTATTTGTAATCAAATTTACTAAAGTGTTCATTAAAATATATTATTTAGTTTTAGAAATATTTATTTTAGATATGATTGAAACCCCAAAGTTCTATTAATTTTATTAAAATATATTAGAAACCTTTCATATTTTACTTTATCATCCATATTTTAAACTTCTAACTCAACTAAATAATTATTTACTAAAATAATTTACTTTTAATTATACAACGAATAAATTGAGAACTTTAATATTTAAAGATCTATTCATTTTATTATTACGAAATATAATTTACATACTTACGTTTTAGCGTATATCTAAAACATAATTTTCTTTGCAAGTTTTTGAGTATAATCTCTAAATTGTGACTGAAATTTGAGACAGCAATAGAAAGTAAAAAGTAAAATATACGTAGACATGTAATGCGAATAATAAGATAATGTAAATTAATTTAGATATTAGTTAAAGTATTGTACATATTATTACTATAATATTAATATACACAATTGTTTTATACAATAGTCTTGAATCACGATGAATTTAATTATTTAGCTACCAATTTAGTCAAGATGGGCAAAAATGTGGTGGATAAGACATAGTATATATATATTTTTTTTTTTTTTGTTAAGGTGTAATCTATTATCATAATTTTTTTTGGTACCTATCTCTAAGAACAATCCCTAAAATTTAACAACCAAGATAAGCAACGAATTTCATGTACTCATATTTTGGTCACATCATCGTCTGGTTGTTTATTTTTGGGTATTTTTACGACGACCATTGTGAGAACGTTATTTAATAAAAAAACATTATTATAAATGAAATAAAATGTACATTTAATAAGAAAATAATTGTATAGTATTAAATCAATTTCAAATAGTGTATTAACTCGTCACTGATCGCTTAATTTTTTTTTACATGCATTTAGTCACGTTGTGTAAAAAGTATTTCTAAAGTATGAAATATTTGATAATTATTAATTTAAACTATTATTTTTTAACTAAAATAATATGAAGTTTATATATTAATAATATGTAGTTGTATTTACGTTGTATACATACATGTTGTATAACATCGAATATTGCATACATTAAAAATAACAATTTTTTTTTTAATCAAATTTTTTTTTCGTTGAATCGTATTATGGCGTAATATTGATAAATATAGAGCAAGGACTTTTATGCAATAACAAATTTATCAAATATGCAGTTAATCATATATAAGCTAAGAAATTATATATTAAAAAAATTACATTTTTTCTTTAAATATTTTATTTATTTTAAATCATTTAAATTATTCAACTTTATTCAATTTTTTGTGTACTTATATGTAAATATATAAAAAAAAAAAATACTAAAAACCGATACAGATCTTATAATCTAGTCTACTCATTGACCATTAAGATAAAAATCAGTCTCTATCGTCTTCATAAACAATTAACGGTTTAATATTATAATAATTGTTGAACTTGATTTGAAAAATATTTACCGAAGTGCTTGATTTTCGATAAACTATTAAAATGTGCTCTTATAATCAAATATATTATGTCCTTTAAAACGAAAATATCAAAATATGCAAACATTTTTACTAAACACTTTGAGTTCACATAAACGTTCACAAGCGTGAAATGTATTGTGCACCTACTTATTAATCATATGATTATAACAAACAGAAAACTTATACAAATGCATAAGAGTGTGTTTGCTCTATCAGTAAGCTAATTGGAATTACAGAACTCGTCTTACAAATAATGCCGTAAAAACACATAAGTGGAGTTTATTATCGGCTCATGTTTGATACCATTTTTAATTCTCAGTAATTCTTCATTAGTTGTTTTATTTTTCAATAAGAGTTGACAAAATTGTACATCTAAACGAAAAATAAAAATATTTCCTTCAGTATGAATTTATAATTTAAAAATGATATAATGTCGTAGAGATTATTGCAACTTTTTAACGTAATGTGTGTGCACTGTGCAAACAACGTATATTAAGTATTATTTAATAATACTAATATTTCAGTAGTTTACTATATTATATGAAAAATCCCACTAAATTAAGAAAATAATAATAATAATAATAATATAAATATACTATTACATAAAAAAATATATCCTTTATAAATCATGCTGAATCACCTGTATCCTTTGCTCGCAATTGAATTCGATCAAATTGAAAAAATGTTATACGATGATTTTTCATTGAATTCAAATACTATAATATGAACTTACTCAATAATGTGCTACACTCAAACCATTCAATACTATAGACCAAGTTTTCAGGTATTTAAAATTATGAAATATTGGTGTGCCATTCAGTAAAAAACTGTGTATATTATTCCTATGTCAGTATTACTGGGTAAATCAAGGATAGTATTATAATAGTGTCGACATTTGAAATGTTAAAATGTAAATTCAATGAAAATATATTGACAAGATTTATGAACGAATACTTATAAGGAATATAATACCACTTGCTAGTTTGAATTGGGTGAACTTTTCTCGTATTTATGTACAATGTTTGTTTATTATTATTTTTTTCGCAATCATTTGAATCGTATTCAACCACAAAAATGAATTTCGGTTTGTCACTAAAACCCTATGACATAAATAGACTCTTGACAATGAGCAAATTATTAAATATTTACGAGACATGTTTTGAAATGAATTCAACTTTATACACCCCAATTTCTCTATATTTAAATAATATTTACCGTTATAATATTATAATAGTTATTGCCATGGAAACGAGTGATTATTGTTAAAATATAATTTTACATAAAAATAAATATTTATATTAATACCTATAGATTCACGCGATGACATGTTTGCATTGTATTTGTACCTATATAAGTATTTTTTATTTTATTTTACACGTTAGATCAAATAAGATTATTTAGTATTAGACATTTAGACGCCTGTTACTTCAAATCGAAACATTAAATCATATACTTATTATTATTATGCAAATTTCAATAATAAATAATCATTTAAATAAATGTATTTTCGTTTTGTCTTGACTAGTAATATAATTTATATGATATTATATATATATACATATATAGTAGTAATTATTTAAGTTTATAAAATAATATAATAAATTATGTACATGAACATAAATATTTGACGCTGCAGTGAACGGAACATATTACGAGTATAATATAATACAGTTTACACAACACACGTCATTTCTGACATTTTACTATAATATCAAATAATATTTTGTATTGACAGCGGTTGTTTACACGTTAATACAATGGACTATGTGAAAGTAAAATTAAATAATTGTTTTATTTTTTGAAGTGCCAAAATATAAAAACAAATAATTATCATACACCGTTTAATTCAATAACATTTACAATCAATCGAGTGCTAATAGTTGAACATCCGTGTTATTGTTATTTTATTAAAAGTTTGTTTGTAATACACGCACAAAGGTTACAAATTAATATTGTTTTATTCGATAGATAGTTGTTGTTTGCAATAATTTTAGTTACAATTTCAACAATCCATGTGTATTCGGTTTAATTGTTAAATGTTATCGTTTGAATGTTTATGAACGTTGTTAATTTAAAACTTTCAAAATATTGTAGATATATTGATCAATTAGCTTCTCTTAAGTACAATATTATTTGTTTTCAATAATTATACGTAATTAATTTACCGTGTATAACATACCTACATAACACGTACAACGAATGTAATTAATGCAATGACTTAATATTTGTTTATTTTCTTTTTCTCTTTCTTTTACAAAATCTATTAATGATATGATATTAAAATATATAACACAATAAATCCACTATAACTCCGACTCTTTAAAACCTCGTCTTGTTGTTGGCTATACCTGACTTGAAGAGAGCTTGGTCAACCATTTAGGGCTACAACTATACGATCCGCATATCGTCTCATATGTGCAGTACCTTTATAGTATTGAGCTATTGTAAGCTTTTATAAGTCGGGTCTTTGGAAAGTATTTTGTTAGAACAATAATATTTTTGAACAAATATATTTTATAATTTAAAAAAAATATATTGACGATATAGTAAGTATAGTGTTGTACAGTTTTGTATTATTTGAAATTGTTATGACCGTTTAAAGCTTTTCAATTACAATGCCTGATAATCGTATCTCGGAATATCGTAAAATGTATACGTTTTGAAAGTTAACTCAGAGATTCTTGATAATTCTTCGATAAATCATAATAATGTACACTAAAACACAAGAAATTATTTGGGTAGTAAGAAAAATAGTAATCGTATCAATCTGTTTTATCTTAATTATTATTCTTATATTAAGTGGTAACCCTAATATTATGATGTTACCATTTCAACCATTTTGACGCGTGTGATTCAAAATACTTACTTTTCCGCGGGATTTCCTCGCTTGGGAGGGTTGTAGCCATAAAATAATTAACATAAATAACAACAACAGTATAAATAATAATAAAAAAAAAGTCTGATTATTAAAATTTACATCAACGGTGTATGTACTTAAAAAAAAACAGTCACTTAGAAACCTTGAAAGACAACCATTTTCATCGGATAACTGAACGCATTTTGGACCATATCTAGGAACGAGGGAGTTATGATCTATTTTGATACTGCAGCGGCGACGATTTCGATGGTGCCCGCGACGGACCGACGAGGTAAATCATATTATAACATTTTTCGGCCGTGCAATGTGCGAGCGGCGACGGATGCGCGACGCAGTTGTTTCCATCGTCGTGCGGTTAAAAAATTGACGGAACGCCATTCGACTATTGCGTAACGACGCCAAACTCAAACAACGAATAATAACGATAAACATAGGGCGTGTAGCGTCGTGTCCGTGTCCCCGTTCCGGTGCCGCCGCTCCGCCGACGGCTCAATGGTGCATTGTGTTCCACGTGATTATGGCCTCGTACTGCATGTGGTCGCGCACGGTCACGGTGCACCACGGCGGCGTGTGCAGTGCGGCGATGCTCTTTTCTTGGTAGTCGTAGCCCGCCAGGACCCGCGCCATCCGGTCCAGCACCATCCGGTCCCAGCACACATACCGCGAGCGGCCCCTCTGCTTCGGCCAGCCCTTCCGGCTCATCGTCTTCACCCGGAACTCCATGCCCGGCGGCCCGCTGGTGAACTTGGTGTGCGCGTCCGGGTCGAACACCTTGAGCACGGCCACTTGGATCGCTTCCATCGACGGCTGGGCCACGCACACCCAGTAAAGTCGGCCGCCGTCCTGGACGTTTCTCGTCAGGTACGCGCGGCGCATGGGGCCTTGCAGCCCGAACGTCAGGTCCGGCATCAGGAACTGGTTTACCTGCGACACGCCAGCGAGCAATGAAAACGCTGCCTGAACGCGTTGCGACGTTGAAACGATTTATTTTCATAATAATATTGTAACGAAATCGAGTGGCGGGCGCGATAGTTTTACCGTACACGCGCTCTTCGCGGCAGGTATTGCAATCGATTAAATTATTATATTTTTCGATGGCCATCGTACGGTTTTGCCGAATTGCCATACGATTTCGCCTATTTCGAATCTAACTCGTCGTCGGACGTTAAATTTTACTTTTTGAATTCGCGGTTTCAAAATGTTAAAATTACTTATTTAAAAAATATATATATACGTGAGTTGATGTCCCAAGAGTTACACGCTTATTCCGTACACCTTTCAAAAGTAATATACACGTCCCATCCCAGACCCCCTCGCCCCATCTACCACCCACCAACTCGATCCGGCACACGACGCTATAACTATAACTGTCGTATGGCGCGCGGCGTTACAATATTATACCGTAACGCAGGGGGTGTCTGTCAAGGGTGTACGTTACCAGCACGTCGTAGGCGGAGAACAGATGGTTGGTGGACACGTGGTGGAACGTGTCACCGTACGCGCCGGACCACTGGCAATCGGGCACCATGCACCGGACGTGCGGGGCGTGCGGGCACAGGGCCTCGTGCGTGGCGGACGACAGCACGTACAGCAGATAAGGGCACCCGTTCAGCCGGTAGGCGCACGTCACCTTCACGACGGACATGATCTCGTTCAGCTTGCGCGCGGAGGCCGGTACCGGAACCGGTTGGACGGCCACTGTTGTGTACGGGTCGTGCAGCTCTTCCGCGTACGTGTCCATCGTCGGTGGCGTGCAGCCGTCGTCGTCCAGACGGGCGGGCGGCGATCGGCACAGCGGACACTTGGGCGGCGTCTGCGGGTGCAGCCTGTTCATCGTGTACGAGCAGTCGCCGCACAGGCCGTGCCCGTTGTCGCAGCACGTGAACATGGCGCCCGACAGTTCCTTGCACACCGGACACTCGAGCGCGCGCCGCACGCCGTCCGACAGCTGTTGGATTTCGTCGTACGCCGCGGCCGATTTGGACGGGGCCCCGCCGTCGCCGAAACACCCGCTTCCGGACGGCACAGGATACCGGAACTGGGGACATCCGTTCATTTCGTCGCGTTCGGCGCCGCTCGAAACGGCACTCGGACAGGACGGTGATGAGAAGACGCACACGCCGCGAGCACGTAGACGAAGTTTTATTATGATATTCGCGCGTGTACGGTCCGTAAATAATTATATTAATATCGTCGATGTTGTGGTTGCTGCTACTGTCGTTGTTGTTGTAGTTGTTGTTGTTATTGTTATTTTCGTCGTCGTCGTCGTCGATGAGCCAGTCGATATCGAATATTTTTACGGCCCGCCGACAATCGGTCGAGCCGAATGTTTGTTTTTTTCTCCGTCGGTCCGACTGCGTGTTCACTGTTGCCGGGCGCACCGCTGCCTTGGCGACCGCGCGGGTGTTTGGCGGCGGCGCCGTAGCACCGGACCGTGTGACCGACCGGAAGGGTATTATTGACTTGTGCGGGGAGGGTAGGGGACAGGAAGGCGGAAAAGCGGAAAAAAAAAATAATTAAACCCGTCATACAGGGAAACGAAAACAAACCGCGAATATCCGCCGAGTAAACGAAATACTATTATGTATAGAGGTATATTACAGAGAAAATCATATTATTTATTCTTATACGAATACGTTTTATACGTACCTATTAATGTATTTATGTACACGTAGCCAATTTTCGAGATTTATCTGGACCGGTATCAAATGTCGTGTTCGATCGTTTGATAAAATATATCCATTGAATACGGCAACGTCGGAATAAAAATATAAATTGACCGTCCGCGGTCTTGTTACCAGAAATTCCGTTTTCGATCGTATTTTACCTATAACTAGTGCGGGGTAACCCGAGTGAAATGTGTTTTACCAATTCTATGCGTTATATAACTTCGTAATATTATTACACACGACAACCGATAACCGTATAGAAGTGGCACTATCTGTAAATGCCGTTCAAATTTTCAATTGTTGAACGATCGCGATGAAAATATGCTAAAGAAGATTAAACATATTTTATAAATTATTATTAGGTATATAATATAAAATAAACCACGTTGCCGAGCTCGTCGTATGTCGTATTTTATTTACCTACCGTACAATATACACTCCGTCCGCATAAAAACACGGTGGCGCATCTTATAATATATTTGTCTGCGTTTTAAATTCAACCGTTTTTTTTTTCCTTCTTTTATTCAATATTATCATAATTGCTATTCGTTACCCCTAACGAGCACATACCCCACATGCGATGCTCGTCGTCAATGCCGAAATTCGGCCGTTTATCTATTTTATTATTACGGTATACGGCGCCACTCTCGTTATTATACGCACCTATAGATAATATATATATATATATGTATATACGCACTACGCGCGCCACCGTTATATTATCCATATAAAGTCGAGCGTAATTTCCTCGAACGATTTTCGCACGAACGATTTGCATTCTAATGTTACGCCGATTCTATACAACGTTTCGGTTGGTTGCTAACACCGTTTTTTTTTTTTTTTAATATTATTTCTCGCTGCAGCGTTACAGATATTCGTACAATATCATAATATATTTATACGTGATTGTTCGATACATAACGTTGTGATCCGACTATACCCCTATAAATATTGGTCTACGCGAGTTTGTAAAAAGGACGGGTCAAATGTCCACGGCTTACCGTTGTGCTACACGACAATAATAAAAATATGTTTGTCGCGTGGCATTGTTTGATTTGAATGAATGGGTTGTGCACGGAAATAATATGTGTGATTCGTGAGAGTGAAATACGACGTCTTGTAAAAAAATAGAGTTTATTGAATTAACAACGAAATTCTGACTTTACTTTATAAAAAGTTATATTTCCTCGATAAACAACGTTGTTTGCCAATTCGCTGTTAGAAAATCGTAAACGAAAATACAATAGTAGGTAATTTTCATATTTTTTGATTTGAAAAATGACTTTCGCCGTTTTTAATAATATATAAAACCATAGAACTCCTGCAGCAGTAAATAGTAGGTATACATAACTTTATACCAACCGGAATAATCCGATAAAAAATAAATAATTTTTGTAAAGATCAACAATCGTGTTTTGGGAGCTTGTAATTTGCGCCTAAATTGGTATCTATGTATTCGATTATATTATATTATTATTCTATTAATTTTTTAACTGACTAACTTTGTTATTGTGGTGCTTTTAAAAGTAAATATGCTATTATAATATTATGCTATAGTAGATTTTGTTTTTATTCGTAACATGATAACGTTTTTTGCCAAAAATAATGCATTTATTATATAGATAATATTATTATAATTTATGTAATATGTGATATGTTAATACAATGTCAGTTTATTTTTTAGTTTTATGTTTAATTTTATATTAAATTATATGATATGTGTTTCATTTATTATTGTTATTAGGTAGCTGTAAGTCAATACTTACCACGTGAATAGGTAAGTGAAATAAAAACTCAGAATCTGAAATGGAATATTCTGTGTTATTAGATTCTCGTATATCTCAATATTTAATACTTTCCAACGTTATACTATCGAAATAATAATCGATTTTAATTTTGGTGAAAATTACAGTTTATAATATCAATTTATTATTATATTATTATTTATATTATCGTCCATTACCTGACGAGATGGCGCAAAACCTAACCCAATTTTTATTTTGATGCAAATTACAAATTCAATTCAAAAATATTGGTGCAAATTACATAATATATTGTATATTATATTTGGTGACAATTTTGGTGCGAATTGACTACAGCCGGTGTTTTGGGTATATGCGAGTATTGGAAAAATGGGACAATCATGCTCCAAGCCCAATGCTGTTTTTATGTGGTCTACCGACGTGTATTTCAACAATACCTATTCATATATCTCTCGTTACGACTTCGGAACTATGTACGTGTCCTATCTGTAGTTCGAATCTTTGTCCACGAACAATCACAGCGCGTATGCTGTTTATTAATTTATGTACCACGAATGCAGTAAGTAGTATTTTAGCATTCGTGTCCCACCAAAAAAAAAAAAAAAAA
Source organism: Rhopalosiphum padi (assembly GCF_020882245.1). NCBI lineage: Eukaryota > Metazoa > Arthropoda > Insecta > Hemiptera > Aphididae > Rhopalosiphum > Rhopalosiphum padi. The sequence goes on from NC_083599.1 coordinate 31,235,451, forward strand.
ACGTACTTAATTTTAATTCATCAACACATACTATTATAATATGCTGTACAAAACCCATAATGTTATTATTGTCGAAAAACGTCTGACACATAATATTATATAATATAGAGTTATATCGATGATACAAGATAAATAATTGATCTGACATCATAACTAGTATGACCCTTATCGTGCATTATTGTTTTGTCTCAAATCAATTTTAATTACAAACATGTATATTTTTATAATACCCCAACACGTCTCGCATACTTTCTGTATTTGTATATATATGTGTGTGCGTGTGTGTGTCTTGTCGATATGTTAAGATAACGATACCCATTTATTTTTAATTTTATTACTTTTAAACGGACCAATTAGCAAGCGTAAACACCATATTATTATTAACTTGTTTTGGTATGTATTGCAGTTCAATTAAAAAAAAAAAAAAAAAAACAAATATGTAAATCCAATTGTATTATTTTAATTATAGGCGTATAATAGTGAAAAGAAATTACACGTAAGACACACTTAAATAATTACGATTAGCTGTTTAATTTACTTATTTTCTATGTGCACGGAAACACACATTCAAATTGATTCCATTAATTATTTGTCATTAACGCGGTATACAATTTTTTAATACCTAACTATTATAGGGGATTAGGTGTATAGTTATGCCGTTATTGCATCAACCTTTTTGTGTTCAGCGGAAATAAAAATCAATTCATTGCTGATGCTTAACACGTAATGCGTAATATAAATTCCGTGTAAGTACTTATACCGTAGTACTGTATCACGGTTAATCGATATTGTAATATAATGGCGTTACGGCGTGCATTTCGTACAAAACCGAGAAACAATTGGAATATTATCTGTCATATGTCCAACCATCGGCGAAGATATTAAATAAAAGCCAAAGGCCGTACATTTTCGACACATCTATAAGTGTTTCGTGCGTATACTAATGACTGAGATTAATTTCACAATAATGATAATCCATCTAAACAACGATGTCGTAAGTGGAAAAAAATGGCAAAACTATTATTTACGGCCATTGTATTTATGCAAACCACGGCGAACCGTTTCAATAACTTATTTTATGCGTCATCAATATGCTGTCATAGTTTTGGTGAAATTTGTATTTCCATCTTACAAGTTGTGCGATAAACTAATTGTTCAATACACAACACACACACATACGCATACACATATATTATAGGTATGTGTGTATTATATGGAAATTCGCTGAAAATGTAATAAATGAATTAAACCGTATTTAATTCGTAAAAAAGATGACATATTAATAGAGAATAATCGCAATAGAACTGTTTGAAAACTTCAAACAGAGAGCTTTGCAAGTTTACGGTTTCCACTCGTCGTCACGACGTTTATCCGTGAACGCACGACGTATACGAATTATTTAGAACAAATTATTATTATTATTATTTTCTAATGACGCGTGCGAATGGAATATGATTACTTTTAGACACGTCAGAGTCGATAGTAATATAATTATAGTAGGTAATCTCTGATTTTTGGTATTTCTTGTGTATCAAATATAACGCATGCGCGCGTATAATGAAATAGTACATCTGAATATATAACGCACAGTGTACATGTGACGCTGTATACACATACACACACACATATGATGTAATATAATGTTCACAGTTTTCACATAAGCCCTAAAAGGAATCTGAACTTTTGTTATGTCAATAACGGCTGAAGTCCGGTTGGGCCTTTTTGATATTGCAATAGTATTTTTTCTAACGACATTGTTCTTCTGAAATCTCACCATAACGATTATTGAGATACGACTCTTTTTACCACTAAAAAAAGCGTATAAAATTTTATATGTTGCCCATATAACTGATTTTCACTGATTTTCAAAAAATGAAATTGGCCATTTTGGACCCAAACCCCCAGGTGTATATATATATATTTTAAACTTACTTTTCGACTTGGCGGGCGGACATTTGGCGAACACCGGCATGTTGGCCATCCAGTCCGTAACGGCCGCGTAGTCGTCTTCGGTGAACTTGTGCTCTCTAGTCTCGTTGGACTGCCGGACGAACGGTTTCCGGGACGACGAGTCGAACGTCGCGCTTCCGGCGGCCATGCGCGGACGATATCCGTGTCTGTCGGACGACGGCGGCTGCACCGTAACGGTCTTGAACCGATCGTCGTGGCCGAGCGCGTTGGGTTTCATTTCCATCGCGTGTATGACCGGCAACGGGATGTGCTTGTCGCGGGTGGCCCGCTTCGCCCGCGGGAACCGCCGAGCTTTCGGCGGCGTCGGACGGCACTGGTCCGCCGGTTCGCAGTCCAACACTTCGATCACGCCCACGGGTATGCGGTCGAGATTTTCGCTCTTCTTCGAGTCACCGGCCACCGGCCACTGCAGCGGCCACTGGGTGGACGACGACGGACCGGCGTCCATGGACTGCACGCCCGACGGACCCGCCCTGCAGGCGGCCATGCGCCCGCTGAAGTGGGCCTCTTCTTCCGGCACCCACACGTACTGCGGTTCCGGCTCGGTCGTGGAGCTCAGCACGGCTATCGTCCCGGTTTCGGCGGCCAACTTCCTCACCGCTGTCGCCTTCACGAAGCGCGACTCCAGCATCATGGGCTGCGACATGGACCCGACGAGCGGCGGCCGCTGCCTGTTGGCCGGCGACGCGTCCGCCGATTTGCACTTGGCCGTCGTGCCCAGTATGGCCACCGTTCCCGAGTTGGCGGCCAGCGTGGTGCAGGCCGTCGCCTCCACGAAGTGCAGCGAGTGCAGATCGCCGTCCACCTCCATCGCGTATCTGTCGAAGTCATCGCACCTGAAGCCGATGTCGTCATCGTCGTCGTCTTCGTCGTTGTCCACGTCGTCTTCTTCCACGTCGCTGTGCACGCTGTCGTCGGCCACCGATATTCCCGTGTTGTACGATTTTTTCGGTTGTCGCGTCACGGGCATGGTCTCGAACGTGGGCAGTTCGAATCCCTTTTCCGGTGACGGACTCCTCGATTTGGAAGCTGAAACAAAACGTGAAATGATATTATACGGTTTCACGCGCAAACGCGCCTCGTCGGTCGCCGTGATTGTAACGGGTCGCGATTGTGGGTAGTATTTAAAAATCGTAATATTATCATATTTTTTGTTTCCGACGGAACAACCGTCTGGGACACAGTCGGTTATTATTCTACCGGACGATTTGTGGGATGGGTAATACGAGGTAATATGAGATAATATGGGTAGGTACTGCCGTATCGAAAACTATGATTTTCGAATTCGTTCATAATTAAAAGTATAGATGTGTACCAATTACTAATTATTACTCACGATGATTCATTATTTTAAAACGTATTTCCAGAAATTTCGTGAAAATAAAAAATAACTGAAATTATTATCAAAAGTGTTTATAACGTTTCGATTTTTATCTAGACAAGTCTCAACACATATCTCACTATCCTCTCATAGAATCACCCTTCCACCTTGTTTTTCTTTTTAAGTTTATCACTTTTATGATATTTACTATTCCTAAATTGTATCATTTTAAAAACATTAAGTTTTTTGTCTTTCTTAATAGAACCACTTTTAAAAAATACCAAAATATTGAATTTATATTTTTTCGTATAGCTATACAGTTTTAATTCATAAAATGCAATATATTATCTGTATATATATAGAAAAAATACAACTGATAATCAATAAAGACACAGGCAATGTATGTAGTTATAGGATCTTTAAAAATCAAATCGAATAACATTATTTTTTATTCTTAAATTTAATCGAGAATGACAATATTTAAGGCATATTGAAAGTATAATATAGAAGAATACATTATAATTTAATAGTTCTAAAAATCTAATTTCCGTTTGATAAATTAATATTTATTTAAATGGGTACAACAATTTTTTAAACCAAACGAGTTAAAATATGTTAATGTTATGCGAGAACATGGATATTTTAATACGGTTTATTTTATTTTCATTACTTATTAGTATTATTACTAGACGCCATTAAAATCCAAAATGTTTATGAGCCTCTGCAACTGTGTGCCAAATTTCGAACTAGAAATATGATATAATATTTATACATTTTGACAATCGATAATGTTATACGCAATAGCACTCGGAATCTATTGCTCGTAAAACAGACGGCGGTCTCAAATTAGTCGTATTGATTTTTATGTACGACTAATTATAGTATATGCTTATGCGAACGTTCAATCTATTATGTACTTATTCATTAAATAGCCAGATGTGTTGAGTATAATTACTCAAAGTAGCTTTAATTATTCTTTTATAGTATATATTATAATGAATGTCAAAGGGATGTTAAAATTTTAGGTGAACACATTTTTACTATATGCAAATATGCAATGTATAATATCCAAAAATGATATATAATAGACTAGTATAGAAGAAATGTATGTACATTTTGATAATGCGAACAAATAAATTAGAAATTTGGTTAGGTATATATTATATATAAAATACATATACAGTAAATTCCCGTTACAACGAGAGTCATAAAAGTCCCCTGCCAAAAAGCAGGGCTTATAAAGAGCTTATTCGAATTTTCGTTACAACAAAATTTCCATTATAACGAAAAAAAATTTGATCCTCTGGAGTTCGTTGTAACGGAGTTTTACTGTATTTGTTTTTATTAAATTTTACTGTGTATTTCTATTTTATTTGGATTGATTTAGATTATACACTCATGCCTCAACTTACTCGGATCGGTAATTTAAGATTTTCTAAAAGATTTCATTTCATTTTAGAAAATATTACTTGATTATAATTTTACAGTAGCATTCCTAATAAATAATATTTTTATCTATATTTTTATCTGTTTTAAAAATGTATGGCTCTAAGTCTTAGAGTCTAAGACATATTTCTATTTTAATATTTATATAAAAGTAACTCATAATACTTTTCAATAGGTATTAAATATAAAAATATTTGTTTGATATTATTCAAAATGTATTTTAGCTAGGTGAATAAATTGCAACTTGATATCTGTAACAAAAGTTAAATAAACTATTATTTAAATAAATACCAACGTAAATTTAAAACTATTGAGACGAATAATTTAACACATGTTAAGATGACGCTTGATTTTTGCTATTCATGTAATGGTAAAGAAAAAAAAAAAATTAAGAATTATTTGTAAGGCGCTTGATGTTATCCCACGATTTTTCATTTTTTTAGTAATATAGTTTTTGATAGCATATAACGTGATCTATGTTATAAGTAAATATTATAATAATAATAATAATTTTACTTAATATGTTAATGAAAACCAAAAAAAGAATTTTGTCACATGCTTATGTTAATTTTTTATAGTGAAAGTGGGATAGGTGTATTTTAGTTAACTACCTCAATATTGTTTTAATAAAAGTTACCCTTGAAAATGAAATATTTAAATTGATAATACATTTGAGGACTAGAATTTCCACTTAGATTAATCCACATAAAAAAAAAAAATAAGGACGAATCAAAGATAAAAGCACTTTCTGCAGAAAAAATTACTTATCAAATATTTATAAAAGTGTACTAAATAATAAGTGATATCGAGAATAATTATATTTACATTATGGTGGATGAAACGAGACGACGAATCTGAGATGTATTTATGAAATATTTATTTAATCTTTCATATAATTATTTTACTAATTTGGTTTAAGTTTTGTTGAGTTCTATAAAAATCTCGAGAAATATAACCTGATATTATTAAAATAAATGAATAAACAACCGTATTATATTAGATATTTATAATACAAATACATATCTTATTATTTTACATTATTTTATTTCATTTTTTCAAGAAAAACATTTGTCAGTTATGGAGGCTTGCAAATAATTTTGTAGTTAACAATTTATAAGATGTTTGTTCAGATTTTATAGTTAATAATAAATTAATAATGAAATTCAAGATTTTTTATAATTATTATTAATACTGTAATCAAACAAATATATAAGCAGAGCATTTTTATAGACATTTTATGTTCAGATTTAAATAAAATTATAAATTAATTAAAGAATAGCAATTTTACTAGTTTAGTTATTTTTTTTGTAATTGAAAAATATTATTTGTAACATTTAACGAGCATTATCATATTTTTTACATGCCATGACATTTTCAAATACAATATTTTCGATGAAAATAAATTCAATTATTGTATTACTAATAGTAAAATAATTTACTTTAATAGCGATATAAATTTTTAATATATCATAATAATGTTATTTAGTAAAAATTCACCAATCATGTTCTACTATTACGAGTATACTTATTAGTAATGCGGTTATTCAAACGATGCCTTTTGATTTTTTTTTTTTACTTCCGATACAAAACCTATATCATGTTTTGAAAAATTCAACTTTTTGAAAGTGTCATGTGGTGGTACAATGTACATAATAGTGTAATTATTTAATCTGAATAGACATATTATAGGCGTATATTAACTGACCATAAGCGTTATTTTTTCTATTAGAACTTTGAAAACACAATATTATGAACGTAACATATCGTTACGTTAGAATGACTCATAACATTTTCAGTGAAATATAAAAAGACATTGTTAGGAAGTTATAAACCAAAATGTCATACTAAAAACCACGAAAGAAACAACAATAAAAATAACATTAAACGCAACTGTAAAATGGGCCACCACTCGAACAAGTGTCGTAGGTACCTTATCAAAAATATAAACTACGGTAACTCGGTTAGTATTTAGTAATACAGATGAACGACCAATCTACATAAGAGTATCAGAACATCGCAACACAACTTTACTATTATCAGTAGGAATCTATTATAATGCTAACTGTAGATAAATTATTATCCCATCGTAAAATAATTGTGTACTATTAATAAATAACGAAGAGGATAGAAAATACGATACTATAAAAAAAGGTGGGCCAATAAGTATAGTAGCTATAATTATATGTATAGTAAGTTTCGATTGCTGTAACGGATGTGTTAAATTTGAATTCAATGATACATCACTGTACACGAAAAACGGTTCTGAGCAGAAACGGTCTTTCGGCCTTTAATTTTTTCCGATGTCATCATAATATTTATAATATTATTCATATTTAATTATTAAAATAACAATACATATAAATGTATAACATTTTATATTATTGTTATTAACTTTTGAGTCAATACCACCTTAGCGCATAAAACAGTGTGGTTGGGTTCATGGTATAACTAAGTAATACTTAAAATTAATCTACATAATAATCAATATTATTTTGAAAGTAATAATGCACTAAGTAAAATTCATAGTATATGAAAAAATAATAATTTAATGTTTTTTAAATTAAAACAAAAATATCATCATCGTTTATATTATATGAAATTCTATCCAAATTGAACTCGTATGCATATTATGTACTTTAAATATGTTTATATAGAACGAAATATGTGGAGTATTGTGTAAAATGTTCGTGAATATCACCCATCAAACATTTTTTAAATTAAATTGATAGCAAAAAAAATTTAAAAAAATACATCAAATATTTGGTAAAAATTTCAAGTATCTGTTGTTCGCTTTTGAATTACATTAAAATAAAAAATATTGTTTAAGGAGAAATAATTATTTTACGGGTGAATATGCAATTTTGTAAAAAATAAGAACTTCAAACGCTCATAAACAATTAATTTGACTTTCCGGTGGAATTTTTTTTTTTTAATAAACTGAAAAACTTTTAAAGAACTTTTTATTCAATTTTCGAATTTAACGAATGAATTTTAAACAATGTAAAAAAAACGTAAATAAAGGCATTTTCAACAACAAAATAATTTACTAATGTTCACAATTTTAATGAAATCCGATAAAATTCTAATTTAAGATGCATATAATTATTTTTCTAGATTTATGGTCTTGTTTTGGTAGTAGTTATCCGATTCTTGTAATAATTTTTCGTTTGAAAACCGTAATTTTTGCGTAGTATGTGGTTAACTTATTATTCTGAAAACCGTTTCAGTTTATTAGTAAATTAACCGTTTCATAATATTATGTATTATTTTAGGAAATTATTTATTGAAGACAAATAATATATGCTTATATAGTATACCTAGAAGAATTATGATTAAATATAAATTAATATATAATTTAAATGCTGATAAATTAAATGTTTCGTTTTACCGATTTTTTGTTTTGTCTAAAATATATTGCATTCATTGTGTATTATTTTATACTAACATTTTAACAGTAATGTGCATATTTTATTGGTTCTTTATGGTGGTGTAGTAATAATTAAATATACATTGAGTCTATTTAACGTCAACCCATGGGTCATGTGGGTGTGTAATGTCATGGTTTCTTGTGCATGCTAGTTTATGCGTTCACTTTAAACTAAGTGCTATCCCTCGTTTATGAGTATTAAAATTACCAATTGGATGTGAAACGATCGTTTCTTACGTTTGCATGTCAATAAGTTGTAAGTAGAATTATTCTTGATTTTGGCATTTATCCTCGCCCTTCGAATTATATGTTCTCGTGTTGACCTCGAGTATTATCAACAATTTTTTGTCAGTGCTGCCTTTTCAGAGTAAAATTAAATTGTAATTTGTTATTTGCTAAATTTTGTCTTAAAATGTCTTGGGCGAGATTGTGTGCAATACACCACGCAGGTCCTATTCATATATTTCAGCTAGAAATGTGTACATAATATGTTGTTTCTTTTTAAAAACCATTACAGTATTTTTAACCATCCTTCTCCACTACTCTCAGATAACGTACATTTAACCTCCCCTTTTAAATTTGTGGTTTGGGCAATTCATTTATATCTCGAGCCCAATATTACTGCAAATAAATATTTGTTTAATTCAGTCTAATTTGGTGGGTTCAAAATTGTTCTAAAACAACCTAAAAATACGTATATTTAATATATTTGTGTAATTGGTTTCCGTGTCAAGTAGCTTTATGAAAATTTACCTTTTGTCTCTAAAATAATAAATGAGTTTCAATGAAGATGCTACAAATAGGAAAGAAAAAAATAAATGTTTTATAATATATAAAAAGTAGTTTTATTCTTTTGTCATAATATTTTTGTTATACCATTTGATATTATTTTTATGTATGCGATATTCATGTCTACCTTTTTGTATTGTTACATTTTTACTATCATGTTTGTCGTGTACCATTAAAATTTCAACTCCGCCAGTTTATACTTAAAGTGTTTTCCTTATTTTGTTCTTTAATTGGTACTTTGTCGTCTATGTGTAAATCTATTTTATTTACTGTTTTATCATAGTATGTTTAATTCCTTTTCCTTTTCTTTAAAAAAATATTTCTAACGATATTATGAAATGCTTGCATACTGTGCTTTAAATTAAATAAGTACACGATTATATTATGAAATTTAAAAAGAATATTTGGCTTTTTTCCAAACATTAACTAGTAAGGTGTAAAATTAGTAGATGTGTCAATATATTTTATTGTAACATAAAATATTATACGACTTTATATTAATTTTTAAAGAAATAATAAATACATTTATTCTATTGGTTTATAAAACGAAATCTCTACATCTTTTGTTCTCATTAAAGCGTTCTATTATTTTTTTGTTCGAAAAAAGAATCGCGATTATGTTATTATAATTAAGTATACTTTTATAATCTATGAGTCTATTGTATATAATATATTATTCTATGAACGAAAATACGTGTTTATGACGATAACAAGATATCCGGTCTCTATTGATACAAAGAAAAAATGTCAAGTAATTTAGTGTATTATAAAATTGATCAATTACTATGTAAGTTAGTCCGCCACACATGTGGGTGCCCCTGGTAATTTTTAACTATAAAAATAAATAGATTTATTCTTTTACTGGTTAGACAAAAACAATTACATTTTCAGTAATTTTAGAGTTTCTTATACGTATACATTTATAAAAGCTTAGAAATAAATTATATTTTTTTTTGGCGTTTGAAAAATGCATTTATGTTTGTGTTATTTGAATTTTACTTTTATGATTGAGATTAAGCGTATTGATTAAGCATAAGTCTTAAATTAATACAAATATTTAAAGATAATATAACAAGCTAAGTTATAAACTCTTACAATATATAGTAAAGGTTTGATAGGCTGAAAAAATCAGATCAAGTGTTGTTCAAATTACTGGAGGTTTTACAAAAGTACCTGACTGAGAAATTTTGTTACACCACATATATTTACGTATTGATTTTATTAATTTTATTCACCGGACTGCCGAAACTTTTCTATACTACGCAGAAGACAATATTTTTTTAATATAATTTAACAAAATAAATGTATAGTATATACCTTAATGGTTTAACAATTAAGATTTTGTTTATGTAATAAGAACAATTGTGTTTTTATAAAAACGAATTAATAGCAGTTTTATCTATAAGTAAATTTAAAGAAAATAATTTAATTTATGAAGAATTTTATATTACACTCATTGTAGACACACTAGATTTCACACTATAAAAAATACATTATTTTCATCCATGGATCTACATGCGATGTATAACTTTTACAAGACCCTGTTAGTTTAAGTTTTGTGAAGTTGTGAAATATGAACGTAGAAATTGCCATCACTATTTTTAATAAATTAAAATTAAGACAAGCCATTCACTAGAAGGATTAGGAATAGTACGTTTAATTAAAATATACTAAGGCTATTCAAATGGAGCCATACTCGTAAATGAAAAAATCAATTATAAATCCGATTATTTTGACTTCAATATTAAATCAACTATTAATACAAAAATAAGTTAAAAATACGAAAAAGATGTTAACCTAATGGAAGATTTTCACTAACTAACTTATAACGTGGAAGATTTTAATATTATTGGAAATTTAAAAAAGAAAATAAAACAATTTAAACAAGAAGAACCACGAAATTAACGAGTTACAGTATATTACATTATGCACAGACAATTATCACGCGTTATATTTGATAAATGAGTGTCGATATTTGTTGTACGAGATACTATTATATGATTATATTAACAATAATAATGGTAACCACCGCCAACATTAATATACTCAACTAACCAAATCACTTCATAAAAATTAAAAAAAAAACCAAACACGGAAGACGATAAAAAGACAGACGATCAAGTAAAGGAGCGCCTAACTCAAGCAACAGCTCAAAATATTTATATGGTCATAATAAATATAAATATTTATATTTATACGTCAAAAAACAGCTAAAAATTCTACTTTAAACTTAATACTTATTTTCAAGAGGAAGTCGGGGGACTTCCGTTTTGGAGGGGACGGATATAGTAAACCGACGACTTTGTTTACTTTTACCATAATATTATATTAAATTGTCAAACATATTATGTGAGGTAAATACGCCCATAGGTTCCTAGAAATCGACGCGTGCACAAGATACGTCGATAACAACAAAATCGTGTAACACTCGCTCTTCTTGGAAATTATTATACTTGATATACATGTTTAAGCCACAAAGAAACCTAAGTATATTATATTGTACATAAACATAATAATATTATATTTGGCTTATTTTGATAACCACCTCTCATGGTTTCTACCGCGTAGGTATTCATAAACGATATTCGGTATAAACAAGGGTTCCGATACGCTATACATTTATTATTAGTATAACATCCCACGCCGCAATAACATCGCCACTTGCAACTTAAGTCCAGAAGCCACTATTATAATATTTAACTAATATCTCGGGTAGTCGGGTAGAGTATTCGCTGTGTCTACACATTTATGTATGGACAAGATTAGTTTAAAGTTAATAAACATTTGTACATTCACTAACTCAAACAAAAACCTGTTATCTTTCTTCAAGACCTATATCGAGGTATATCCTAATATTAGATCGCCCATCGTTTCAGATGATATGACGTGTACACGTGTAACGAAAAACGCCCAAGCTCACTACAAATCTCTTGAGGTTAAACACAATATTATCGACATTTCAACTCTGAGCTATTTATATTCATGTGTGTAATTTATGTGTATTTTCTACGGTATTGCCAAGCCATAATATGTTTTTTTTATGGTTTTGAGTGACCGTTGACACGTTCCTGCGGGTCATATTGGTGTGCTAATGATATAATAATATAATAATATAGAATACTAATATTTACTTAAGCAAAAACAAAATTAACAATTTATAATATTTTCAAGAATAATAGAGAAGTATTGCGAACATTATTTTTTACGCAAAAGCAGTTTGTGATGAAATCAATTTTTTTTCGCAATTAAAAAAAAAAATAATAAGTGTAGGTGTTTAAAATTCTACCAAATATTTATTTTGACTATTTCAAGGCATTTATATGTATTTAATACTTTTTTTTTACATAACTTGTACATACATTTTGTAAAAAAACGTTCACTCGGTCAAAAACTTTGTAAATGTAATACAAGGTCCCTCCCTCATATTAAGTCATTTATACTAGAATACTAAAAATCTAAAAAATGTATAGTTGATTTTTTTTTTTATTAGAAATTTGAAATTAAAATTTGGATGATATTCGATGTTTGATTCGACGAGAGGCTGAATAACGATTTTATTTATTTTGTCATACTTCAAAATATATTTTTCGTAGGGATTTAATAAACCTAAGTCCTAATTTACAGATAAGCGATTATATAGGTTATATAGTTTATTAATTTTTCAACTATTATTTTTTACACTTGTTCTTATTAGTTTAAACTTAGTTTATCTATTTATAGAATTATGATATTTTGGGTTCATAATGGGTTTAATTCTTATACATAAATAAATAAGATAAATATAATGATGGTCGTTTTATATTGAACCATACAAATTAATGATTGAAAAATGTATTTTATTTCATTTTAACTATTAACTGAACTAATTTTTTTAGTAATAATATTTGATAAAATTCTTTATAATCACTTTATGGTCTTAACTTATTGAAAAAATAAAATAATCTAGTATTACAAAGAAAATAAAAATAAAATTTTTTTTTAATTTTATAAAAAACTAAAAAAAGTGTAGCTATTTACTTTTGACTTAATTAAATTAAATAAATTATGTTTTAACTTTTTCTTATTAATTCATATTACTTAACTCTTAAATTAGTAAAAAATCAAATCATTATATATCTCAGCATAGCTATATTTTTCTTGACATTTTGGAGTGGATACAGCACTTCTATTCTATCACAAGTTAAAAAAAAACTTGGGTTAAGTCAAATATAATATATAAATGGTCTAATTTTTTATTATTTCATGTAAGAATTACAAACTATTAAATGTATAGAAATTAATCCTCTATATGTTTTTTTTTTAAATTGAGTAATAATATATTATATCATATTAAAAGAAATAAACAAAAAACTAAATTTAGATATTATGATGAATTTAAATTTTATTGAATATTTCTCTTGTAAAAATTCTTGGAAATCGTTAATGATGTGGAAATGACTTATGTTTTTATACGAGTATTTATTTACATTGAATAGTTTAATAAAAATGTGCATGACTGACAAAAGTTGGAAATCTCACCTGAAATTTATACAACCACATTTTTTTTAAAAATCATACTTACTTAGTCATACCATACTTACACATATCAAAACAATAATTTGGCAAAACTGGTTTGAATAAATTAAAAATCAAATGCATAAATAGAATATATTTTATGTAAGTGCCATGTGAAATCGTTTCTATTTCTACAAGGAACTTTCAGTGATTACAATAGACGAATCGTGAATATTGTGACTGGTATAAACCACCCAACGCAAAAATTTAATATAAAATACCATTTAAAACTTATTTAGTTAAAATATTGTCGCACTGTATATAATTATATTATTATATTCACTTGCAGATGACGTGCAAAATTGGTTCGATTGAAAATCATCGTTTAATAGGACGGTAGAGTGGCGATAGCGATGCGGAAAAAACCAATAAACCAACCATATTTGTCGTACACCGTAAGAGTACTCACCGTGATTACAATATAATAATAATAATATTATAATCAAAGTTTTCCTTGGTCGAATACGACGCGAAAGGAAGGACTGCAGATTTATAAAAGTGAAAAACTATCGGACAAATGTGTTTAAATATGTTTCCCCAAAAAACATTTATCGATTTAGTTCAATGAGGTTCTAATCTTAAATAACTGTCCGACCTCTCACTATGAATACGGCTGAGGCAACTTGACTGACAATCTTATTAACGGTACTCATGACGGAACTAGTCATAATGTTTTCCGTCGGTAATAAAACTGTTGTCTCGGCCTAGAGAAACTCCTCACGTTCGGCTACGCCTACTAATACTCGATCGCACAATTTTTTGTTTTGCGACAAAATCAGACAACGGATTTCCATATATAACTTAAAACCCTTTTCGCGTTCGGCGTTTTTGAGTACGTTTTATATTGTGTTGTTTATTGGCGAAATAAGTCTTGATCGCCTTCAAAGGAAAAGGTCTGTCCATTCAATGAGAAGCATGCATCAATTTTAGATGCGCAATGTGATATTTATTGTTCAAAGGTCCATTTTATCTGGAGCTATTATTTTATCTATCCGAATGTCGACTTTTAGTTCAAATAAACATGGGATTACCACGAATTGTTATCGAATACTATTATCGGTTTATTTATAAACCTTCGAAAACAGTATGCTCATTTTCGTGTAATCTAACATCTTAATGTAACTATAATGCACAAGTGGGTCCGATCAAAATGATTCCGATGCTGATATTATGTGATTTGGTTTGCAACGAAATCGATCCGAATATTATCGATATCCCGGCAATCATTTCTCAAACTACTTGTACCCTTCAAGCAATAATACGTTATTTCTCTATGGTTTTAATTGTTATGTAACATGTCGTAATCAAATTACGTTTATTATATTTGCCGATATTTGTGAGTAAACGGTCAATACATTTTCGGGTAAAATTTTTATTGTGAGGAAGAGTGTTTGGGTTATTTTAAAAATGTGTAAGGAAACGGTTTATCGAATTTTCACATAATAATATCCAAAATGCGTGCGTTTTATGAATATAAAAATATATAATAATTAATATTCATATTCATTATTATATTTATATTATTAATTTATATACGAATCGATTTTGTATCGAAAATTTAGTAACATAAATGTATTTGATAATTATAAAACTTTGTCAAATATCGAGTAATATGCAACTGTAAATGTTGTGTATTTATCCATGTATAACATTATTATACGTCCGTAGTCTTGGATTCTCATAATATTATAATTTAATTTTCTTGTTTGTTTTTCTACGAAAACTTGAAATATTACATTTTTTAGTGCTATTATACTATATTGTAATACCCTCAAAATGTATATTATGATTGCTATGTTTGAAACAACATTTGATTTTTTTTTTTTTATTTTACTTGATAAACAATAAACATCTACAGTCTACACAAAAGTTTTTTTGACGGAAGTGATAGAATTATTTTAAGACGTGGGTGGGTAGTACATAATTTATACATCAACAAGAAGAAAAACAGTAAAAATGGGTAACTTTACAACATTTGAATAAACAAAACTAATAATGTAAAACGAGTAATGTGAATGTATTCTATTTTACCCAAAACTCTAAAATGTATAAGCTTTATAAATTCACATTTTTAAATTTGTCACAAACTTTTTAATACGTATGAGTATCTTCTGTTATATAAATTAAACAATATATACGAATATATATATGAAGATTTAATAAAATTATAGTCCATAACCATTAGGTTAAAGCATGCACTGTCTGTATATTATACTGACAAAACTTGTAATGCAATATGAAATCTATAAAATATTTTAACTCATCATGAAGTTTACTTGAAATCGATCATCCTGTATTTATTTTTACTACTTCCAATTATCACTTTTTCAAAAATTGAATTTTAAATTAAATTTAAATAAAGATTTAAGTTTACATTTGAAAAATGTAGTATGATCGATCTTAATAATTAAACTTTATAATACATTCAAACAAATTATCAAATTTCGTATCGCATTACTTGTATGCATAGAAGGTATGACATTTTCACAAAAAAATAAAATAAAAATGTTATCGATTGTTTATAATATGAAATATAATATTTAGTTATTTATGTTAAGCTAGCCGAATAACCTGGTTTCGCCCTTGTGCAGTTGTTTAGTGTTAAAAATATTATATTGCTGCCTTTAGATCATTGTATTTCTATTATTATTATTATTATTATTATTATTATTAATTAGGCCACCTAAAAATAGTTGTTTCTGGACACTATTCAAAAAAATTGTTAGGCCTTAGTACGTCGTTGTCACATTATTACGTTATGGTGATATAAAAACATACC
This sequence comes from Rhopalosiphum padi, assembly GCF_020882245.1. Taxonomy (NCBI): domain Eukaryota; kingdom Metazoa; phylum Arthropoda; class Insecta; order Hemiptera; family Aphididae; genus Rhopalosiphum; species Rhopalosiphum padi. The sequence goes on from NC_083599.1 coordinate 31,251,738, forward strand.
AACACTTAAATTAAAAAATAAAAATCTCTTATAAATTGTAAAATATTAAAACCGAGGAAACATTAACCATTATACAAGCTGGCATATAACAATTTATCTGTAATATCTTTATGATACAGCTTTCATCAATCACCATTAGACAACTGTTACCAATTGACACTTTATTTTAAATTAATGGTAATCATAAGAAAAAAATAGTTTTTCATGATCTTGCAAAAATCCCTGTGAGAGACACTTTAAAATTTTAATTTAAAATATCCTTTCTCAGTGCGTCTATATAATATCATAGAACTACTGACCACATTTTCCACACTCATAGTTTCAGCGATTCCGGCTAGATGATGATGAATCAGAACATGTTATCATATAAAAACATATAAAATCATATTTTTGAATAAAAATATACACAAAAGGAAGAATCAATATATTATCGTTTATTTTAATAAATAAGTTATAACATTAATTTAATATAAAACAATATACATGTTGGTAGGCTATTTATTAACACTGGATTAGTAAAGATTTCCACTATGAAATTCATAGTCATAGTAATTCACATTATAATATAATTTGTCAAAATAATATTACCACTAAAATGCATTATCGTCTTATATTTTGATGGTACAGCTGTATTTTTAAATACAATAGAAACAATTTTTATGATACAAGTTATAGTGGAATATTGGGGTTAATGATCAAGATGAATTTACAAGACTGCTATTTTATACAAATAAAATAAATTAATAACATTTAAATTTTGGTCGGTTTGTCTCGTTAGCTTTCAAAACAACTGAAAAAATGTTGACGAGATAATTACAGGTAGTTATAGAAGACTTTACAAGTAATAATCAATGCTAACTTTTATTCCATTACATATTAAATCTTATTGCACATTAATTGAAATTTTTTGAAATGAGGGACAAAATTTTAACCAAAACTTTCATAAAGTTTAAATTTGTAATTTTTGTCATACATAAAATCTGAAACAAATCGTCTAGCGTTTTATCTTTACTATAATTACTAGATTGTTTACAGAATTGAACAAGTCTTAAATATAATTGCATTGACCTAACTCCTGTTCTAAGAAAATTAAGCAAGAAAATATAAATACACCAAAGCACCATTTATCTAGATGTGTAGTTTACATTTTGTTTGTTTTTGTGGGTCAATTATATACGTAAATTTTCGTTATCTACAAATTGCGATAATTCAGCCTACCGTCGTATTTTATAATTGATCTTTTTAACAGAGCAACTTTGGCAATACATATTGGTTATTAAAACTAATATAATATTAAATGCAACATTTTAACCTACCTATCTATCTTCTAAAAACCATTTTCCACATCGGGTAATTGTATTTTGATGAAATTAAGAGATAAAAATTTAGTTAGAATATTATTAAAACTACCTCATTGAACTGTTTTACATCGTTTTTCATATTTCCGGAAAATTAATTAGGTGTTAAAACTTGCAATAGTTTTTTATTAAGCAGATAAATATATTGGTTATTATGATTTTCTTATTCTGTTATTTACGGTATGATTAGATAAAATATAGTATCTATATTGAGGACATATAATAATTAAGTTACACGCATCGTTGAATATTTAAATAAAAGATAATTTTTTAACTAGAATAAAGCAAAGAATTAGCTGAGATTTATGTAAACAGAAATTTAATTGTTCAACTGATGTAGTTTAGAATAAATTAGATAAATGTAAATAAGTAATGAAATATAGTAATATATCTTGAAAATCATTGATGAACCAAAATGAGTTAATACCGAAAATCATTAAATCGGGTTAATATGTAAGTTAAAATGATGATGAAATTGAATGTAATTTTAAGTAATTTATAATAATAACTAATCTACACTATTATACTGTACATTAGCAGTGCCTTAAATTTGATCATTTATTAAAATTTTATATAATATATATTACTTAATAATTTAGGAATAACTAATAATTACATATAAATAAACAGATAAATTAACAATTTATTCTTAGAAATTAAAGTCTAGCCTAACCACTTAATTAGCATAGAATTATTTGATTATAGTCAATAAATCATCGAATTACAATTTATTACACTCTCGGAATGGCCTGCTCAGCAATCATAAAATGTTAATACCCTATAACCTTATACATATTTAGCAGAAGAAGTGATGAGTTCTCTGACTTTTTTTAATTTTTAAATTTACTTCAAATAAGTTAAATATTAAAACTGATAACATGCTAAGATTATTTATTATAGAAAGGCATAATAATAACTATGGTAATATTACTAAAATGGCTTTATATAATCTGTAACGTATTAAGTAGTTTCACCAGTTTAAATGATCAAATAGTTATTAAGGTTTAAGATCAAGACTTCAACTTTCTGTTGCGTGGTGTCTCGTTTTGAGTTTCAATCTGTATTGTTTTGTTTAACTGTTGACGTTTATTGTGGGGCAAAATATCTAAATTAGGTATCTCAAGTAAAATTTCCTTTAATTCAAGCAAAAATATGATAATTATTTATTCATAGGTACTTACTTAATAATTGTATATATTTTAGATCTGTACTGTGTATTTATAATACACATGCTATGATATATTGCATATGTCAATGTAAAAATTAATTAATTTAGGAAAAATTGCTTTAACTCAAAAAAATAAAATAAATAAATACTGTGAAATAAATCCGTTACAAAGTTTCAACAATATTAATATAAAAATCTTTTTAAAAATGATTTTCAAAGTTTTGAGATAAATTGTATCGAGTTTGCTTGGCTTGTTGTTAAAGATTGCATATTTTTTAAAAGCTTTCCGTTATTATATTTTAGTACTGATATTTTAGTTATAATTTATTTCAAAAACGATCTACGAGGACGTTTAAGAGTTTTCCCAAGTACGGCTATTGCGTGTATCTGCATTATAATTTAACAAAATATATTTTATTTTTATATACGACAGAATTTTTTCTGTTGCGTTCCAGATACTTAGTAATTGTAATAAATACCAATGTAACATGTATTAAATTTTTTAAAAATCCTGATTAATTTTAATAGAAAAAATAGATATGTATTTTTAAATTTTTGTTGTATAATGATTTATAAGCATTTGTTTTTATTAATTTCACTTAGAAACTTATGAAGACGAACTATTGAATACCTTAAAGTATTAAACGAATTAATAATACGTTACAAGGACAGTTAATCTTAACTGATGCAATGTTATCGTAGCATAGGTTACCTTATGTCTCAATAAAATTATGTCTACGGGTTTTATAAACTATAAATTTACATTATTCAGTTAAACATTTATATTAATAGTATAAACCATGATCTAAGTACAAATCACATGAGTATAATATTACCTATATAACTATTTACTAACTATAAAACAAAAATATATTATTTATTATATTTGTGGATATTATAAAATTCACCTCTGTTTGAATATTCTTTACTGGTGTATGTTATATCACATATTATAATATTGCACAATATAATACAATTTTTGTAAATATTTTTTTTTAGGTTTATATTTTAATATATTATAACACAGATAAAAAAAAAATCATAAATTTAGTTTATTCAGCTAGTATTTCCGCATTTTATTTAATATATTGTTCAAACATATTTTAATAAAATAAGTTTCAAATATCTAAATAACAGCATACAATAACTTTAAATCTAGATAATATTTGTTCAAAATTATTGATATGTTATGTATGAAATATCGTTGTAAAGTAAACAAACATATTAAAAATAAAATAAAATTATATCCATAATATTACAATTTGCTTTATTAAATACGCTGTTGGGCATTCTCCTAAACAATTTAAATGTAAAACAATAATACCTGATCAAAAACAGTATAACGATAATATTATTATTTTTGTTTTCAGTAAACAATAAAAACGATAGGAAAATTAACATTATACGAAATCGTGTTTGAACGAATTTTATTTTTATATGCTTGTTAAATCACTACAGTAAATTTTATTTTTAAATCTAAATATAATATGTATTCATTCTATAGAAGCAAAAGTTTAAATTAAAATATAGTTTTTGACTTAAACGATGATTTAAGTTGAATATAAAATTATTTAAAATGCAGTTTATATTATATTGAAGTTAATTTTTATCAAATGATTAATCAATTTATTATTGGTTATTGCGTTACCCGTATACTTATTCGTTTAAAGTACTTTCGTTTAATGCTTTTTAAAGTAATTTTGCATAATCATAACATGATTAATTATTTTCAATAGATTATTAAGTATAAAGATAATTTTATTATTTATTTAAATGTCCATGAATACAATTTTTATAATTTTGTATCAGTTATTTTATTTTAAACTAATTCCGGTAGTTTTCATTCTGGTTAAAATTTATTTTGTATATTATGCTATAGTGATGTGTTAGTGTCAAAGAGTTTGGCATAAGAATGATTAATGGTTAGTCATTTGCTTTAAACTTTTTGTAAGAGAAAAGGTAGCGAAAATAAAATTGCGTATGATGATCGTATAATTGTGATATCTCTTGTGGTTGTGATTTTGTCGATGATATCCAATGACAATCTTGATTAGGTTTAAGTTAAATAGAAGTTGTATTATAAATTATAATTTAAAAAAAAAACGCAGTATTATTTAGAAATTAGAAAGTCCGTATAATTATTTAAAACAGAATAATTATAAATAATCTAAGATCGCATTTATTAGTTATTCTTATGAATATTATAATATTACAATCATATTAATATTTACTAATAATATTATATTAATTAAGTAAACTCTTTTTACACATAATTACTTATTTATTTATATCGCATATTAATATTTTTTAAAAAACCAATGTATTATTATGACTTGTAATGTGTTATAAAAATATTAGTACCTATATAGCTAAAAGATAACAGAATAAAGTGTCCACATGAAATTGGTGTAGCTAAATTGCATATATATGGCGCCGTGTTATCGCAACCTTACGCTATATAAAATACATAAAAAAAACAGAAGTCGCATGGAATGAGACCACTCTGAGTAATACCTAATGAGTCGATTGTTTAGAAATTAAGCATTGTACTTAATTGTATACATTTAAAAAATATTATACTCATTTATTTTTTTTATTTTTTTTTGTATTATTAAATAATTGTTTTTTATTTCTTTTTCTGAAATCATATTTTAGATTATAACAGAAAAAATTATCTCAAGTATTTTAATGATGTATTGTATGCACTGTTCTGATACTTAAAATATTATTTACGAGAATTACAAGTTATTGTATATAAAATGAATAATTACATACAATTTAAATTATCATTGAAATAAGCATCTGGATTTTACTTGACGATGAATAAATTATGAAAACCAAATTCGGAGTAATACATTATTATCAGCTTAATTTTTTAACTACATTGGAATCAATATTGAATTAAAAAAAAATAATAATACCTCTATAAGTAACAACAATGTCTACTTCTGCAGAACGTTAAAATATAATAATACAGAATAATAGTTATGGATACTGATAGAAATAATATTATCGATTGAGAACTTACTCCACTCAGTCGTTAATGACGGTATTTAACTTTTAATTTGGAATGTAATTTCTTTGTAATGTTTAATCGTGTAATGCGTAATTTTATTCAATATTTTAATTTATAGGTTCAACGTGACATATTACAACTACAATAATGTCCTCAACAATATTGTTTAGATCTATAAATTGTAAATAGCAGCATTATCTCGAATATATAATGAACTGCTTTTATATTGTACATCTTCGCACCTGAATTTTGAACGAAGAGCGCCTGGCATGATGGAATATTGTTTCATGGACTTATTCTACGATTATGAAATATAGCTAAATAATCATCGATAATCTATCCGTTTAATGAAAAGATGAGCGCTAACCTTTTTATCCAACACAGTACAACAATATAAAATTATTTTTTTCTAAAAATAAACTATTATAGTAAGCGCTTTCTTGAGTAATTCTGCTGACTCTGTACTATTCCGATCACCACCACTATCCAGTTTTGCATTTCAAGTATATTGTTTGCTCCACTTAAATCAATATTCACTGTAAACCAACGTGATAATTTATTGGAATTGTATATTATTCTATATGAAAATATGAAAAATGTATTTTATACCTAGTCATTTTTTATTGTATTTGTACAGTAAAGAAACGTTAATAATAATTATCGTATCTAATTTCCGTTTTTAAATAATTTAATAATAAAACTAAAATTTCAAAATATCTATTTTAATTTTAGAAATTGTTGATGTTGTTGTAGAATACATAATAATCCACAAAAATTCACAGAATAACTAAAAATGTATTTAAAGTTATTTTATAACTAAACATCGTAGATTGAATACAATTTAACTCCAATTAATGGTATTACAAATAATTCAGATATAATGGAACTTAATTTTGCATAATTTGAAATAGTAGCAATGAAATATGCGCTGATCACACGTCAGATGTAGAAAACTTGTTTAATAGATACTAATAATGTGTTCTGAGATCAAATTGCTGAAGTTTTATTTTGAAAAACTTAAATCAGTATATGTTATTGTTTATTTATAGAATAGTAAATAAAATAAAATTTAAAAAAAAATCTTTCTGTCTAAGTACAATAATAATAATATGTTTTCATGTTTTAGTTATTCAAAATATATATAATAATTCAACTTTTGGTTTTTATATGATATAGTCATAGAATAATTATAATTTATAATTATAAAAATAGGTTTTATATTATTAATTGATTTATTATAAATTATATATTTTCCATTTTAGTGCATTACACCTAACCTAAAAGTCGAGTAGGTAGTGTCCAATATATAATATATATATAATATATGGAAAATTAATATGTTTTATACATAAAATAGTTTTTCTAAAGTATTTTCTAAAACAAAATCAATTAACGATTTAAAATAAAAACAAAATGTTTGTGTGATATATAAAAAATACGAAAAATTTAATTTTATTTCCAATTTTTTTAATTTATTATTACAAATTACTATAAAAAAATCGCATTTCTTTATATAGATGTATTACGTCATAATTTATAGTACTTTTTGGTAAATTATTCTCTTATTTATTTACATAAACATAATATTACATACAATAAAAATTGTTTAATGAATGAATTCGGCATGGATATAAAAATATCTGGAAATCAAAGGATCATTATTCTACCTTGTCTGAGCCTTATAATTTCACCATCACTATTCTCTCTTTTAGTTATTGGTATTGGGTAAATCGACCGGTATTATATGGACGTCGGGAATTCACTGTAATTAAGTTTTCCTATCCAAAATATACGAATAAATATATATATATATATACATTACATATAATACTAACCACAAAAAAAAAAACGCAATTACTGATTTCGGGTTTGGCGTAAGCGAATTATTGCCCGGAGTGTGTCCCGTCAGAAACCGCGGACACCACGGCACAATCGCCCTCGACCCTGGCCGTTTGCCCGGTGGCGGCTACCGTCGATGCCAAATTATTTAACGTACGTCGGTGCCTTCACTACCTCTGTGCGTCATCAACGGTCGTAGTTTATTGTTAGCACATATCGGTGGGGGTGGGGTAGGGAGTCGCCAGACTCACCCGCCCAAAAATCGAATTGTCGCACGATAACTCTGAGATAAAATTATAGGAAAAGAATTTCTGAGTAGCTGTGGGCCAATAAGCTCTGCACGATATTCGTTGCAACTCAGATTGGTGGGGAGGACGGACAATTTAAATTCCAAGTGTAGTGGGTCGAGGTATCATCGTAAATCGGTTTTTTTAGCGGACGTGTTGCGAGTAACAATATTTAAACTCTTCTATTAAAAATATCTTGAAACCTACTTTCTTTAGCCATAATAAAGTTAGTTTTAATTATTTATAAAATCGAGCAAAGAAAAGGTATTATTTTGAAATTCAAATTTAATTTTGTGGAACTAATAAGTAAATCATGTTTCTAGTAACATTAAAAAATATGTTTATAGATCTTTTATGTTCTGAACGGAACGATTAATGTAGGTATTACTATTATAATGATATTTGTTTTTTTATATTTTTTTTTTTAGTAGAAAATCATCGATCTTCTAGTGTTTGGGAGACAAATTTTTTTTTATTCTGACAGACAATTTGATTAGTTATTATTTGGTACTTGTATAAATTCGAAATTCCAAGTATTTTTCCTAATAACTTTAAAAGAAAAAAAATGGAAAATGTTACAAAAAACCAGTATTCGAATAAACAGCTTTTTAATTTTGTTGTAATTTAATAATAATTGCGAATAACTGTATATACTTGAAATATACATCAAATATTAATTATATTGGCATTTTCTATAGGTAGGTACATGGTATCATTTTAAAAGCATTTTTACTTTTTTCAAACGATTTATACGTTAAAATAATACACTTTGAAATCACTCTAAATTTTTTATTTTTACTAAGTATATTATTTAAGTTTTCTAATAACGATAGTGTCGTGTCATGTTTGGCCGAAATATGGTGCTGTGCTCTAGAATCGTGCTACGTTACTAGCTCTCGGGTAGGTTACCACTCGGGTTCTCAGTGACGGAAATCTATACACCGTACAATACCCTATCGGAACGAAAAAAATCTCATAGCCAATGACCGTTGTCCCCGAATCTTGGTAATTTACAATAAAATTTATAAAAATGTATTGATATAATGCCGAATAATATTAACGATATTACGATGTATTGATTACTAATGGAAAAACGAACGGCTTCGAGTTTAAGTTATTCGAATCGTCATAAAAATATATCCACAGACACAGAGACCGGTAAACTACATATTCTCAGAAACCTGTTTTGTATACACAATACAAAAAATGTAATATGTCTAGCTATATTACAGTGACTTACTCGATGACGGAGTATATAAACTGCAAATCGTGTATTATACGCGAAACGATATCGCCTGGATTTTTTTTTAATACGGTTTTATTGGAATATCGAACGATTTGTTTTGCGTTAGTATTATTATATTTCCGTAATTTCTCGTCCCGGAAGGCCCCCCGGGCACAACTGTGTTTATACGCACCTAACTACGTTACCGTACCCTTTGGTCTGTGCACAGTTACGCATAATACGCATAATGATGTTGTAACGACGTTACGCTTATACAATGGGGCCGTGTTCGCGTCTCCTGCGCGGCCTCGCGAGTGCCGCGCGCCACGAACGCGCTCGTATCGTTTAACGCACATAAACCGCCGAAACGCGGCACATAAGTTCCATATTAAAATTCCATCGAATTTACAACTCGGTGTTGTACGTAGCTGTGCGCTATTTTGACTTTTTTTTTTCTTAGCTTTATTATTTCTTTTTCTTATTCCGACTCGCGGGGAATTCGTTCAGACATTATATTATTATATCGGTAAATTCGCGCCTCGCTGATTATAATATTATACAACTTTTATCGGAAAAAATATTATAACGATTTCGCTTCGAAACGTTCACGGTCTCGCACAATATACCGTCGTAATTTTCGTATCAGTGCACTCGCATTTCGGATACATAATTTCCTACTCAGAATTTTGTCTGAGTATTAAAACATTATTATTATCATCATAACGGCATGTCAATGCGTTTTTTGCGTGATTTGTGTAAGCCAGGTATAGCCAGGTAAACGAAAAACGTATCACAATTATATATATTATTATGATATTATATTAATCATACGCGAATATTGTGAACTCCGATATAGGTCATGAGCTCATATATTTCTAATAGCGTTAAGTATATTATACTGCCTTTTGCGTCACCATCCAAGCCAATTCGGACTATATAAACTAATCAAATTTACGCATATCGGTATTCAGTATATCATGGTAATTGAACCCTGTGTCTGTAAAATACCCTGAGAAAATGTAATATATTATCTAAAAGTGAAGATATTTTAAAAGTATAAAATGTAAAGTCAATATATATATTTTTAGTCTTTGGTCCTTAATGTGTCCTGAGAATCAGGTTTTTCTTTAGAAATGTATCGTTTTAACTTGACAAAATCACCATTTTCACTATCACAGTAAATTATATTTATATTTTATATGCGAATAAGCACGACTATATCAATATTATTCATTTACATAAACAATCATAACGAATCACCGAATGTATTTCAAGCAAAATAGGTTCACTTACATAATTTGTTTATCACAAATGTATTAAATATAATGTCAATAGGATTATCAGTGTAGGTTTGAATGGTTTTATTTACACAATTTGATTATTTATTTACTTATTACCTATAATTGATCTTTATTCATTATAATATATCTGTTAAGTAGTAATACCTACACGTAAAAAATAAGTACATAATTCATATAAATATATATTTTACTAAGTATATTTATATATCTACTATGATAACCTGATTGGTGTTCTAATAATAATTTTATAATAATATTTTTATTAAATATATATAAATCGACGTTTATTAACTGAAAATGTTCAAATTTTTATCCAATGCTAAGTACATAACTTATTGACATAACATGATTTTTTTAAATTTTTACTAAAATATATACTTTTTTTTGTATTTTTATAAGTATATGATCTTTTTTCCAGAATTTATTTTGTATTTGGTTAATAATTCTGTACCTAGAATATTGTTATTATATTTGATAATATGTAGTGAAAATAATATTAATTTTTATCGTATCGATTCTTCTTCTTTTTTTTTTTTTTTTTTTGATTACGACATTTCGAGATTTACTGAAAAAACTTACAGTTAACTAAATAATTGTTGACTGAAAATCTATTACATAAAATACTAATTAGAAGTATTTAAAACAATTATAATTTTAACTTGTTTTTATTGTTTTTAAATAGTTATATGGTGAATAATCCATTTATATATTTTTTTCAAATTAAACTTTCATAACATTAAAATATTAATCCACAAAAGAAGAAAAGTGGCAGGAAAGTTATTAACTCAAAAACAAAACACCGTAGAAGTTTATGTATTTCATTTTATAACTTACTTGTGTTTCCTTGTAAAAGTTGGGTACTTAATAGTTAGTAAAACTACTTGTTTTCACACATTTAAATTGCTTTAAATTAAAGTAACTTATTCTTAAAAATTACTAAGCATAATTTGATTAAAATACATTGATCATTAAATTTACTTATATTTCATACAAATGCATTGTATGTATGCAATTATCTAAATATACCACCTTAAAACGGTATATTTTCTATATTACTAGTTATTATTTATTTAAAAATTAATTATTTTTTTCGTTTGAAAAAGATTATTTTTTTTACATTCGTTTTGTCTTTATAATACGTATATTTATGTATAAAATATATGTACAATTTATGAATAAAAAAAATATTGATCAAATATTTTATACTATGATGTATATCTTTTTAAATAAATTAAATAATATTTCAAAGGTCCTAACCTAACTATTAAGGTTATTTTCTGTGTATATTTATTATTTTAATTTAATTTAAAATATTATTTTATTAACGGGATTAATATTATTAATATTTTTTTGTATTCACTACTTTATTGTTCTACAAATGTTTTTTAACACTGGCATAATTGCGTTTATGTCTAACAGGTACTCGACGAACACTAAACAACTAAAAATTGATTTACATATGCGTTTATGAAATATTTATTCTATATACATATCATCTAAATACTTAATAACTGTTCACAAATTAAAAAAAAAATGAACATGCAAAATTTATGGAGACTTCACTTTGATGTCACAATAGCTTATTCAAATGAATATCAACATTTCAAGCATGACCTGAGGCCTATAGTCTATAATAAAATTAAAAATGAGTACGTATAATATACGTCATGTTGAGTTAATAATTATAACAGTTACCTACTAAACTTTACTTATAACATGCATTTATATTTTACATAATAATACGGCATGAGACTTATAGCCATGAGAGTAAAAAATTAATAAAGGCAGGCAATCTTAACTTAAAAAAAAATCTATTTTCCATATTTAATATTACTTAAAACGGTCAATGACTTCATATAGTTAAATTTGAATGTTATGATAAATATACAAATATTAGAGGTATCCATCAAATCTTTTTTTATTTAATAAAGATCATTTTGTTGGTTTTAGTGAAAATGTGTTTAATATACTATATACATTTAGCCTATTCAAAATATTATCTAAAGATAAATTGTTTCTATATATCATATTTAAGTTATTTTTGTTTAATAAGTTTATCGGGTTTTTACATACACATTGTCAGTTATTCGATTAATTTCGATTCAATTTTTATCTAATATATATTATTGATCATAGAGCGTACTTTGACCAATAAAAAATAATTAGTAAGTTTTTTTTTGAATAAAATAATAATTATTATGCATTGTTTATAAATTACCAAATTGTTTATATGTATATAAAAAAATTATAGGGTATTTTTATCTATTTTTAAGGATATATTTTAATAATTTTAAGAGCATTTAAATCTGGGCCCTAGCTATAATTATTGTTGAATTATATTATATAAACATATAATACTTTGCATCGATGTATACAAAATATTAAACGCTCTTATAGCATATTTTTAATTTAATTATGGAATTTAGTATTTATTTTTGACTATTTTTTAACTATATGTTTTTAGATGGTTATAGGTACTTTGATTTGAAGAGAAAATAACATTTTTTTATCATTCTTAGAAGATAACATAACTTTCAAGGTTAACGATAGTTTGTATCAAGATTCAATGAATTATCATTTAGCTACAAACCGAAACAAATTTCTACGCGTAACGTTTAAAAATATTATCTAAAGTTACAGTAAATCATCGCATTGAAATATTAAGTCCTGAGTAAAGCACTACAAAAAAAATATATTTTCTGATCCTTTTTTTTCGATGTGCAGTCATTTTAGGCAGTATTTTGATACGCTTAGAGAAATTATTAAGAAAATTAAAAAATAACATCTTTATATTATCATACAAACTCCAATGCTTATATGTAGTACATGACATTTTCACTCAAAAATATGTTTACAGAAAATAAAAAATTGAATTAATTAATTATCAATGTAATCTAAATTAATTATTATGTATTAATTTTTCTAAATAAGTATACAATTTAGCTAACACGTAGACACATTGCGTATGATAAATTAAGTACTGTAAGAAACACATAATTAAATCGAGTTTAGATGTATAATATTGTATCGTTAAGCAATTGTGTACCCACGTAGTGTCATTGTCCATTGGAGTTTTTTCTTTGCAAACAATGCGCCTATAATCGCATCTAACAACAATGAAGCTCAAACACTTTGCCTTAATGACGTGCGTTGGTCATCAGCATGTCCGGTACAACGGGTTTTTTCTTTGATAATAATATTTTTATTTTTATTTTTTAATATATGTACATAAATTGAAGGACATGGTAGATGTAATTGGCTATTTATATGATAATGAATGGATTTGTAATTTGTTTGTATATAAACCAACTCTGTGCACTATGTTAGGTGCAAAAGCAATCAAAATATGCGGACAAACTGTAATTTAGTTAACGATAAAATATTCGATTTGGTAGAACAATAGTCGACATTTTAAGTTTTAGTGAATACCGGTAAAATTATTTATAAAAGACGGTGTAAGTAATTATGTAATTTATTTAAATAAACGCATGGACATTAGTATTTAAACCTTAAAGATAACGTTTTGGAACTAAACATTTTTATCATTCTATTTTTTAGAAATTAAATTTACAATATTATATACAACTTACTAGTTTAAATATTCTGCACTAAAAAGAGTTATAGATTGTAAACTTGTATGTCAATATTGATTATTTCCTTGACGTATGCATGGCTTTAAATATATCAATTAACTTTAATTTTCATTGATAATGAAATAAAAATAACAGAAATGTTAGAATGGTTACAATATAAAAATAATTAATAAATGCATATAGGTTACACTTGACTTAATGATAGTATGTTGATCAACCATTTTATTTTTTTTATAGTTTAAGAATAATTCCACAAATGACCCAAGTATAATAGGTACTAATATAAATTGATGTAAATTAGTTTTCCATACAACTAATAATTGATATCAGTGAATGGATTATACTGAAATTTAATTTTGTTATTATATTTTGGGTTTTGTCTGCCATTTCCAAAACAGTGCATAAACTAAATTAATCACGGAATATATTATTAAATGTCTGAATAAAACAATGATTACTTACCAGATTATTTTTAAGTCTATATGAATAAGGATATTATTACAATAATAATGTTATTGTAGTTTTATACCTTATAAGAAATAAAGTAATAGACGTATAATAAAATAATTTTACCAGCTATTTTTGAATGAAATTGAATGCAGTATATATCTTAATATTGCGTTAATCTAATGTGCTTTGAAAATGATTTAATAATACTATAACTTATATCAACTATTAATATACATAAAATAGTATTTATGAACTTCTGTAGTAAAATATATGTATTAATAATTGACGGTACCTATACGCATTGTTTTATACCTACTTCCAAATAAAGTCGTTGATATAAACAAATTAAAAAAGGGTTCCTTTATAAAAGAATAATACGTAGTTCTATATTTAAAATAGATAATGGACTTTGGCTGAAAGAAATTTTTTAAATACATTTTTTTGTTTATAAACAATCCTAAAAGTAAAATCTAGTTTGAGTTTTTCAAAAATTGGATAAAAGTTTATTTATTTTATACGTAATATTATTATTTATAAAAAACAAACCAAATATTTTGTATGCATTGGGAATAACTATGGATTGACACTTCGTAAGAAAAATTTGTATGGTTATCAATATGTGATTTATAAAAGTTTGACGTGGTTGATTTTTATAAAGGATGCCTGACACGAATATTCACGTAATCGACCTCTAACAACGTAAAGTATAAGTAAATTATGTTAGTTTTATGCTGACAGAAGAAAAATAAACAAAACTTTTATCGAATACCTATAAATTTAGAGTTTTATTTTTCTCAGATTATGACATGAAAAGTAAAATAATTAAATTAGAAAGAGAGAGAATCGTTTTTAAAACTTGAAAAGTTATGAAAACTTTTAGCGATCTCTCTGTAATTTAAGTACACAAAGTATAGGATCCCACATTTAATAACATTTTTAAATAACCAAAAATATTGTTTATAAGTCGTATTGCAAAATGTTATATACGATTTTTTTTACGAAATGAAAAAATTATTTCAATACTCTTGTTATTTATGTCGCGATAATAGAAAATAAGATTACATTTATATACGAATTGAGACAAATTAGAAAATGTATTAAAATAATTTTAAAATGTTTAGTTTATAATAATATAAGTCTTGGCACTTGTCTTGCCTTAGTTCACCTTGAACAAGTTATTAGAGTGTAACTGCGTTATCATAACATATTCGAATTTCGAATATAATAATAAATCGTCACATTATAAAACCAATGCTTTCTATTTAAATGTCGTATTACAATTCAGAATTTATATGACATTTATCAAATCTAAGTGCTCATAAAAAAATTGTATAATTTAATATTCTCAACATGTATTGTTTATTATTATTGTACTATGAAGAACTCAGTATTGCAATTTAAGCTTATAATCCATACTTGAAAATTATATTCAAATACATAAAATATTTTTAAAACATTATACAGCAATGTTATGTTTGCAGTGATTATCATTGAGTTTTAAAACATCAAATTTTAAAAATGTCATACAAAGTGTAAAATATAACTAATATGAAATTTAAAAATTGGGTAATATCTATAAAAAGCGTATGTCAATGCACTGGAAATCATAGGTAAGATTATTTATGTACATGTTCTTAGATAGGTTAATTCCTATACACTGTTCAATTTTAAAATAATAGACATATTATTAAACATACAGTAGTCTGATTAATCCAAACTAGATAGAGCTGAACTCTATCCGGATTATCGAAAATCCTGATTAAAGGGAATGACCTTTTTTTAATTTAGTAATAAATATTTTTCAAAAAACACCTTTAGTAATTTTACAAATTCAAAATTTATTGATTTACAATTTTATATTACACATTATTATTGTCATTATTGTGATTTATATTCCATATGTACATATATCAATACAAATTTATAGAAAATTAAAGAAATTTAAGGAATGTACGAAATATAAATTGACCGGATTATCTGTATGTCCGAATTAGCGAGACTATTGTATTTAATTGTTCATAGTTAAAACTGACAACTTATTATTAAATACCTATTATATGCTTAGAATTTGTTTATTTTTGTATGTTTATAAAATTAAATTATATTGTATATATATATAATAACATTTTAAATATTTAAATATATATATTAAATTATCACAGATTAATGAGTTATTAAAAAAAATATGTTTAAAAAAAGACAATAAAATAGATAAACAAATTAAAAAAAACGGTCATGAAAAAAAAAAATGCTCAAAATATTTTATTATTATAATATTTATGCTTATACATAAATTTCCAATAATAAATTGATTTTATTTTTAAGTTTATATATATTCATGTTAGTTTATTGGAACAAATAACAGTTAAACAGATTATTAAAAAAGTAAGATATAAGGAAGTGTCACTGAAACATGCCACAGGAATACAGGATTGTCTTAAAAAACAATAATACGATGAATCATTACAATCCTTATAGAGTTCATCCTTAATTCATTAAAATCTAAACATTTTTAATGTATTTTTCAAACACCTATAAAATACAAATTTAAGTGAAACCACTTTCAATGTCAAATAGAGTATTAAGACTTTTAAATTTTAAATTTTAAATTGTACATACATAATATATAAGTAAATAACTCTAGTCACAAATACATTTTTTAGTATGTGCATGTTCTATTAACGGTCGTCTCTATAGGAGTCTCTAAATAGCGGTTATTAATTCCGGTCACTTCGGTAACTGTTACATGGAAGTCTTATTGTATTTCATAAAAATTTACTATGGAATAGAAAATTCCATGTTAATATTGAAATTCAAAGATAACAGTTAAAATAATACTGAAATTGAAAAAAAAAGATAAGTACAGAAATTAAATAATAATTTTTAAATTCAAATAAATTATTAAAATAAGTATTAACATCTATTTTCATACACCAGAACTCTATTAAAATAATAATGGTGACTGAACTGAAACCAGTACTGTAATCCCCCAACCCCCAACCACAAAAAAAAAAAACAAGATTTAATTCGTAATAACCCATTTAAATATTTACAAAACCCTCCATCCGACTTTCCTTTTTTAAATTATTTTAACATTCAAAATATAATATATTATAGGATGCAATAAAAAGAAAACAAAAAATATAGTTTAAAATTTCAAATAGAAATAATTTTAAAAAAAATGCATTCATTCTAAATTTATATGATGCATATAAATATTTGAAAAAAATACATAATAACGTACTTACCTATCGAAACGTTTAAGAATATTATGAAATTGGAATAAGTATTATTAAGATGTATAATTATTGTATGAAATGTTATTTGTTTAAATATTATGTTTCATATGCATCTTAATTTAAATATGTTTTTTTAAATAGTTAAATGAAAGAAAAATAAATAGAATTTTTTTAATATTAGTTTTTAATTAATATATCAGTAATAACAGATAACCTTTTTTTTATTATGTAACGATACTCTTATATTAATATTTATTAATTCGTCATGATAGCTATAATTGACTATTCTACGAGAAATGTAAACATTTTAAATTATGACTTTTATGTATAATATTTTTATCTATGAAAAAAATAGACATTCGTCACACCTCGTTTGGTTTTGAATTTAATTACATAGATACAAAGTTGCTAGTAGGTTGCACACATAATTTATTTTAAAATCTATATTAGAGTTATATTGGTATTTATTTATTTATTGTTTAATATACTATATATATATACATGTGTATTTGTAATTTGTAAAAACATAATAAACATGTTCAATAAAATAGTATTAATACTGTAAATGCATTTTTGATTTTAATAATATTATTCGAATTTTTAGACACAAAAATGAACCTGTTAAATGTTATACAAGTAGTAGGTAGGTTAAGTAATTTTTGAAAATTATGTTATACTATTTTCTTTGATAAAAATAATCGCATTTAGCTAGCTACTGAATAAGTTAAGATTAAAACATTTATAACTAATATTAAAAAGAGTACAAGATAAGCTACTCTTTCGTGTGAAAAAATATAATTTATTTAACTAATTCTCTCATGTAGCATACTATAATATAATTGTAATATTTACATTATTTTTCTAAACGTAATTTTAATTCGATTATGACTGTTTTAAAAATGTTTTGCACGAAATTTGTGTAAATCTACTTTAGTTGTAAACTTTTTTGACGATAATAAGAAATGATACAAGTGATACAACTAAAATAGACACTGGTAAGCCAATTTTGTTTTTATTAAACTATCAACTAAGGATCTACTTAATCCATGGAATGTCATATATATATTTAATATAGATAATCTGTTACTAATATTTTATAATATCAGACAATCGTACAATACAATGTTTTTTTGTTTAATAAATTAAATAAATACATTTTTAGTTTTGTGATTTTAATATGAATTTCCTAAACGTAAAGCTTATTATTTATTAATATTTTATTTTAAAAACGAAATTAAATTAGTATATTTTTTTCCGTGTATATTTGTATTATAAGTTTAAGTGATAACATTTCAAAAATGTTGCTATCAGAAGATATGATAGAGAAGCCGTCCACTGGCAGTACTCTTGAAATAAATATTAATGACAATTTTTTGTAAAAATATTACAATAAGTTTAATAAAATATCCATTAATGTGAAATATTTTATACTAAGTATGTATTCAAATTAAATATTTCAGGTAAACTGATAGTCAGTAAATATATTTACCTTACCAGACAGGCAAAGTAGCTAATTTTATTACCATGGAAGATTAAATCATATTTATTTTAAACATGTCCGACACTAAAATAATGATAACTAACATACTACTGTGTATGTTTTTAAAGTTGTTTTTTTTAGAAAATAATGAAAAAACAGTGTGTTATTATTATTTTCGTAGGTATTGTAAATTTTTTCTAAAATATTGTCAATTTTATTAGTAATCTGCATTTGGAAGAATTTAGAAAAACTTACATTAATAGTTGGTAGAATATCATAAGTTGTATTACGGTCACTATTTTTTAAACACTCGTTAAAAAACTAATCCTCACTCTATAAAATTGTTTACAATGAACTTCATAATATAACTTATAAAGTTTTCTTCGTACGTTCTAATATTCTTGAAAGAAATTGAATGCTTTGTGGTTTTTTACCCTTCATCGTAAGTTTGAAGATTTATATTTTATCAAAGCTTATTTTCCACTCAACAATCGCTAACACAAAACAATCAACAATTTTCAAAATTTCTTAAGTACCATCTGCAACTTTAATGTAAACTATCATATCTTTTTTCAGTTTGATGTATTGACTTTTTGTGATTCAAAACCTAAATAAAATCGTGCCATTTTTTGGTGACTTTGTCCGTTTATTGCAATTGATTTTAGATTGTGAGCGGAATTCATTGGTTTATTTATAAAGATGAATATACAATGATGTTCTATATTGTCTGTTATCACATTTAAAAACTGAAAAATCTTCGAAATTAAAAAATATTGCTGCTGGATAATTTGATTTGTTTGTATAATATTATGAAGGTGGAGAAATAACTAAGCTTGAGTATATTTATAATAAATGTAAAAAACAAATCAATAGTAATATATAACAACAAAACCGCAATTATTGATAAAAATAATATTATACGTAGCTAGTATGCTAAAATTTAACTTATTTACATTTTATAATAATTACGAGATCTATAATAATTTAACAAGTGTGGGTATTAGTTTAAAAAACTCAATAATACTTTATTTCATTCTCGTGATTAGATTATGACTTTGATGTTCCACAGAAGCTTATTTTTAGTTCAAATCTATGTTCTTAACTATAACAATTTATATTCTCTAAAAACATAATGATTTTAATGTTTTGAATGGTAACACAAGAATTACTTTTATTAGGATTACTTTCTTTTCACCTTATAACCATTAAACAGTAAGAAATTTCTAATTGTTCCCAATTTTACCAAATAGGTTTTTTATCATTTAATATAATAATGTAGTGCTTAATAAAACTTTTAAATTTAGCCATTGGTTGTCTAATTGTTCCCAATTCTATCATATAGGTTTTTTTATAATTTAATATAATAATGTAGTTCTTAATAAAACTTTTAAATTTAGCCAATTGTTATACAATTTTTATTGTAAGCACATTTTCCATAGTAAATTGAATTTATATAATAACAAATTAAAATAGCATATTTGAAACGATTTCACAAATAATCAATAAGTACTGTACACTATTTTATAAACATTTATTAAAAAAATCAACAAGATTTTATTTTTAATTATGTGTATTAATAAGTAAATAGTTTTTAAAAATATTATCAACTACAAATATAATTTTGTATAGCAATTTCAAATATCTAGCATTATTAAAAAGTTTTAGTTGTAAAAAGTTGTTCACAACTCTAGATAGTGTCCAGCAATTTATCGATAGAGATTTGTAATTTTTGGAAAAATAACTGTAAAATTCCAAAAATTACCTCTCTATAAAACCACGCTGCCATCTGTGGTTTAAAACTTCTAGTGCTTATATGTGAAACTTTTAGAGCATTCTTTCTTTCTGAAACGGCGTTATGTATATACTAAAAAAAACATCATTTCAAAACCAATAGATTCCTCGTTTCGTTCAAAATCTAATACAGTTTCTATCAAAATGTTATATTGCCAGAGGAAAATTTTGCTCTCACAAATAGTTTAATAAATTGTCTACATTGTTCATGACCGGATCGACATTGATTTGTAGCTATGTAGAAAAAACTTGAGATTGTCAATAAAACACTAATAGCGTTTGTTGAACAGTTGAAAAACAATATAAACATAGTTAATTTTACACTGGAGATTACAATATAATTATAATATTATTAATAAAATTATAAATGTCTAATTTAGTTACTCAAAGTACATACAAAAGGTAATACGGTTCATATGACTCAAAAACTTTTCTGACACAGGTATATCACAATAAAATATTGTAATAATTGTAAACATATTTATATAAGTATTGTATACAAGTACTTTTAAATGTAACTTTAATTTACCCTAACCCACTAATAATATAGTTACACACATTCACACTTTCTGGAAAAACACAACGCACACTCAAAATAAATCGGTGTCGTGACCAATTAAATTAAAAGTGTCTTTTCTCAATTACTCCAATATAAAATACCAATTTAAGTATCACTAATAGATGGCTTCTTATGCAAGTAATTCATATTATATATCCTCTTTTATTTTATGCTAATTGTGCATTAATTTTTTATAGATTATGTATATTCCTTTGTTAAATAAAAAAAAATTGTGCTAAACATGGTATAAGTCAAAAAAAAATTAAAATCTTTGTTTTACAGTATTTTTTTTAAATTTTATTACTTTAACATTTTTTTTATTTTAGAACAAATAAATACTCGAAGTTTCAGTTATTTTAGTCATTAATAAAATTGGTTATGTCGTAAAATATTTTGTGAAATATATTTTAAGAATGAATTTTAAACGATCTATTATGCCTAGGAATACAGAAATTCGTATGACAACAATTTATTCTTTGTATTATAAAACTATATTGATTTTACGAAAATTTTGTTGAAATAAAATTTATAGTTTTGTTATAATTTCATTTTTAAAAATGACTATGAAGACATGGCATTTTATTTTACTCAAGGTTGTTAAATTCTTGTACACCATATTCCAATTACGATGTCATAAATATTTTTTACAAGCTTACCATACATTACGTAATTGAACTATAAACGACGTACATACATAATAATATATGTGTTTAGTATAATGTGCTTCACTTAGAATAGTTGTTTTTAAATTTCGATTACAGTAGTTTACATTTAATATTTTAATACAATGATAATAAATCTACGTTTATGCACCCTAACTCAAAACTGTAAAAACATGAATGCATTCAGTAAAAAATGTGTTCCCAAATTGTATTAAAAATAATTTTCTAAATTATTACAATAATATTAGAATTCAATTCATAATACAACTATCGTTGTTAATGATCGATTCTTACCGTGAAAAAATATGAGTATTCTGATTTTGATGAAAGCGTTTCCTAAATTATTTTTAAAATACCTACTAAATTTATGATTTATAACATAAAACTAAAAGAATACATTAAAATTTTAAACAGATTTTTATTTAAAAAAATATTCTATAATCTCAGATCCTAAACAAATTGAAAAGAAATTATTAATTTTTAACCACACTGTTAACGAAAAATCACCTTTTTTGTTAATAAAACTCTTCTAAAAGTGACATTTAGTCCTGAACATAGAAAAAACTTCAACGCATTATAATTATAATATGATACTTAAAAGTATTGATTCTTAAATATAAAATTTGTTTACCAGGAAATTGTATGTGAAGATCAGAATAATTTATATTAAAATTCTGACTTTTTTTGTGAATTTTATTAAATTATAGATAAAATTAATTTACAATTTATATGAAAGTATAAATTCTGATAAAATTAAAAATTATTTAAATCTTTGAATTTTATACCTAACCTAATGGAGCAATCAAGAAAAACGTAACATTCTACATATCGCATTGTATAAATCAAATAATTGTCTGTTAAGAAAAAAATGTATATTTTGGTTAATTAATCCAATCATGGTTTTATCATTAATTCACGTGGGCCAAGTGTATATTTTACTGCGAATGTCCACAACTCGTGAATGCTGACAGTCGTCGGTTAATGTCGTCGAACACCAAAGTCATTGCATGTGAATGTTGGCATATTGATTAAATTTGTACTGTTTGCAAATATTCACTAATGAATTTCGACATTTACATAGAGATATTGGTAATACCGATATTATCTAATCTAATTTACGAATAACGGAAGAGTCACAACAATAATAAAGTATCCTATACTATCTAGTACTTATGCACTATAAGGTATTGTACAAGTTTGATAATTTCGATAAAATGTTTTATTACTTTAGCCAATTACTCTGATTATAACTGAATAGCCCCCATGTTATGCTGTCGTTTAGTATGATACTGTCATTCACCGTAATCATATATTTTATTGTATACCTAATCTAATTGATTATACACCAAAAACTAGTTTTCAGTGTCTAAAGAAAATTTAATATAAATCTAAAATCACTGATGTACATAGGGATCAACACATTTCTTTAAAGCAAGCTTCTGCATCAAATTCATCAGTTGGTGGACAAGGGTGTACGCGATATTATAATAATTGTAATACAAAGTGCACCACAAAACAGTGTGGTTGTAGAAATGTTGGAAATTGTATGTAGTGCACAATGTCATACCAGTTTTCCGTGTTGTGATGAGTAGAATAATTTTTCCCGTTTTTTTTTTAAAAAATAACAATTTTTTGTATAATAAAGTAATCATAATTTAAATGATAATACAAGTATATATGTATAATATTATTAAAAAACAATAATAATAATTCGTTGATTTAAATAAACTTTGTTGTTTCTATCATATTATAACTATATAGTACTGTAATAAACAATAGTATTTACGAATACGTACCTATGTCAACATAAACCAAAATTATGTTGTGTATGTCAAAATTGGAAAAAATCCTGATGTAAATGTCAACATCCACTAGTAAATATTTATATTATTTTTATTTTTCAACAATCACCAATTTATTAGGTGTACAGTGGTGTAGCCAGGATATTTCTTTGAGGGGAAGGGTGGAGCTGATGAATTTTTATAAAATACAATTTAATATTTTTGTTGCGATTTTCATAGGTCATTTAAAAATTAAAATAATTTTTAAATTTTCTTGATACTTCGAGATATTAAATATTTATAATATTTGAAGCTGTACACAGTTTTACTGTAAGAAGTATTGACTAAAATGGTTTATAACAATATTTATAAATATATTTATAAACAATAAAATATCTAAAATATATCCAATGATGTACAATATTGAACTTTAAATGATCATACAAGATAAATGTGACTTTCTGGTAGATTGTTTTATTTTAAAATATAGATAAAAAAAACCGTAAAATAAAAAATTGTAAAGGGTTTACGTTAACGACTTTTGTTTTAAATTGAAATTAATAACAACCAACGAGGAACCTTACATTACATTTTTAAATTTTTTACCGAGCACAAACATTTTTAATGAATCTTGTCAAAAAAAAAAAAAAAAAAATCAGTAGTGTATATAATATATTTTAAAAATTATACCATGAACAGAAAATTTTGAGAACATTTAAACCATATATGTAATATAATAATATATTTCATTAATAATTTAAAACGTTTCTATATAGTATATACATATTTAAAATGTTTAATTACATTATAAAAGGTAGTAGGTAAAAGTACAGTACGCACCTACGTTTCCTTTTACTTAAGTACATTAAATATTTTGAATTATTAAATAGCTTATACAATAATAATAATTCAAACACTATACATAATTATATCGTTTATGGTATAATATATGCACGAAGAATGATGTCCTAGAGAAGAATAAGCCAACTGTGCCATCGAATTTAGTGCAAAGTCAGCGAGAAACTATTGCAGTTTGCAAACATTATTGAAAAACGAACCAATTAGTTATAAAAAAATTAAATTTTAAACAAAATAAGAAATTAATTTTATTTAAAGAGGAACAACTGATTTTAAATTAGTTATTGCCTAAACATATTATTTTTCAAAACATTTTATTTTCACAACAAAACGGAAATACATAATATTTGTATAGCTACACAAAAGCCATTCAATACTCCTAAATCATATAATAATATATTATATCATATATATATTATGTATAAATAAACAAGATCTTAGTTCCTGAAGAAATATTTATAGTATTAAACATAAACATACGAAGACTGGGTTATTAAATTCGTGATACAAAGTATTGTGTAAAAATAAAAATAAATTATTTTTTCTAAATATTTATATAGCCAAATAATAAAAATACAATCAAATTTTCATTGTTTAAATACCATTTAATCATTGATCATATATCTAATTACATTGATCTTATATTTACAATTTTAATTAAAATTATAGTTATGAGAAAAGTTATTAGTTGTAACTATTGTATTAAACATAAATGTAATAGCTATAATGTCATAGAACTTGACTTAGGTTGTTATATATAACTTGGAGGAATTTCTGTAAATGCTCGGGAATAGCCTGAAATATCAAAATCTCCACAAGTAACAATTACTATTTATTGATTGTTATGTAATTTAATACAAGATTAGGGACCTACATTTTTTAATCAAATACAATGCATTGTTGAGTTGTAAGTGAAACGAAATATAATTGCAAATTTTTTTTGCCGATTAAAAATTAATAATAAAAATAGAAAAAAATTGTACCTACAAAAATGTACATTTTTTGTTTGTGTACATTTGTATTGGAATGTTTTAATGAACAATTAATATTTGTGTTCAAAAATGTTGTCAATTAAATAATTGTAAATCAACCATATGATGATGTGCTAAATATAAAAATGTGCACTTCCAATGTGTACATATTTAATTTATTATTTAAAAAAGCTTTAATCTAAACATTTAAAATAAAAATGTTTGTGTTAAATATTTTGTTGTTTTGGTAGTATTTTATTATTTCATGTTACAATAAAAGTAAATATTGTAATTTTACAATTATATTAAATATTGATAGAGTTCTTATTTATATTAAAATATGAGGTGGTACTATTAAATCAATTATATATATATATATATATATATATATATAAATGGAATATATTTGGTGTATATATCTTTTAGACTTAAACATTAAATTAAGCAAAGACTGTAATTAAAAATATACTTAAACATTCTCTATAATGCAGTATTTCTTATATGTGTCAACATCAACATCAGATTGAAGATTAATAATAGTAAAATTATATGATATTCAAGCTATTTACATTTATTTCATTTACCGACAAATATTTATTCAGACATGGGTTTGTTTTTTAGATATCATTTTTAATAACATTGATAAAGTAGGTACCTATTATCGGGAAAATAATAAATACAAATATACGTTATAAATTGTTGTATTCCCGGAACAATCGCTTACCGGAAACATCTGGTACTCGAGTTTCCATCATATCCTCCTTGGCTAAATAACAATGAATATTATATAGTTGGATAATATTGTTTAGAAGCCTGGTAAATAATAAATTACATGATCTGAAGATTATTTGATAAGAGCTATGCTAATTACATTAGAAAAAGCGAAATAGATTATATACGTAATAGACCTAATGTGGTACCAATTAACCTTAATTACGTTAAAATATTAAACCCTCCCCGTGTAAGGATTAAAATATTTTATAAATCCACATATTTTTGTTATGGAATGGTTTAAGCATATACGAGTAATTTGAAAAAAAAAAACGTAAGAAATTAAATAATTTCAAATAAACTTTTGTACATGCAATACACTTATACACAATACACAAAGTTTGAATTCTCTAATACATTTTACTCTTGAACTTCATATCATAATTTAGTGACATTTGGCATTTATATTAAATATTAAGTATTCAGAATACACAATAAATATTCTAGCTTATAAAATGTAATTATTTTTTAACATTAGTGGACATTTTAAGTTGTCCTACTAAGTCCTAGTGTTTTGATATTTAAATTTAAAAAAATAACTTAAGTCACTTAAATATTTACTACCATAAGTTTTTAAAAAATAACCACAATATTTTTAGTTCAAATCATACCTATGTTGTCAATCTTGTCCAATATCAGACCACTCAAGGTATACTCATAAAACATTATTGAATTTCTTCGAAATAATTTATTATTTGAAAACTTTTTATCTATCACTGATCATGCTGTTAATACAATTTAAAGGTTTTGCAATATAAATCATCACCGTCACGAAGTAAATTTATTTTGAAGCAATCATAAGTTTTATGTCCAACGATTCTCAAAATTGAATATTCCTTATTTATTGAACTTATATAATATTTACTACATTGACACATTGTCTCCTCTTCGGAATTTGTTGTATGGAAAATATATTGTACTTATTGAATATCATTATTTATTTGGTGCATCAAAAACTTAAAAACTGTGTTGCAATGAAGATAAAATTATTTTTTATTATTTTATCGCTGAAAACACATCACTAAGTCAAAAGTTTATGTTTCATTTCCAGGAGTGTTTTACTTTTGTTAAAATGTAATTGA
The DNA here is from genome assembly GCF_020882245.1 of Rhopalosiphum padi. Lineage (NCBI taxonomy): Eukaryota > Metazoa > Arthropoda > Insecta > Hemiptera > Aphididae > Rhopalosiphum > Rhopalosiphum padi. The sequence goes on from NC_083599.1 coordinate 31,279,169, forward strand.
AAAAAAAAATCTGAAAATAAGTAAAACTGTAAATGTATTTTATAATTTAAATACTCGAAAACGTGGGAATAATAAATCATAATTTAAATTAAATTTATATGGTAATTAATTTACCGTTTAATTATATAAAATATTTAGTATCTATATCTAGGGAACTAGTTTTCAAGTATTTATTATCTATTTTAACTAATTAAACTGATTTGCAGAATTTATAAGAATACTTCAGGTACGAGATTTCACTAAGTAAATAATTATGTTTTTAATATCTTTTAAAATTAGAACAAATTTATCAAGTCATGCAATTTTATAATTTGAAATTTTTTTTTTTATGAGTTTTTATATGTTTTAAATTTGATTTTCATATAAAATGTTCTGGTACAAAAACTGACAGTGACCTGTGCAAGTTTTAAAGTAAAAATAAAATTGTGATATTTTTCACATTACATTTTTACGAATTATTAGTTATTTATTTTATAATAATAATAATTTTTTGTGGTAAATAAGCAGAATATTTTCATAAAATGTGTATGTTTAAATATAAAATCTTTTATTAATATAAATCCTTTGGTAACCATCAACATTTAAATTTTAGAATAAAATATATTTTTCAAATGTCATGATTTTTTGCTAAAACAACTTATCTTACAAAATAGTTTTATATGATTACACACATTCGCCGATAAATTGAATATATAGTTTGTCAAATTGGTTACATTGTACTTTTGTACATAACACTAATTTGAATAAAATGATCAATACCTTCATATTAAAACTGAACACAATATATTAAGCTGAATAAGGTATCAACATCTATTAATCTTAAAAAGATTTCTAGCGTAAAATAATTTTAACTAAATTTGTACAAACGTCATGCATTTTTTCTAAAATAAGTAATGATCATTACTAAGAAACGAATTTAAATTATCTAAAAAAACGGAAAATTTCTAAAAAAAAATACGATTTAATGCACTCATAACAGATATTTCTTTTAAAAAATGCACTAAAAACATGCTCTTAAAATTATTTTTAACATTGAAAAAATGTCTTTAATTATATAAATGTTATTCTTAAGTATTAATTATTCGTATCAATTTCATCATTGTCTAGCTCTCCTATCTTATTTTACTCTGAAAATTATTTCCCAGAAATGAATATACATTTTAGATAGATATATTCGTTATATTTTTACATTGTGTTTCATAATAGCACTGTATAATCAAGTGCTGCTTAATTTTTTACGAATTTTATCAATTTCTATATAAAAATGAATTAAAAACATAAAAACTTCACTAAAATTGTCAAAAATGCAAAATAGAAGTTACATTTTTTAATTCCTTGATGTACGAAATGAACTTTGGGCTTGTAAAGCAATGTTTTCAGACATTCAGAAAAAAATGTAATTTGCATTTAAATCCGTTCTCTAATTATTATGTTACTTTTAGAAATTTCGCAGATATTATACTGATGGTTTTTATATTACTTTTAATTGATCTAAAAAGTTATAGTTACGTTTCTTTCAACGACGGAAATTCAAATTTATTTTAATTTTTAATATTCTCTGTCTGCATTAAATTATATTTAATCGAAATGGTTATTTTTGGATTACTTTTAATTCCTATAAGTTTTCGTTTACATTACATTATATTTCATCGAGATATTTATTTTATACGAGTGAGTTTAAATCAGAATATATTATAGTTTGAAAAGACTTGGTGTCTAATTTTCGGAAATTTATCCCACGGGTGAGCTACCTATTGTCGTAGTCAAACAGAAATTTAGACAAACATGTTTACTGGTACCCGTGTACTCGGTTCTCAACGACAAAACTATCATTCTAATTCAATAATTCATTACTTATATTATAATATAATATTTGTGTATAGTTTAAAGATAGCTAACATAAGTTGCGGTAAAAAAAAAAACAACTTAACAGCTTTCACTTTCGGGCCAGCGAACTATACGTCTCAAATGACTTTCGAGACTTTTTTCTTTGTATCTATTCCGCATAACACTAGTTCAAGTACTAAGAAACATTGTTCACACACAAGTGTAAGCAACTCGTTCCCGAAATAACTTTGCCCCTCCACCTCAATAGCTATCGATGGCGTTACCGTGCAGAATTTCTCGGTCACCTCCTTCCTTTTCACTATTACAGTTTAGAGAAAAACAGGAGTTGGCAAGAAACTTGGCAACGCTACGTAATTTATTGGACGTAAACAAAAAAAAATTGGACATAGAAAATTATATATGTATAATAATAATATTATTATTATTATTATTGTAATGGGACTGAAACGTGGTGAGTAGTTTTGGTGTTATAGAGGACTGGGACCGACCGTCGAACTTATCCTCTCTTACTGCTTATTATCTGTTTTACGACGTTGGCCAATATATTCGGTTGGCATGGCGATAGTGGCGTTATTGTGAAGGGGCGATGGGTTACGGAATGTGTCGGGCGGCAATAGAATGTGCGTGGGGTGGTGATGGGTAGACGTGAATGAACGGGTACAAAAGGGGAAAAAAGGGTGAAATTATAATTGAGCAGATCGCAAAAACCGCCTCAGCAACCGCCACCTCTAATATTTAGGTACCTACTTACAACCGTTGTACACGTATGGCTATATAATTCTAAAATAATAATGAAAATATTCACCAGCCCGAAAAACGAACACCTATTCCACATACGATATTACACATACACGTATTATTATTATTATACAACAGTGGTGGATCACTGCGCTCGTACACCCGCAGGTTAGTTGTGGTTTAGTAGTTCGGGCGGTCCTGTACAATATCTACGACGATACTGTGGAATTAAAAACAATAAAACAATAATAATAATATAATACAACAACGACGACGGCAATGGTTATTGTGTGATCTCCCGTAGTCGTATACGCACAGGAGGTAGGTATTTTATAGGCCGGGGGCGTTGTATTCTGGGTCATGTATGGGTACGCTTTTGTCGTGACAACTGCTGCTGCAGACGTAAATGAAACAGGAAGACTGTAGTTGAAAATTCACGACCAAAAATAACGTGAAACCCATAAAACAACAACGATAACGTAAATACCGTTGACGATAATGACCCACGAGATTGGACCACGCAATTCTGCATTTGATCGCGTAATGCTGACGCCGAGTACCTACGCATAAAATGTACCATTATATAATAATAATAATATGGAACATTATGTCAAATTTATTTCATATTACGCAGAATACATGTCAGAACAGTATTTTTTTCTGAAAACGTCAATGTATAGAAATTCAAATTCGAACTGATAGTTTTTGAGTAATTTAACTTTGTGAACTAATAATGATAGATCAATAAAGAAAGTTTTGAAAGATATGAGTATTGCAGTGACTTCAAAATTGTAGTAATTAATATTAATCTACCAACATTGACAATTTGTAAAATCGGTTCAAAGAATATAAAATACAAGATCCAAAATTATATTTATTTAATGTTTTTGTAAACCATTTTTAATGACTATTATCAAAAATCGTTAAAAATCAAGTCGTTCAAATTTTGAATTGAGTAAATCTAAATTTCAAAAAAAAAGTACTAAATATTTTAGAATAAAAAATTGTATCACCAGAGGTTACACATTCATTGTGTAGTACAACAAATCTTAAGAATTTGAAGATATAATCTTTAGTACGAGTATATTTAAAAATTCTAAAAATCAAAATTTAAATAATCAAAAGAAAAAATGAAGAAGACCCTTATTGGTGTATCACTTTGTATAATAATAATAATACGTAGCTTTACAATTATTGTAACGACTAATTCGCAAAACTTGTCCTACAAAATATTTCTGTCTCCAAGATGTAAAATAAAATATCATTATAAATTAGGCCTTCAGTACAGTAATAGATGCCGTGTCACCATTGAGAAACGCATATCTTATTTAAAATAGCTGTTACGTTTTTTTTTAATATGGTTTGTTATAATAGTTATTGTTGTTAAAATATGAAATTTACTTTTGATATCTTTGCCGTTTAGTGTATCATATTGATATACAAATCAACGTAAACTTTTTTGCCAACATTTAAACTAGAATAATTTATCTTCGAAAATCAATCAAATATTCACATTCTGCTATAGCCAATTTAAATAATTGTTTTTGTATAATTTTAATTTCTTTTGTTAGTGTTTAGCGTTAAAAATAGAAAAAAAATGATCATGTTGATTATGATATTATATTGATAAAACTTTTAATAACATTAAAATTAACTATTGACAACATTAACATGTTACATAACAACTGAGAAAATTTGTTTTGTTGTACATTATATTTTGAATGAACTTGGACGTTTAGATAGTCACTTGTAGGTGTGTTAAATTTGAATTCGATGATAAACTATTATACATAAAATTAATTCTAAGTAAAGGAAATGGACAATTTGAACTCTAAAATCTCATAAAGAAAAACAATTGCTCTTCTTATATCTATTTTCGATAATTATGTAAGGAAAACATATGAGAAATTATAAATTAAATTTTCAAACCAAATTGCAAAAATTGAAAAATTAAATTAAACATGAAAATAAAAACTAAACAAATTAGAAAATTTCTTAGGATATAAACAGATTAAAATTAGTCTAAAAATTTTTGAAATATAATTGTATATAGAAAGTAAAATCAATAACAATATTTCAAGAAGTGAGGCTATATGAATTTTCCTGGCCAGACGACTTATTAGTTATTATAGATCCACTCTAAAATATTTTTTTTTCCAAACTTATAATTAAATAAGGTTGTGTGTCACAAAAATACGTAAAATCCATACGACATTTACTAAGTGATTAGAGCAAATGCGATGGTTAATGGTAATACATATTAAACTTTGATTTACGTGATAAATATATTCAAAATCGTAAAGTTTCAGGAAGAATAATTTTAATTAAAAATAATGTCATGTCTTGACCTATTTAAAAATTCAATGTTTGAATTTAAATGTGAATTTTAATAAAAATCACAATTTTACTTTGTAGGTCAATATTATGTAAAGAAGGATAATATAAGGTTATACGACAACATAAAAGCACAAGGTATATTGTAATATAGAAGTTATTATGTTTCAAATACATGGAAATATATGTACGAAGTCACCAAAAAATATTTATAAATCATAATTATGCCATGTTCAACAAAGTTCAGACATATTTATTCGTGTCAACATTTTTTAGTAAGCATTAAACATTTAATAGGCGTTCCATTAAAATATAATGAAATAGCTACAACGTCTAATAATTTTGCACATAAATAAACAGATAATAATCGCATTCAAATTTGTAATAAAGCAATTAATACTTGATTGTGTGAATTAAAAAAATTTGTTTTAGTCTACCTTGTCTAGATTTTTTATCTTAGTTAATTTAACCTTAGGCTTCAACATTTTAGTTAATTACAATTATTCAAATGTTCTTTTTGAATGATTTACCTAAATCAATCCATGATGTTACGTTAAAAAGTATATTATTTTATTTTTTTGATCAATTTGACTATTTGAGATCCAAATTTGAGTGTAACTCTTCCATATTTTTATTTTTTTCATATCGTATTGAGATATTCTGATAATCTGGATTCAGTAAAATTATTACTTGAGTTCTACACATTGAACATGTATGAATTCCTATTTTATTTTAATCAGAATTTGTATGTATTTCTTCTGCTTAATATAAACTTTGGATTAATATTGTTACAATCTTCTAACATCAGGTGAAATCTTTTTTAAAAAAAAAGTAGGAATTAAGTTAATGATAAACAAAAATTTTACCCATTGGTCATTGTATACAGAACATGTAGGGTTTCATTTAAAAATTCCAAAGAAAAAGTCATATATCTTAGAAATGTGCTTTTATATATTTAATATTTATAGAAATATTTTACAAAGCAACATTTTCCAAGTTTTTATCTAATGTCATATGTTTTATTTATTTATTGATATCCATATGATTAATACTTGAGTAAAAGGTACCCATTTGAAATTGCCATTAATGTACCATTCAAATTATCATACTTTTTAATTAATCATATAAATCATCTATTTTATAATTAACTGACACTATGCTTTGAGTTTTTCAATTCAATCCACAAATAGGAATTTCATTAAACAATAAAAGCATCATTTATATTTCTTATAATCGTATAATATATATCTAATACATTTTCATTTAAAATAATTATTAGTTTAAGTTATACCATGTACAAAATAAAATTAAAAATGTAAATTTTGCAAAATTGTTTTTTAAAATCTTTGTACATTTTAAATGTCATAATTACGACAGTTAAAAATAGATATTGTATGTTGTTGTATGTTATGTATTAATTATTAATTGTTAAATATAATAAGGTTATTTCAAATCCGCCGTTATTAATTATGTATTCATTAAATAATTAATTCGTTAGAAACCATCTATTTGTAAAAAATAATGTAATTTATTTAAATAAAACACAATATTTCAAATATTTTTGGTGTTCAGTATAAACCACGAATAATTTCGAATTCTAAATTGAATATATTCATTGAATTATAAATTAATTGTATTTAATAGTTGGTAATAATTATACTATCTCTATTTATTCCTCTAATAATTTATTTTACATTATGTTTTAAACTGCAAACGAAAATTTATTTTTTTTTAATTTCCAAGAAAACTGAACTATTACTTGATATTTCTGATATAAACGTAGACTGCAAATTAATTCGATTATCAGATAGGTAACTACGCACTCAATGGTATAATATTTTTTCTTGAAAACAAAGTATCATAAAAAAGGGGAAGAAACAATGAAATGTATATGCCATGGGGCTTTTAATAAAATTACGTTTCCTATGATTATATGATTATATTAATAATGGGTGCTTGTTCAACAATATCGGAGAATTTACGGGAACATTTTCACGAGTGAGGTTATTTTCATAGTGTGGAAGTAGGAAATAAAGGACATAGAGAAAGTAAATTTATTTAATTAAAATAGTCAGGTACTTTACAGTGAGCTGGTGTAGCCAAGAGGGCAGAGTTGGTGATCAATATTGTCTTTGTGGGGCATAGTAAGTTATCCTATAGGCTTAAATGCTTTAAAAATAATGAAGTACAAGATTCGTCTTGAATACGGTATTGACAGTGCAATTGGTCCAAAGAAATAAAGCTGAACTACCATATAACAACAGGTCGTCGGTGAAAGACGGTACAATACCTTAATCGACCACCAGCGATTAGAGATCAACTGATTTTGAACTTTTAAATTGAAAACAAATCCATGAAAAATGTAGTGGAATCGTAATGCTTACAGATTATTCAACAAACGTATATGCGTACGTTTTGTCAATGCCCCGTTAGGTATTTCCATGAGCTTTGCTACTATTACGTTTTATCGCTTAAATTATTTTTACACGGCTTTTGGTTGTCAATAAACGTAAAGCAATAAAATAACGTCTTGTGAACTACGTCGAGAAACATTTTCACCAGTATATTTATTGTTAATGTGACAATATGTAATTTACTTTACAGTTCATAATAAAATATATTATATTTATTTATAATATATACGTATATGAATAAATAAATATACCAAAATGATTCAAATTCGCACAATGATGAACGATAGTAATTTTCAAAAAAAAAGTTATAAATAGTTATAAATCAATAAAATTAAACCCGCCATGTTTTATGCTATCCATTGTTAATAATAATGGAAAATATCATGTCTTAATGGAAAAGTACATTATTAAATTATCACATCTACAATATGACTTTAGTTATTTATTTTGACAATGTGTATTATTCAGGTGGTTAATCAGATCTTAATTGAACATTGAATATTATTAAGAAATGTTTAAAAAAAAAATAATGATAATATTATATTATATTTTTTTTTTTAGTAGAAGTACAAAAGTTTAATACTTCAATTATAGTATTCTAATATTTAAATGCTTTATATTATAATATACATTTAAACTATATGTATTTTGAGTTGTATTTTTGTAATTTGCAGTTTTTTAGTTTTTTATGATCAACGTTGATAGATCTCGAGAAAAATGTATATAGGAAAAATCAATTATTAAACACTAATTTAACTCTATAATGTACTGTAGTAAATATAAAATAAAATGAATACATTATAATTGATTTAGAATATAAATTTAATGTTTTAATACACCTATAAAATAAGAAAAACAGTTTTAAATTTAGATTTAGATTTAAATAATATAATATTTATTAAGGTACCTACTTATATATTAGTTATTTTATGTTTGACTTACAAAAAAGTTTATACTTTAATTTTTTTTAGTTTTATTTAATTATCAACATAACATCGTATTAAAAAATATAATTATAAAATGGTTATTGCTATCTAGTAGTTCAATAATATGAAAATTATTATTGAGTATTTTCAAAATGTATTGTAGTATCGACTATTTGTAGTGAATCGTTTTATAAAAATATGGATATACTATATTATTATTATTGTATCAAATTACATTTTTTTCGTTGTTCACAATTTTGTGTTTATCCAGAAAAGGCGCTAACTGAACAAAATAATATGTACCTATGTATCTATTTACCTATTGAAATTTACATTGAATGCATGTCATTTGATTCAAATTTAAACATAAAAGAAGACTGACTTATACAACACAGTGGTATATTAATATATTTATTTTAATATAAAAACACATATCAATATAAATACTCAAGCGTATCACATTATTAAATTATATTAATTGATAAAAATGAATTATTTATATAAATAATATAGGTACTGGGAATATTTTATTTTTAAAGTATAATTAGTAATTACTATTATGATTAATATCATATTATGATATCATAATTCAAAACTAGTTGTTAATTTATCTCATAATTATAATATAATAATATATATTATAATACATTTGATAAATATTAAATATTTTATTTCTAAGACTTTATATTATCTTCTATGGATATATATTATTTAACGGAAGTCCAAAGTTGTACACTTACGATACAAATTATACTTGTAGTGAAATTTATTTAATATAATATATTTTAATTAAAATCACCGTAAAACATAATTTATGAATTATTTTTGTACAAAGTGTATATGTTTAACAATATAAAGTATTAAAAAATATTGATGTAAAAGTAAGTGGCAAGACGCCAAATTAGTTGAAGCATGGTTACATACCTTTTTAAACATTTTAGAAATATTCTAATATATTATGAATTTATGCATTTATTTTCAGCTATGTATGTGTTAAAGTAACTCAGATTTTTTTGTTGTTGGAATGTCTAATTTAGAATACTAGAGTTCAACTCAAATACAAAAAATTAGAATTAATACAATTTCTTATGATACTTGCTTGAAAGCCACTGCGTTACAAAGGAAAAAATAAGCTCAAAACTATTATTTTATTATAATAATTCACAATAATATTCTGGAACACAGTTAAATATCATACAATTTTTCTATGCTCTATGGAAGGTTTATGTTGATCCACTACTTTGTCACTTTCGTGAACAGTGAAGTAGACAACTTAAGTTGCCTGCAGTTCACGACTCTTCATTTGAAACTACTCTAATCATTTAAAAAGCCAAAAGTTATTATTTTCCTTAAGTTTGAAATGTAACACTATGTATAGGAATTTACGGTGATTTATTATATCATGATGAAAACGCTTCGCATCAAATAAATACCCACTGCAATACATTCTTATATGATTGTCTTCGGTCATCCATCTCTTTTTAAGAATAATTTTCTAGGTGTCCAAGTCAAGAAATCAAGTGACAACTGGCTTTATGTATATATGTATTAAATTTTAAATTCCAAAATGTTAGAAAAGGAAAAAATTGGCAGAGAAATAAGTAGAGCCCGAGTGACTTGGCTATAATAATAAAACCTTATACAAGTGTCAGTATCATTCCCGATAAAAAATTAAATGTAAGATACATTCAAAAATTATTCATGATCTAAGAGAGAATAATAAAATAATAATATATATTTGTCCATAATATTTAATAATTGTTTTATGTAATTAAATTATAAGCTTGAAACTGGAATTTTCCAAAATATAATTCAAAATTAATTAGGTATATTGAATGTAAATTTATGTTAAAATATGTTTTTGTTAAATTAGTTGGTACAAGTTGGTTATTTAATTTATTTTAACGTCTACAACTTTTATTAATAATTATTAATTAAGCAATATACTTATCCAAATATTATAATGAAGTTTTATAGATAAAATTATACAATTTTATTTTTTGACTGAAATTATAATATTGTTACTGTCAGAAGAAATATAGCCTCGAATATTAAAACTCTCCGTGTAATTAATTATATTCATAGTTTAAAAAATTTAAACTTATAAATCTATTCTTGTATTAGGAATGCAATAATTTATATATATATATATATATATATATAATAATAAGATCTTAAAATATTTGTTAGTAGGTATGACAAAATAACACTTCGTTATTTTTAAACTTTTATATTACTGTCTCAAATGTCGGTCAAATTGACTTAAGCCCTTACTACCTAGGACCAAAGATTTATACTAATAGCCAATAACATTTCAATATTATAAGAAACATACGAATAAGGTTTAGAAAAAAATGTATGTTTTGTTATATTATTAGCTTTTTATCAAAGATTCCGAGCCAGAGATTAGAGATTACACAAGTAAAACTAAGAATTGGATCTAGTTAGGAGTTTAAGGGGTCAAAAGTAAAAATTCACATTTTTATAATGAATGGAAATACATTAAAAAAAAAAATAACAAAAAAAACGGGAATAACACAAAATCTATTTTTGTCAAAAATTATTTCATTATTTTACTATAACTCAAAACTATAGAAATTTGAAATATTAACAAGTGTATACATTATCATTTTTAATAAAAAGTAAAGTTTGACTTTTTTGTCTTTTTTCTAAAAAACTTTGAAAATTGAATACATCATTCAATTCAAAATCAATATTAGATTTTTTTATATTGAAATATGTTTACAGAAAATGAGAAAAGTCATATTAATTTTTTATAAACCTTTGTAGTTTTAATTTTTATGACCTCAGTCATTAATTTTCACAAGAACTATTTTTTCTAGAACAATTATTATTATTAAATTGTATTGTAATTTTCTCCAAATTATTATGTTATTATTTTCTAGACATGTTATAATTTTCAAAATATTATGATTCATATTTAGCTACTTATAGATTATTTAAATTTTAAACTTTATTTTTTAATTTTTTTAAATGCGAATAAAAATTTGTTTTCTTATTAAAAAAGCTTAACAATTAAATACAAAAGTTGATAATGTACAAGCCAAAAAAATTTGAAAATACATAAGCAGTTCTTTTAAGTATGGAAAATGTAATAAACGTTTTCTCATATAAGTACTTTATACTAACTACACTAACTACATAATTTAATTCAAATTTAAAACATCTATTTAACTAACCAAATTGACACTTGCTATAAAGCAGAATGTTAAACACTTTTCCACCTTTTTAAAATTGTGTGATTTAATTAAAATAAAAAAAAAATGTTGAAGTGAATATATAAAATTTTATTTTTGATAATTAATTCAAAATAAACGATCAGTAATAAGGTTAAATAACATAAATTTCATGCAAATAATGTTTATAAGCATGACCTTAATCATATTTGATGGTGTCTGTAGTCATTTTTTAGGGGGATATGACCCCCTTTTAACTAAATTCATGAGTTATAAAAATGTGGCATTAAGTTTTCGATTATTATATATTCTACCTGAAAAAGTTAGAAATGTTTTTTATTTATTTGGGCATAATATCAACATAAAAAAAAATGAAATACGATAATTACTTCTTCCATGATATGAAAAAAATATCATTGTAAACCAATGGTAACCTAATTTTATATATAAAACTTATTTTCTTATTAATTTAATTACAATATTAAAATTAATTAGAATATTTTCCAAGTTTTAAAAAGCTCCTAAAAATATTGATAATAATTTTTTATAAATAAATATATATATATATATATATCATTCTATTTCAAATTTTAGTGTTTTCACCATTTTGAAAGTATAAGTTTAATGAATATATGTTTTATTCATCATAATATCACATTTATAAAATAATATACCATATTATAAGTTTACAAACGCATAAAATAAAACGAACCATTTCAAAAGAAATGTTTGTAATTTACCTTTTGTAGAAAAGTTCGATGACAAATTTTGATATTATAAAATGTTTAAATACAATTTCACTAAAAATATCAAATATTCAAAAAAATTGCATTTTAAAATAAGACAGTGTTTAATGTTATTCATATTATTTAAAAATCAGATTCCTCCATTAGGGGTTAAATAGGATTCACGCAATTTCTTAAATGTTAATTGAAATTCATTCTAGATTAGACACATTCTTCATCTAAAAATTTCCGATTGATTTATTAAAATAAATATTGCAATAATTGTTTAGAATTTCTTACTTTTTATTTTTAACCGTAGACTTTTAGAATTCAATGTGTCAATATTCAAATCAGTATTTTTTTATTGATTTAAAAATGAAATGCATTTTAAAAATTCGATAATATTAGTAAAAAAAAAAAATAGTGTATATATTTTTATTCATATTAGTTAATATATTTTTTAGGTTTTTTTAAGATGAATTTCAGTATCACTTTTCCGTTATTATTTTATTATATATTCCGTAAAATGTAATTAATTTCCTATTAGTTTTTAAATCGTAGTAGTTCTACATGATTAAAAATTAACGATAGTATAACTTAAACACACAACCATATTCTATTATGCTAAATAAGTAAAAATGTTTAATAATACATAACAGTATGTTAGGTAGTTAATAATTTTCGAAATTTTAAATTTTAAAATAATTATTTCATTAAAGATTGTAGAGTTTTGTAAAATGAAAATGCATGCTCTTCCCCAAAATGTTTCCATTGATACAGCAGTAATTTAATTTGTTTGACTGCAAGTTTCATATAAGTACCTACTTAAATAGTTTAAGTTATTCATTTTCATAAAGTATGCAAAATTTCAAAGTCCTTATCGTTTTTTACCAGTTAATAATGATTGAAGTTTTAACTACCTCGAGCATTTTATTTTATACTAAATATCATTGAAAAACTTTTAACCTCGAAAATAGAATAGATAGTACTTTATAAAATAATTTTTATGTTTTAAATATTTAAAAAAATCTATTATTATTATTGATAAATTTAATATAAGTAAAGCGATTTATACTTTAAATTAAATTGTTCTTAATATCAATATAGCAAGCATTACTCGTGTGTTTGTGTGAGTAAAATAAGTCGAAGAAGTTCTAAATGATTATCAGACCATTAATCATTTTGTTTATTGAAATTCAAATCCGAAAAGTCTGATTTAAATCCTATACAATCAATATTTGAATTAATTAATAAGAAATGAGTAATTTACTAATGAGTAAAAAAGAAAAAAAAGTTCGCTTCAACTATTTTTTTAACGAATTATTTCCTTAGAATATCTTTGTGCATACAAGGTAGTGACTATCATTAATATTAGAGTATTGAATTAAATTATTGTAAAACTATTGTATATAATATAATATATTACTATAATGTGGAATTAAAATAATGGTGTTAAAACATTGTAGCTTATTAAGTTATATATGTATATATATATTTGTTTATAGTTAGATTATATCAAACATTGATTTTTCTAAATACTTAAATACTCAAATATTATAAATATCATTAAAATACTTGATTATATATAATATAAACTTTGAATAAACATTTTTATAAAGATGATCCTTTAATCCTTTATATATATATATATATGCGTGTATATTGAGTGCATAATTACACTGTTTTTCTATCCATATAAATCATACTACCTATATAATAATTAAACGACTATCGTTGTAATTATTTAAGTCATTCTAAATTAATTAATATATCATAATCAATTTATTTCCTATGTTGCTAGAATTAATAATATTATAATAATTACTATACAAATATTTAACTTAGTCGTACCAAATGATCACCAATTTAAACCTAAAATGTTACATTTATTTTGAACAACATCCTTCGGAATCAAAAATTTACCGATAGAAAAACAAATTTGTCATTGTTTCCCATTATTTACGGTATTGCATAAAAAAGCTTAAGAAAATAATAAAAGAAAAATCCTAAATCTCTCAATGCGATTTAAGGAGATTCCAAGTTCAATTATTCCCGTTATACTTACGCTTTGTTGAGGTTATATCTCTTATAAAAATGGGTTAAAATATTTTCCTAAGCATTCCCGATATATATTTATATATTGTAACTTATTTTTACAAGTAAATTTAGATAGGTATTCATAAAAAAAAACAATAATTTAATAACACACTGCAAGTTAAAAATGGTAATATTATATACTAAAGACTGTCTAGTGAGCATACGGACATAACGTAATTGAGTATAATTGTTTCGCTAATTTTGTTAACATTGCATGCAATGAATTGGTTGGTACCACACACATGACATTATAATAAACGTGCATTGTTATATTATAATATAGTATGTAACACATAAAAAATTATTATAATCTATATTACAAAACTAAATTTTGAAAGTCAACACTTTTTTTTCAATACAATTTATTTTTACTGCTACCAAACGGATGTTTTTATTTTAATACCGTACAACGCATTAATTTGTTTCATGATGATTTATTTAAAAATATGACTTACTAAATTATTATTTTTTTTAAATGTCTAAGTTTACTATTAAATTTGGAAACAGATTTCTCAGGCAAAGCAAAAAAAAATGTCTCTGAGAAATCCGTTCTTACATTTAATATAATTAAAATGTTTTATTTTTCTTTAAACTATTTATAACGCAGTATAAAGAAAAATGTTCACTTATAATAAATGATAATTATTTTTCAACATGCGTAGTCAAAAAAAAAAAAAAACACGTAGTGCCTAATTTTCAAATAGCAGCCTCATTCGGGAACAGTTTTCTTAAGGTTTATGAAAAACTATTATTTTTACGATGTTATAGAATCACGCATAAAAGATAAATCAAAAATAAAATTTGTTCGATCCAAATTTAATAATAAAATAATACATAATAATATATATGTACATATAATAATTACATATATTTATTTGTTGATCATTTGTTTTAAATTATTTATGCAACAATGAAAAAAAAATGTAATCTTATTTGGATAAGATAATGTGCTAATATGCAATTCATACGATATAATCAAAATATTAGTGTATACTTCTTAATAACTGCCAAATGGAAATTTAATGAAAAATATTGCTTTATTAAACTAGGAAATAGGAGATAATATAGACATAAAATGTTAAATGTACTTTAAATTCGTTGGCTATGAACAACAGTGCGTGATAATCGGAGTGAACATTATAAATGTTCGGTCGGTAAGAACCGACTTTGAAGTCGATAGATTGTTTTTAAAAGCTCAAAGAGAAGAAAAAAAATAATTAAAAACGAAAAATCCTACGGAACAAAACGGCGTGCCTGCATCATTCTATTATGACGTGGTTTGCTACTCGTTAATTTCAAAAATAATAATATTTATGTATACAAATACAAAAAAAAATTACGTATATTCCGCGCACTCGAAGAACACACGTACATTATGATTATCTTTACAATCGAGAATCACCCAACGGCTCATTCGCTTATTGTACCATTCGTTATAATACAAAATACCATGTTGTTATAAACACTGCTCTGCTATGCTATTGCTACAAGCGTGCAATGAACAAAAAAAATAACGTACTGCGACGTCAGTAAAACATGCACAGACACACGTCTTACTAAATTTGCGGTACGAAAAAAAAAAATGTTTAAATTATTCGAAATTCGATCATATTTTTCGGATATTTTAGAGTGGGAATCGGGCAACCAATCACGTCGTACGACGCGCACAAAAGTGACGTTTATCGGATACATATATTATTAATTATTGACATGGTTTGTAATATTATTATTATTATTATTATTATTATATAATGTGTTTGAAATGCAATAGTTTATACGTACAGTTGAATAGCGACTGAACGCAACCCATGACTTTGCGTATGTGTTCCGTTTTGGGGCCGTTTGCAGATCCTTTTCAACCGGTCAAAGTGCCACCGCTCGCACGCCCGTGTCTCCGGTACTGCTCTGGTGGTGTTCGCTATTGTAATATGCTCTTACTGCGGCCCAATATATTTTATCGTTTTACGATAATATTATATTGTTCACTATTACCACTGCCGGTTGTCCTGCGGGCACGACGGGGCCGCGCACCGTCTCATGGCGCGGGAAAACCGCGGTTTTGGCTGCGGGGCCGGGGCAGAGGTTTTTCCGGAAGCTGGCGGGACGGACCGGAGGAATTGTCGGGGAAAAAAAAAAAAATTATATTATTTAAAAAGTTCGGGTTTTCGTGGCGGATCGGAGCCGGCGCGGCGGCGGAATCGCGTGGTGTCGGGATAATAGCGCGGGAAACCAACGGTGTTTTGAAAACGCCGAACGCGGTGCGCCCTGCGCGGGGAACGACTACCGTGGCTGTGCCGGTGTCGGCTGCTAAGCTCGCGCGCGCGAAAAACAACAACAACAACGTCGGCGGCGGCGGCGGCGACGACGACGGGAAAAAAATAATAAATATAACGGCGGTCGCGTCGACGGCGGACGAGAGCGTAGTCTGTGCGACGGCGGCGGCGGCCGGCTACGTCTCCGGCCGCGCTTTCGTCGATCGCGCGCGCTCGTCGATCGGACCAAGTTCCGCGGCGTTCCGTCGGTGCGGATGTCGAAAACGTCCGGACGCGACCGGAAATAATATTGGAAATATTATCGTATTGAAACGACGAGATGACAAAAAAAAAATGATAAAAATGATCGGCGACGCCGTTTAATATGCGCTGTGGTCAGAGTGTGGGAACACCGCGGAGACAGCGACGCGGCAGTGGTGCCAGTGGACACGTTCGATCTGGAGAACGGTGGCCGCAGTATAGATGACGGTAACGCATAAACGCAAAAACGCGCGCCCGCGCGGCGAAAACCGCGATCGCGCCGCCGAAAACGGCTATACGACGCCGACGCCGACGCGCCCGCACCGAGCGGCCGCCCCAACAAGTGGCCGCTGCCGTCGTCGCTCGGGAGACCGCCTCCTCCCCAAATCCGGCGACCGACCGGTCATCCACTGGTCGGGTTCGAGTGTTACCCTCCCCGACCGGTGGGGGGGGCACCGCTGCCACAATTCGCTAGCTGTACATTCGACGTGTACCACACTTACCCTCCGCTCGCCCTTCCACATAGTGCTGCTAAAAGGTATTTTTGATTTTTATTCTCAAAGTCCATCACCGACGGCGGAGATCCCGTCATGAGCTTTCGCTTTCGGATTTTTAGTCGGACGGACTGCAACGCGATTGACCGCGCGGGTATGGTCGAATGCACGTCTTATCGTTGTTTATCGTCGTTTTCTTCGACCGGCACGAGTGCACGACAGATAAACGTATGATGTTCAAATCGCATAACCGAAAACCAACTCGGGGAGTCGTTTACAAGGCACTTGACATTATTCTGCGTGTTATTTTTCACGAAATGTATAATTTTAATATTGAACAATATTATTTAAATCACGGTCACTTTCACTTTTAACGGTTTGTAAATAACTTGACAACAAAATGATCACATGAAAACAGAAGAAATTGCAATGAATAATCGATCATTATAGATTCTTAAGTAATTAATAAACATAATATAATATACATAATATTTTTTTAAATATTATCATACTTAAATATTATTTGACAAAATTACGAATAAAATTCCAGATATTATGTTAATCGTTGATAACCATGGGCTCTTCTCACATTTTACAGCTGTTTCTAAATTAGTTACAATAATCTAATACACACTAACTAGATAAGTAACACTTAATCGATACGCACATGATGTAACTATCAACTAAAATTAATATTAATAAATTGTATGGTATGATTAGGCGAAGTCCAATAAAATCAAACGATTATTTTTTTTGAACCAGAACAAAATTCAAAAATGTTGGTTTAAGTAAAAAGAGCCGAAATTCGACTATCACCGAAGATTAATCGACAAGATATTACCCCTCGTCGAGCCGATAATAACATTGGATGATTTAAAGAAATACTAATATTGGATGTGTGGTGTTTTTTTGGTCAGTCCCAAGATTGTCGGAGATAAATAAAATGAGTCATATTGGTATATATTTTATTATCTATTCACACACATAATATACATTTTAAGACATACGTATGCTGTAGTTTAATAATTAATATCACACACGTTTGTAGTAATGATGACACGTACAACACAAAATAAATATAAATAAAAAATTATGTTATGGTTTATTAAGCTAACAACAACGGTAGTTAAAGTTTAGGATTATACAACTTCCACTGATTAAAATAATTAACAAACATATTATTATTATGCTTACGTCGGATCATTTTTTGAAAACTCGTTTGTTATTTTGTACTCTGTGATATAATAGCCCCTATAGGCTATGAGTCCCAACAACGCATGCATATTGTGTAAAATAGTATACGATTTTCAATAAAATTATTCTCATAGAAGAAAATTTTCTAGTAATTTAACCTTTTTTTTTACACGGTATTAACTCTCACCGTAGAAACCCTATTACACATAGTAATTAATGCAATTATTTAGATTTCTAGAAATGAACTAATCAAGTTATCACAACTATCTATCTATCTATCAACTAATTAAAGACATTGTTGTTAAATTTATATATTTTCCGTCTTAATCCTTGACATTTTATATATATATGGTCCATACGCTGTGTAAAATGGTTAACTTTACCTCCACACGTCACATAAATAATAAACAACAATCATAATATAAATGTATATATATGGTATTGTACTGTACATATTAATATTATCAGTTTATTAATATAAAATAATATTTATACTTCACCATCAAGAGTTCACATTATGCTTTCAAAACTGAATTTAGTACACTCTTCCTCACATTCTAAGGAATATATATATGATGAAAATAATATAATATAGAGTAAACCTTTGGATTTCAGTATCGGTAACTTATTGTATACGAGAGTTTACAATTAGAGAGCTTTGTACCCAAATAATTTGTTCTGTCGAATATGTTCAGATACATTCAAACACTGAGGTATAAAATTTAATAAACGTTTGGTTGTTTAATCATAACAGTTATTATTCGTGTATTCACGAGTTATAACATGGATTAATACCGTTAACGGTTGTTTATTAGATAAGACAAAAACTTGATTCGAGAGTTTTGTGTATAATCTTTTAAGTTATTGGATATTCCTTTTAATAATATTCCAATTCAATTTCCCTGATAGACATTAGACGGAAATCTCGAATGAATGAATTAAAAAGAGTATTATGCATAAAGTTAAAATGTTTTAAAACGAGATAATAACTAATGCATAGATATTTATTTTTAAATAATTCTTATCATTAACTATTATTAAATATTCTAATAAAATTGAAAAAAAATTACAAAAAATAGATATAATTTTACTTATACAACATACAATTAATGATATAAAAATGATTTTGAATGCACCAAAATATTGTGTTCGGGTTTTGATTAATTAGATTGTATTGAAATAAAAATTGTTCGGGTTATATGGATTTTGATATTGGTCTTTTTAAGGGTTTTTGAGGATATTATATGTTCAGATTAATTCAGGTATGGGGTCATGTTTACAAAAGTGTGATTATAAAATAATATTAGGTGAATGTGGGGTTTGTCATAATCCTCAACCCAACATTACATTTTTTCTGAACAATACAGTTTAAAATTAAAAATGGTTGGCAAGAATATACCGCTCTGCTGTACGGTGGGTAACTGTGATGGATGTATTAAATTTGAATTCAATGATACATCATTGTACATGAAAAACTATTCTACACAGCGGAGGCAGTCTTATCACTATTATATAATATATTAGGTAAAGTGATTTATTTTACTATTAGTAATACAGTAAATTAAATTCAATTTTACTGAAAACATTACATTTAAAAATATCATTGTGTGTATTAAATAATAATAATAATATTAATATTACATAATAATTATATGTCTCTACAAATAATGTTTTTAATCTATAATAAAATAAAAAACATATCGTTATTCATGCTTAACATATTGTACTTTTGTCCATCACATTTGAACTTTAAGTATTCTTCGGTTTCAGTATAAACTACCATTATGAATAGTATTTGTATTCATTACGAATTTTATATTTAATTTTCAATTTTTATACATTTTAACATTTAATACAATTTTAACTTTAAATTTTTTTCTCCAAAATGTTCATAATTTCGATAAATTTTTAAAAAATTGAAATTAAAATACTTATAAAAATAAATTATGCCTATATATGAATTTATTTTATGAATTTAAAAAAAAAATATTTTGACTACATTTTCGATATTTTTTAATTGGTAAATGAACAACTTACGAGAAACCTTGTATTATATTTTTAAGTTTTCTTACCTAGCAAATATTTTTTAGTACATAAGTATATAAATATATAAAAATTAAATTAAATATTTTTAAAATTATATAAACAGTTGGTTGATATTTCAAGTATCTTATTCTTTTTCGTGTTATACTAATATTGTGCTAAAAAAACTAAAACCAATTTTATAAAAAAACTCGATTCGTATAAAAATTCTGTTTTCCTTAATTTTTATTCTTTGGTTATTTAAAAAAATAAATACCAGCAGTTTTTAATTTTGACCCCTTTGTACAAATTTTTTATTCAAAACCACTCTCGACGTTGAAGCCGATATCTTTTTTCGGCTGATATCATGTTTATGTTTACAAAATAAAAACACAAAAATCATTGTTAAATCAATAGATTTATTGTTTCGTTCAGAGACTCAAGCTTGATTTATTAAAATAATATGATGTCACAATTTTAAAATGTTTAAATAATTTATTATTATTATCACGTAAGGTATTTATTGGGCTAATATTTTTTCAAATCATTACATTTTACATAGATCCAGTTATTTTAAAATCTTTAGTAAAAAAGTTACTTATTTTGTACTGGAAACAAACTGTGGATTTATTAATTAAAAATATTACTATCAGGATATTTAAACAAAAACTAGGAATATGAAATAATTCATAAACATAAGTTGCCGGCTACCGAATGCTTAATGTGCAATGACGTCTACGTAACCTGCAGTGTGATAAAACCAACTATCAAAGATACCTACTCATAAAATGTAAACTGAAGTCACAAGAAAAAAACTTCTATTCACATAATATTATAGGCATTGGGACAAAATAAGACATACAACATACAAGTAATTAAAATTCATAAATCAAATTTATATACATCATTTATTATAAATTGTTTGTATAATGTATACTTTAAAACCCATATAGTTAAAGAAGTTAATTAATATTTAAACAATTATCAGTCAGTAATCTATACGCTGATACGTATCTTAATAATAATAATAATAATTTGATAATGATTAACACCTTTTGGTTTCGTTTTAAAATAACATTGGTGTGATATTGAAAAGGGAAATTATTTAAATTGCGATTAGCAGCTTCTTAAGTTAAAGTTATTGAATTAAAAATTGATTCTTGTGATTAAAATAATAAAACATTATAGAAACACATCTAATTTATTACTATATTATACAGAAACGTAGATTTCCAGTTGTAAGTGTTGTTAAATCAATAGCTTTAATGGAGTGCATGGTCCTAAAAATACTTTTTTTTTCTATACTTAGGCTATTGTTTCTGGTTGGTAGTTTTAACTTTCAACATAGAGTTATTAAAAATCTATATTATGTTTAGTCTAGTTTATAGAATTTTAACTATAAACATGAATTTATATGTCCAATAATTAAATAATAAATGTAATATTATAATAAAACATTTTATAACGATGTAAAAAACTTTTTTATAAAATAGATCATGAGACGAGTTGATTGTAATATGCATAAACACTAACCAAATATATATTTATAAGCACATAAGAATATATGTTAGTATTTTTAATTTTATTCAAATATCGGTATTTAAAAGATTTTGAAATATTTTAGCTATTAATACTATATTATTAGTATACTTACAAAAAAAAAAGTATTTTCATTCTGTTTTCTGATTATGACATTTTAACATTGTTCTTAATTTGGATAAACCTACTACAACATGAAGCATATTTGTGGGTTGTGACATTTTAGTAATTCAATTAAATCTTCATTCCAACACATTTTATTTGTATTAAAAAAAAAACAAGTAGTTCACAATTTAAAATGTAACTTTTTAGTTTATATTATTCTAAAGGGACGTAATATTATACATTTAATAGATTTTTGTGAAAATAATAAATCACTTGCCTTAAGATATGCACCCTAATAAAAGATTTTAGATTATTTAAGTACATATTTTTTTTTCAAACACAAAGTTAAATTGTTGTTACTTAAAAAAAATAATACAATTGATCTATCAAAACAAATATACATAACTTAAATGCAATTAATATTTAATTTTATAATATTAATTTAGTTAGAAAATATTTCTTAGTCATTACGCTGCTTTTATTATAGTTAATTAGTAGAGATATTGTCACAAAACTATTTATGCCACACATGGGCCATACAGTCCTATCCTTAAGATTAAAAATAATTATTAAAAAGTAATAACATCATAGAAATTGAATATAGATACCTATCTCATTAGTTCATTAAAAAATAAATAGATGTAGAAAAATTGACTATATTACATAATGTATCAATAATGTATGTATTACTGCGTTATAAAACAATATAATATTATTCTCGTAAATTATTATACATTGTTGTTATTATTATTATTATTTATTACACATAGATATGTATAATTAAATATTAAGCATAATAAGTAATTTTGTTAAGAATTTTCAGTATTCATTATCATACCTACCACAAATTGTAATTATAACACATTAATTTCAATGATAAATAGTACTTTTAAATGTAAATAATAATTATATTAAAAGAAAATAAGAACATTTTTTTTTTGTGCAAAGGATTCCTTAGGATTCGCATCACCACCGTGAGCATTTTGTTCAATAAATAACTTATACAAAAGTAGGTAGTTACTAAAGTTACTTTGGTCTGTCTCACCTTATAATATATTATTATGTTCTCGCACCTCACGGAATTTCTTTGTTCTTTGTAACTTGACAAAAGATTTTTCATTTTAAATACCATTCATAACTACTATTGTAATATAATGTTGAGTGGAAATTATGGAAAAATGAAGGTGTTTTTGTTTTAGATTTCAATTTTAATTTTTTTTTTATATATTTTACATTCAAAAATGTATTTTTTAAATTATTGTATTTTCATACAGTGAAAATATGATAAATATTTTTTAATTTACAATATAATATATTATTTCATATTATCAGTATTAAAAAATAAAATAATATTTAATAAATCTATTTTAGATTTTTTTTCATTACAATTATTAAATGTTCAATAATAATAATGCTATTTTAAACTCTAGCAATATTTGATAAATTGTAAATTAATGTTTTTACTCACTCATTGTTTGGTGAACTTCAGACTTGATGTCATATTATATTCATCACAGCGAGTATAATATTAACTTAAAGTACCTACGATACGTTATTAACTCAATAATGACATGATCGTGATGTATTCGACTGCCTATCATCGTCACACATAATCGATTAACCTAATCGAATTGATTCCGGCGGCAACGTGACAATTTAAAACCGAGTGCATTAGGTGTGTCGACATACGTATTCGGTATCCTTATTTAACTTACTCGTATTAGTAACTCTATATCCTAAAGGTAGTTGGCACCATTAATGTTATTAGAGAATAAAATCATCAAATTTATAGTCGTAGTAGTGTAGTTGAAAAATGTAGGTGGGTATTATGTATAAATAGGTAATGTCTATAAATTAGTTTTATGGTTAATGTTAACCACAATTTATTAAGAAACCAAATTTACAGATATCTAAACGATAAAATAATGATAGCATTTATAGATATTATATAATACTATATCGTTAAGCTCTAATAATAATAACAAAAGTTTAAAATATGCATTATTTAAGCACGATCAAAGTAACGATGAATATTGAATATCAATAATAATATTATTTTAAGTATGAAATGCATTGCATAAATCGATTCAATGTTAAATTATTATTTCTAGAGTTATGAATGTTCATTACTTTTAATATTATAAAATAGATACGTATTTTAAACCAAAAAACCAAAGTCGGTTAATGGATTAAATTTAGGTATATAATAATACGAATTAAACAAATTTTTATGATGATTTTAATTATTTTACTTAGACTAACAAAATAACACATAATGCGTTTCGTTATAAAAAGTAAAACTAAAAAAGACAAACAAAAAATAATAATGTTTTTATTGTTTTATATGAAAAGTTATTTAAGCACTTAAGTTGATTCTTACTTTTTTTAATTTTCAATAGGTAAGCGTAAAATAATACACTTTATTTAATTAGTTAAAATATATCTGATTTCTTAGTATCCTTTACTCGATGCATATTCAATAATTTAAAAAATGTACAATAAATTATGAACTAAAACTTCTAAAAATAAAAAATAAAGGTCAACGACGACGAAAATTTAATAAAAACTTAGAAACACATGATTATACACAAACAAGTATAACAATAGGTTGTTTAAATGAATACAGTAATTATGTTTCATAAACTAACGCAGAGGGACACACTGTTGCATAATTTGCTTAACTTTCGTTTACTGGTAGACAATGACGATCGTATTCCAGACACGTTTTATATGTTTGAATATAGTTTCAAAAGGATATAGGAGATCAAGGGTGAGAGAGAAAAAGAGAAAGAGAGAGAGAGAGAGAGAGAGAGAGAGAGTAAAATATTTTTGACCCATTTGTGTGTAAAAAACATAATATACTGATGAAATTAACTCATAATTGCATTGGAAATTAAAAAAGTCATAGACAAATAAGTGTTTCTTTTAATAAAAATAATTATTATAATACTTACTTTCCAAAATGTAAAAAAAATAATTTTACATTAAATAAGAGATAAATAATTACATTATATGAATTAACACAAATATCTATTTATTAATAATCATATATATTTCAAATGTATCAGAGCGTACATTTTGAATTTTGATCATGTCATACACATATGGTATGCATTTTTTTTATCTTCTTAAAGAACTTTTGGCATTAATACTCTTTTTATAAAATGTTTTTTTAATGTTTTTAATATGTTTTGAAGAAAAAAGGAATGAATTATAAATAATTAATGCAAGTAAAATTAGAATTCCGGAAAACATCAAAGGTCGTAAAATTAAATAAACATTGGTACACGAATTTGAAGTCACAATATGCAAATTATTAGTTTAATTTATAATTAACTCTACTAAATTTAATTTAAAAAGTACAAACTGTTTAAGTCCTAAACGCATTGCAATTTAATAAATAAATAATGAAATAAAGATGAATCGTATAACGATTTTAATAATAAATCTATGCATAATAATATATTAAAAACGTTACAACGATTTTTGAATTTAATATAATATATCAATTTGAACTTTACATTAATCTAGAGCTGGGATTAAATTAATATATAGTTATCTACACAATATTATAACGTTGAACATAATATAACCACAGTTGTATTAATTACAATAATATTTATTAAATTGATATTTATAATTTTTTAATAATCAACATATTATAATTAATTATGTATTGAATAAGCCAGTCTATTAGGTTGAAAATTTTTTATATATTATACTCGTATAAATAAAATGATTTTCACCATATATTAGAATAATATTTTAATATAAAAGCAATAATGATAAATTGTTATATTCACTGAAGAATAAAATTGTTGTAAAATAAATTCTGTTTATACATTTTCCTTAATATTTTTTCATGTATTTCCATGAAAACCATATAAGATTTTTTTTTTAATTTCGATATGATATCTATACTCTACAATAATTGAAAATTTTAGTTTCCAGATAAAACTTTTGTACTTTATAAAATGGCTGAATGGCTAAACAAAATTGTTTAAAAAAAATGTTTTCAAATAAAATTACAAACTTCAGATCAAATAATTTTCAGGATACATATTAATTCGATGAAATTATCCTTGGAATCTTTACCTTTAAATATATTAATTACAATGATTTGTTAAATTTAATTTCAATGATAGGATGAAAAACTATTCTGAGTAAAGTACATTAATATTTTTAATAATGTTTTATTATATAATTTGTAATATATTGTATATTGCTAATAGCACCAATAATTAATTTTTTTTTTGTTCAGTTAGATAAAACCAATTTTTTTTAAAAAACAAACCCCATTTATTATGTAAAAATTTTTTATGTAGGTATTTATAAACTTATTAACTTGTAAATAAACCAAAAGAAAAAAAAATATAACTTAAAACATTCAAATTTCTTCAAATAGTTAAAATAGTTTTAAACTTTAATTGCAATAATTTAATTATTTAAGAAATATAGGAATGTTTTGAATTCCTGAAATAAATAGCAAAAATATTATAAAATCGTTCGAGGTAAGATAGTTATTTTATGATTCAATATCCGATTTTATCATAATTGTTATTATGTTAATTTCGAGTAAAGAAAAAGTATAAGAAATCTTGTACACAATTTTCAAACCTTAAGTTTTCGAGTTAAAAATGTTGTATATTGATTAAAACAGTATTTATATACTTTTATGATTTTGATGAATTTCGTAGAATTATTTGCTTTGATTTTTAAGATATAATGTGCACGAATTGGCCCGGTAATTAAAAAAATTGTATGATCTTGATTCTTTTATTATCATAAAAAAACAGTATAAAGGTTCAGGATGATGTGAATTCAACCCCATAGTTAAAAACAATATATTTATACGTTTAACTACAGCATATTTCAGTTCTATTTTTAAAATGTATACTATCAATAGTATTAATTTGCGACAATTACGTTTTCTAAAATAATGACGTCACACTAATTTCATCCTAAGTGAATATTAATAATATTTCAATAAGTAATAGTATGTTGTTTTGCGTTTGAACAAAAAAAGTAATTAAAAAAAAAAATTTTTAATTAAATGGAACATTAAAAATTATTGTAAAAAAGAAACTAAATAGTTATTTATTTATTATGTAATTATAGTTAATAACATCTGCACTTGAAGCTAAAAGATTCGAATTAAAACTTGTCGATTACCGATTGTTAGTTCTTTACAGTGTTAAATCGTTCAGCGGAATACAAATTATTAATATTTTAAAAATATTTTATAGATTCATTTTTAATTATGAAATATAATTAAAACAAATTTACAGAATAATATATCAACTGGTACTCAATTTAAAATTAATTAATAATATTAATTATAAATGCTGTCATTTACATTATTATTTCGTTGTATAAACAATAATATTAACATTTAATATATCATTCTAAAAACCTTATTAATTCAGATAAATTATGCATAAGAAACTAAATGTAATTTTAAATTGAAATAATTAACAAAAATATTATCCTATATTTTCCGATGGAAAAATAGTTG
The DNA here is from genome assembly GCF_020882245.1 of Rhopalosiphum padi. NCBI lineage: Eukaryota > Metazoa > Arthropoda > Insecta > Hemiptera > Aphididae > Rhopalosiphum > Rhopalosiphum padi. The sequence goes on from NC_083599.1 coordinate 31,306,830, forward strand.
TGTGGTATAATGACGAGTGTTTGTAAAATAACATCACCTGGGAAATAAGTATGTATTAAAATTCTGATTATTCCGTTAGTGGGTTGATGTAAATACTAAATAAAATTGAGTAAAGTGAGTTTAAAACGGGCATTATAGTCTATAGGACTAAAATACCGAGGAGAATTTACCGGTAGTTATAATAATCTTTTTAGACAATGGTTATCCCAATAAACCTCAAGTTCTAAATTAAATTAAAGTAAATTGTTCGAGTTTATGGCTTGTTAGAAGAGGTTTTAAATTAATTCCCTTATAATAATAGCAAATTATTAAATTAATACTTAATATTGACTAAGCCATATACATAATACAGTAAAATTTATGTAGCAACATTTAACTAATCAATAGTAAATAAATATGGATATTGTATTCAAAAGATTTATTAAAATATAATTTTAAACTAAAAATATTTTAATACTAAGTATTGAAATCTAAAAACAATATTAAAAATCTATAAATACATCACTGCAATATAAATTACATGAATAGTTGATAACAGATAATTGCTAATTATTGATGTCTTAATATGTATGTTTTCTATTAAAAAAATGATGATAAGTGTGCTGTGTTGTATATATCTATTTTAAATAAATCATAATTTTAAGATTTTAACAGAAGTGTGCATTGTTTGAGTATTTTTATTAGGCAGCTGAACAACTTAAAACATTTAATACATCATTTTTATAAATTGGAAATCGAATACGTACTATATATTGAAGGGCTCATTTTTTTGTTAATTCCCAAGAGCTTCTGAGAATATTATATAAAAAAAAAAAACAATATGAACTCACTACACTTATTACTATGCATGGTCAATTAACTTATATTCGTAGTCACTCAGAATCATTTATCTTTTTCAATATGTTTGAAATAGTTTTTAGAATTTTAAACACTATACTCTATAATGTCCTAACTCTTGTATTTTAATTTTCTTTTTTATAGCTTTCTGTGTTTTAAATTTTAATATTTAACTCCACTATAGAATTTTATAAATTATTATAAGACAGTACCATAATATTATATTTGTTTGGCCGTATTTTAGAACAACAACTAATCGTTTTGTTTAAAGAAATAATTAAATACTTAACAGTAATAAAATGTTTCCAATCATATGAAAGCGTTGATTTACAATTTTAGCGTGTTTTTTTATTTTATTTAATAACAAGGTCATCTCAATGGCTTATGCCAAATAAAAATATTATGCCAATTTATTTAATATACAAGTGTTGTAAACGTTGGTCTAGTTATTAAAATGTAGCCATTTTTCTTTCGAAAACAACGCTTGGCAAACCACAATATATATTAAGCAAATTTATTATGCGATAAATTTACTTCCAAGAGTACAGGTTTGGAATGGTTATTTTTTAAGCACGAGCACGTACGCAACATCTTTTACATTGTACCTGAAAATAGGCTGTTTAATAACCCAAAATACTTAGCTGAATGCTATGAATTTACGCTAACATCAGTTATATCAAATCATCTGCACATGTGTGGCAGTTTCAAAATATGTTTTGATAATTTAAAAACAAATAAAATCACTAGTAGCTATAGGTTTATTTTAACTATTTCAAATGATAATGTACGTTATAATTTATTATTTTATGTACAAAATGTGTCCATAAACTCGATGTATATTTCTAGGAAGGCAGGTCAGGTAAAATAATTTTTTAACTCATTTAGTTGAATTACCTTTTAAAGAAAATTTAAGTTAAGTTTAAGGTTAAAATTATTATTTTTTTTTTTTATATTAATTGTTATAATTACATGTTAATTATGAAAAAGGAAAATTTAACTAAGTAAAACATAGTTATAAACAAACTGTCTGTGATATAAAAAAATAATTATATATAACAATACACACTATCTATCTCACTATAAATTATACATAACTCTACACTGAAAAAAAAATTAAGTTCCTTTAATGCGTCATATGCTTATCTTTATATATGTATTTTAAATAATTTCGATAAATTAAAAATACATCACTTTAAAACATATAACTTTATATTTAAAAATAAATAAATAAGATTCATTTTTATTTAAGATTATTTAATTATTTATAATTACGTAGTTTTGTATTAGGTTATTGATGAAATTTTACCTACCAAACGTTTTTACTAAAATAAATTGTTTTTTTCCTCTTCACCGAGATATCAAATTTAAAAAGTAATAATTATACTGTAAAATATTTATTTAAATTATAAATATAAAATTATGTATACAGATATATGACAATGCTGAAGGTTTCAGAAATTTTTTTAAACATTTGTTTTTAAATTTCATAAAATCGTATATAATGGAAGCAGACACGTGTAGTTCATGAAGTTTTACACTTATAATAAATCACATACCTATTATATTATGGGTCATATTCGAATACTTTCGTTGGAATTAAATTATGTTTTAGATCAAACCTACTTGATCACACTCGTTATGATTATGTTAAACCATTACACGTTATTTGCTATACCAAAAATGTATATTCTTTCCACGTTGAAATTTAAATTCAAATAAAATAAACAAACTAAATATTGTTTTGTCAAAAACGATTAAATATTTTTGCTGTATGTTTTAATTTAAATTGCAAATTATTTTGTATAATAATATTGTAAGATTAGAATATATGAAAAATAAAAATAATGAATTATTTATATATTATTTTTTAATAGAAAATACATTGTAAATTGTTTAGCATTAAACATTTTGTGATTCGAAAAAGACATTAAATTTGTCAAAAAGGTTGTGATAAAAAACTATTTTGTATTTTATCAGCGTTATTTCATTATATTTTCGTTTATTGGAATTCCGAGAATACGAAATGGTTGAATTTATATACCTTGTCTAAAATATTATCATACTTAACGAATAATTATGCGTTTAATCTTTGATGCTAAACGAAAAACTTTTAAAATTGTTTTAATACCATCCCATATATATAATTCAATTAATTATAAAATAACTACAATATAAACTTTAAGTTGAAAAATTGATAAAGTTTTCAGAGTAAATAATATGCTATTAACACTGTTTAATAAACCATAATTCAATTAGTTGTGTTTTGAAGCAATGAATCATACCTATTGTAGATAATGACTAAATTACTACATTAGAGGTATTTTTTTTTTTTTAAAGTTCGAATACTTTTTGTTAACCACGATACTTTAAGTACAGATAAAAATGTACTACATCATACTCGTACTAAATGATAAATGCATAACAAGGGCATTTAGTTATAGACTGGCTATTTCATTTTTTCATTTTACATACTTTTCTTCACATTACTATGAAATATAAATTAATCAATACTATATTATAAATTAAATTATTTTGTCTGGTCCTTCGCATGAGAGAATCATTGAGATCCTGTATTCTCTTTGAGAAATAATATAAAATAAATAAGGAGTTATAGGTCAAGATATTTAGTTTAAAGCAAATAATTGTAATGATTATCCAAACTTGTTACACAAATGTTTTCAATGTGTGTATTATACACGTGTATAATATAATATATAGACCATATTATGTATAACATTTAAGATTTCTCTTTCAATATGTATGTACAGTTAAGTCAATATGTTACTTAATTATGGTGAGATGATGTTGACTTAATATAGTTATTAATTTGTTCATTGATGAATAATTGATATTTGTTAAGGATTTTTCATTTACAGAACATAAAACTATGGTAAAAATATTATGATAGCTCAAGTTTAATAGTTAACATAAATAAATAATAAATAAATAAATAATTTGTTTCAAAAATAATATATTACCAAGACATAATATGTCAGCGTGAAATGTTAGACAAAAGAAATTCATGGTACTATAATTCACAAAAAAATACTTATCAATTTAAGAGTACAATAAATTGTATTCTAAATGTCTCTGCTATATTAAAAATGTTCAACTATAATTAAGTAATATTTTTATAATTTAATTTTAATAAAAGCTGTGGTCTATGGGTATAATTTAGTATGGTTTTAAACTATGCATTGTTATCAACTTTTCGTTCAATGAACATTATATTTTCTAATTATTTCTATAAATACATAATTAAAACCATTTCAATAGGCTCTTAAACGGGACAAAGCGAATTACACATGATTACATAAATACAGCGAACAAGTATGATGTTTTTATTTTATTTTTTTTTAATCGTTTAAGTGATTGTCTGGTAGAGATATGTATTTATTAGGGATTAGTCGTCATCGAGAGAAGATTTGTCGAACAAAAACACACATTTATATTCTCCGAGAAGCATTATTGTTTTCATTGATTTTGCATTAAAAAATATACTTACCAGATAATAATCACCAACACCTCCTTTTCACTGAGAGTTCATAATGGATAATATAATATAGAATATATTATCGTTACAGCATACTATGTAGGTACATAGAAGCTTATAATACAAAGTTAACGTCGGTCAAGGGAATTTTTCAATCGATTTTTACCAGATTTATTTTGTTTTATTGTTTTTCGCTTGGACTCATTAAGTTTTTATGTATTTTTACGTCAACTAAATAACCATATAACCATGCACACTACCACACTATATGTAACTGTATGATTATGTCGTACCGCCAACCACGACTACTAGTCCTTGGGGAGTCAGATATTCCGTATAATCTACGAGGGTAGATCGGAGTGAATAGCCTGGAAAAAAAGAGCACACAGTGTCGTCATTTGTTTACACACAATAATACGCACTCTCACTTTCAGCACCGGCACCGTTGGGTGGGTGGAGTTTTTTCGTCGGCGGTGGCGTTAGAGGCCCAGCGATTTTAATTATACATGAATCGGTCACTGTCTCGCCATGCCGTATGACTAATCGATAAATCGCGAGCACTCTAACCTACGTTGTATTAAACGCACGTATATTATTATAACCAACGGATATATTTCGCACGACGATTATTGCTAGAATTTCGTTCAAACGTAACGATGAGCCACGTTCTAGTAAATGCAAGCTCTACGCCCGGGAAATGACAAATGGAAGACTGAAAAACGCCTTTCTTTTCTAAAACCCGGAATCGTTGACTACTGTATAGTCACTATTTTCACGAATGTATCACGCCAAAAAGAATATAAAGAATATAGAACATCATTAATTTCACGCAGAGTTGTGTGTACCGTAGGGATATCATATTAATTTGTATGTGACACACAGTGATGGTAATAGTATGTATATTAAATTTAAAATAGTATCAACACGTGTTGTACCTAATGAGTGCATGTTAATAGCATGTATATCTTACAAAATTATATTTAGTAAAATAATTTGATAAACTTTTTATATTTGAACGATTTTTGATAACAAAAATATCGACTGATAATTAAAAGTAATTTTTAAGGAGATAAGATCACTACAATACAAATTAAGAATTTTATGATAGCATTAGTTATTTCACTTTCATATATATTGTATCAAAAAATGAATGTTACAAGTTTGTGTTAATTTTTTCAATCGATAATTTATACAAAAATCATTTGCAATATTTATACCATGTGTGTAAAATGGTGATTCTCCTTCAAAATATGAACTAGACTAAATATTTTACTAAAAACAATCTTCGAACATAAAAAAGCTCTAATGTAACATTTTTCGTACTATTCAGTATATAAAAAAAACTGATACAATATTATTAAAGCTTACGTTATTTAAAATATTTTATGGAAATATGTATTTGGTTAAATATCAACGCATTTTGATTTTTCAAATAAGGTTAATACATTTTATGTAGCTAAAACATAGTTAAAAATAATTTATATTATATATTATTTATTCAAAATTGTAAATGTGTAATGGACAAATAAAAATTCAATAAAATGCTTAATATTAAATTATTACTTGAATAATTAAATACCCATTAATTTGATGAAAATTTTATAGAAATTCTAGCGAGTTTGATCCTTAAAATAAGCTTACCTTGCATTTAAGCGCTTAATACATTAGCGAATATTAATGTGAATATATACGTATATATTATTTGGTGCAAAATGTATTTTCATTATACTTTAAAAGCATTTAAAATGTTTATTGAGACTTTATATTTAACATTAAATGTGTATTCTTAGTGACTTTCAATATTTTAAACATAATAAAATTCATTTCGTTATTACAGTATAATATATATTATAGCAGTATAATCTTTGACAATATATAAAAAAAATATTAGAAATAGATGGTGCTTACAACTTTATTTAAGTCTTGATCGTAACATTAAATTAATTGACGTCAAAAACGACCTGCCCATTCAGCCATACATACAGTTATAGTTAAGAAACGAATTGGACACATAAAATGATGTAGAACATAACAAAATTTTGTTTTTAATGATGTAATAAAAAATAGACATACTAACACATTTTAAACCACGTCCAAAGAGTAAAGATATACACCTATTATATTTACAGTCATACGTTTATCCAACAAGACCACATAATCCTCTTTTATTAGTACATTCAGGATTTAATAAACATTCGTGGGCAGACTATGAATAACACAATTAATGTTTTGTAGGTCATATATTGCACCCAAAATACCTATTAAGGTACACTAAATATTGAACAAAGTGCCTTAATGATGTGCGGACGCACAATCGTCGCGTTAGTTATTATTTTTATTGTCAGAAAGTTCAACCAATGATCTACATATGTCACGCGAAAAACAAATAACACTTTGTGATTAATGATTACTTGCACTTTAGTGTTACGAAAAAAATTATCGTTGATCGCATATTTTGGCAGCTGGCGATTAAATGTATAATATAATGAGCAACGGAGAAAATACAACGAGCAGTCACCTTTTATAAATATAATTATTAAATAAAAACTATTTTAAACATTTTTACTTAGTTTTATATTATTATTTATTATATTACAATACTTACACATAACATAGGTAAAAAAAACCTAAAAAGTATGAATAGATTAAATAAAACAATTTTAAAAGAATTATTATCGTATTTCAATTATAGTGGTTTTACGAAAACCGTAGTATGGCTTATCCATTGTACGTGAAATAAAATAAATATAATATTTTATATTTTGACTAAATTATGATTATTTTTACTTTGAACGACATATTATCTTCATAAATAGTCTGCCATGGCCAATGCTTACATAATGAAAAAAGCTGTTAAATTATATAAATTAAAATAAAAAATTATCGGCTGGTAATAAAATTAAAAAAAATATAAATAATTAAAATGTTACACTTATTTTGGTGAAGAGAGGTTTAACCTTCAAATATTGTGACAAAAATTAGGTGGTTTTATATTAACAAAATTTTGATGACAATACGAAAAATAATTTGCCATATTTATTTGGCGTAAGTGCGACAACAACGAAGACGATAAACCACTTGCGACGAAGACGCTATTGTAATACATAATATAATAATATATATACCACAATTATATACGTTAATAAAAGAAAATGTATTCTGCGATGCGGTTTTGACGACATAACAGTCGATCCACAACTAAATTATTGTAAATTTCCAATTATATACAGCACGACAAAACAATAGAAGAATATTATATCTATCATACAACAAAATATATTATACGATGTCTATAGAATAATCAATTATCTTCTATATAATAAAATAGGAATAATTAAAGCGAACGATGTGTATCGCGAGAGATAAGAAAGTGAGCATGTCGCTATTATAGTGGTCATAATTATATTATAATTGTCGATTTATTTTATCAGAACAATGTGGCGTAACCGCACTCGGTTGTCATAGACGAGCCAATGTATATTAATATGTTAATTAATAAAACACATTTAAAAGGTACCGCGATGGCAACGGGTTCATTACTAATGTAGGTCAACATTCAATAGATGATTGTTTATAATTATAGACAAGTGTAATTGTAATTGTGGTCGGATCTCGAGACGAAATAGTGCATGCAAAATACAATTAGGAAGTCAAATTTGATCGTTGCTAACATATTGTCAGGAAATAATATGAGTGTTTTCAGGAGCTGAATAATAATAATTGACAGAGATTGGTTTACGTGCATAGACCATTAGAGTGTTCAAAACTTACTATAGTTTGCCATTCTTTGGATGTGGATGTTTCTGGCAATTCCCAAAGGATCACAAGAACGGGATCTTTTCCGGGAATACAAACAATAAAACCATATATGTTTAAAAATTTCTTATTTAATCATAAAAGTTTATAAATTTATATTTCATAATATAATAATTTCGATTTAAAGATTTCAACCTAAGGCTATCGTAAGTATATAGCACACATAATAAATAAAAGTAGATATTTTAAATAATTAAATGATACTTAGATACAGTTTTATCAATATATTATATGTTAATTAAACATACGAAAAATCTCCTGTAAATATAAAAATTCACTAAAAATTCTAAATAAAAATTTCATTTTTTGAATTTTATGATATATATGAAATGAATTCGGTGCAACCTAAACTTCTTTCTTTGTTTGTATATTCCCTAACGACTTTCATCGAAAAAGGTTTCACGAATACGTGAATTCCCAAACGGTTCAGACATTTGAAAATTCTAAAGCTGGTTTCACACAACTTGTGTACTCGGTGAGCAACATAATTACCGACGCTTGCATAGGTATATTGAATTGTTCCTACATAACTCATATAATACCTCCCATACGACATGTAAAGCACAGAGATATCGATAACGTATGTGTGTTTTGGCTAATTTTTGATAAGCATTTTAAATAGGTACATATTATAGATCTATATGTCGTTAAATGTATAACGACAATATTTTACTTAAAACATTTAACCGGAAAACGTGAAATCATGTCAATAAACTTTGCACTAAATCTAAAAAAGCATAAATCCATTATTGATGAATTTTCATCTAATAAAGTATCCCGGTATAAATTATATAAAAAATTGTGCCTCGAAATTTACCTAACGTATGATTTTTTTAAATTTATATATTTATATATTTTTTATATTTTTGACGCTAACTATTATAATTTACTTACTATTAAAATTAAAAATAAATAACAAAATATTTTTTGTCACACCTCTTTTGAGACAGTCCTATATCTGTATGAAGTGGGAAAGAATTTGTTTTGTGAAAAAGGGGAGACGTTTGGGAATTTACCTTTTTGTAAAACGGGGTTCGAAGGGGAATTTACCTTTTATTAAAATGGGAGCCAAATTAGTTATAGCCAACGAATTTTTTGCTTGGAAAGCATTGTTATAGAATATAGAGCTCCCAGAAGAATGCAATTTCAATTTGAATCCACCCTAATTATCAAGTATTCTTTGATATTCGTAGTACCTACCATTCTCTCGGATTTCCATCAAGTTACGTTCCTGGGAAACGTCCGATACGACTCAAGAAAAACAGGATTATTTGTAAATTAAATTTTAAAACTGAAATAGGTAGTGACGTAAACACATAACCAAGGATTTGCTTATAATATGGTATATTTAGAAAAAAAAACCAATAATTATTATAATGATTTAGCTTATTCGTCCATAATTATATATTATTTAATTCACAAGCTACATATTTTTTTTTATAAATTTATCGCTACCTTCAGCTACAGTTTAATTTTATTTATTAATTTTTTTACTTGGTTTATTCTTTTTTTTTTTTTTTTATTAGGAAACAACTGTATTCAATAATAGTATTTTTCTAGTTGTGATGGATATTCTGTTATAATGTTCTGAAACAAACATAAACGTTTTACTTTGTACTAATTTTATAAAAAAAACTATTTTACATCGCTTTTTTGATATTTATAAAAGATAAGACATCAAATTGCTTTATTTTTATCAAATGAAATTCCCAATTATTACAATTGTAGTCATTTTCTATTAAACGCTATCACAATTATATTCAAGTCATTTTAAATACAGTTCAAAAATATTCGAAATGAAACAGTCCGAGTAGTCATTTATTTACAGTTAATTGCTACGGAATTGTAATTATTCTAGCAATTTATTTTGATCAGGTTTTATGAAATAATAATTATAAGTATTTATACAATACTACATTTTTTTTTTAATGCAAAAAAATGATGAAAATTTAAAATTTAAATAGTAAAACAATGTAAAAATATCTTATAGATTTTATAATATACCTCTCTACATAATATATTGGATTATGCTTATATTGTAAATACTCATTGTTATCTCAACATTTAATATTTAAAAATTGTATTTTTAGTTGTATACTTTGAATTTCAAATTATCAAGACTTTACTCTATAGTAGACTTATTGAATCGATAAAAAAAAATATTGACAACATAATATTTTGAACTAGAGCCGTGTCAATATAAATTACATTAGTGAATAATATAAGTTTGTCGTGTAATTACTATTTTTATATAACCAAAATTAAAAATGTATGTTAGTAATTTTTATAACCAGGAATAATAATTAAAAAAAAATTAAAGAATATCTGAGATTTTTACGCAAATCCAATATTTGACAAAATTGATTTTGTTTTATTTTTTTGTGTAACTCATAAACAAAATTTTTAGATATAAATACTTGACATTTTTACCAAATTGTTACGTTTTTATTTTTAATTAAAATTATTTTTCTAAATATTTTGTTTATTTTAAGCCATGTTTTAGGCATGACTAATTATCAATTAAATTTTTTTTTTTAGTTTTTTATTTTCTACATATAATTGTTAATAAAATAGGTTTTGCTCGGTCTAAACTCATAAAAATTTATTGAAAGATTCCATACAAGATTTTCTTATATTTTTATATAAATATTAAAAATAAATGGGCAGAATTTTAAGTTAAATTTTTATGAAATTCGATTAAAACCACAAAAAAATGTAAACTAGTTTTGTAAAAAAACTTTTCTTTTTATATCTAAGTTTTAAAAATTGAATATAAGATTCCTTATAAGTAATTTATATTAAAACCACAAAACCTAATAAATGTATAAAAGCAATTATTTTTTATAGAAATTGTAAGTTTAAATTTGGAAGAAATCACTTATTTAAACAATAAATAATAATGTTTCTTTTCTTTCATGTAATTTATAACAATATTAAGCAATTTAATTTATTTTTGTTATATATTATTCACAAGAACTTTAAACTTTTACGTATTTTATTATATTATTATGAATTTTACTATACGTTGTGACATTTTTGATTTCTTTTAAAATATTATTATACATTTATACTATGAATCTATTTTTACTGTTTTGTGGTATTTACAAAAAAATCTCATTACATTTTGAGTTATATAAGTTGATATAGTATAGCAGGGGTGGTCAAACTTTTTTGGTTAGTATCTACTAAATATATACTTCACCTTGAAGATCAACTTTCTTTTATCGACCATGTTGTTAAATACCACCACTATTAATTTTCGTGCCTAAAAATAAATTCTAACATGATTGACTTTGAAATCATCTGTGGTCGACCGTTTAGCCGTCCCTGTAATATGATATAAATATAATTATTATATTATTATAATAAATTAATAGTTATAGGCTGACAGATGGTCTCAGCTCATAATCGTTTTTTATATACATTTTTTTAATCATTGAAACACACCCATAATCGTGATCTACTCGACACCTCGACACTTAGTATACAGTAGAGTAGTATCTTTGCCTATCTTTTCTTTTTTTTATCTTGAATTATAAATTCGAATGTAAATTTTTAAAAACATTGCCTTTTTAAAAAATACCTGTTACGGTTCTTATAAATCTAAATAATTTTAATGCTTTAAAAAAAAGTTGTTGATAGGACAAAACACTCAATTCCTTTCTTTATATATGCTATATGTTATTTTTTTCACAAAAAAAACAAATATTGACCAAAGTTGGCAACATGTAATTTTAATTTGCACCAAAATTAAAATCGATGGTATACGGTGTCTAAGGCCTAACGATATTATGTAACTACAGGAAGTAATGAGGATAAAATATTTTTTCGATAATGGACCGCAAAAGCTGAGTAACTAATGTCTAATACTGTATCAAAGCCAAACTATCAAATTATCTATTACATTATTTAATGTTTGAAATTTTTACATGGGTTTTAATAATATTCTCAAAATTTAGATTCAGAAAGTAATAATTTTCATTTGTATATAGAAAATAGAACATAGTGCGCATTTTGGATAGGCTAACCTGGACTCAACGACCAGCATAAACAGGTGAAACGGCAGACTGTTATGAATGTCACATGCATTTTTATATGATGTACCAGTAAATTCTTAGGTAGTAAAATACTAAAACAAAAAAATAAAATCACAAATTACACGTTCCATATAATACCTATTTAGATGTAATACCACTATACTTATTTTGGTGTCATAACTCATTAATCTATTTTATAATTATTTAATTTAATAATTTTTGTTATGATAATATCGATACCGTTTTTAAAAGTAGTTATAAAACGTTTATTTTTGAGAGAAAAAAAATAATATATGAAGACTAGTTTTCCATCAACCATTTTTTAACCAATGTACTAAAATGGCACATGTTCTAAACGAGCGTATCTTAAAGATGATTTATTGACTTAAGATAGACAATATATTAAAATTTGACAGAATGCATACGACAAGTTACCCATCTGAGTAATATGTGTTGTATACTCTACATAGTACATAATATCGTTGTTTAAAATGAAGTGCAATTAAATTATAAAAATATTTTTCTTTTTTGAAGTAGTGTATTAAATATTAAATTCAAAAATGTTTAATAAATTAAAATAGAAAATATAATCAATATTAGGTGTTTAATTATATACATCTGTATAATTTATTTATTTTTGTCTAGACTTGAGTGTTACCAAAATAATCCATCGTAAAAATGTTGTTGTAAAATAAATATTTGAAAAATTAATAATTTAACAGAAAATACTTTAAAATAATTTATGTATTAAGGTCAAACTTGTATTTTAAAAGAATATAATATAACGTATGTTTAACATTCATAAGCATTAATCTTGAAACCATGTAAACTTCAGAAATACAATCATTATATGTTTTTTTTTTTAAATTTGTAACTTTAAAAAAATAAGAATTAAACATTAAAAACAAACAGTATATATTAAGTAAACGTAACATGTATTATTAAGTGGTTGAATTTCACTAAAATAGTTTAAAACTTTAAAAATACACATTAACATTAAATTGTCTTGACAGTCGATAGTATATATATTTTATAATAAAAATATAGTTATGACTTTATGAATTCAAAACGAAATTGTGTTAAAAAAAACTAAAAGTGTATTACCTATGTTTATTTTATTTTTATATACGATGACTTTTATAGTAGTCAATGTGCATAGTGTGTAATAACAATGTTTATACAAGTATGTTAATTTATTAGGTATGATAAACTTGATAAACTGAAAAAAAGCGTTTTAGTTTACTAATGATAAACATTTATAACAATAGTAAGTATGTTTAAAATTTAGATCCATAATGTTTAATTATAACATTAAAATGCATGTTGCTCTTATTAAAAGGACATTCTTTCTTTATTTACGGTTTTAATAACACTTATAATGCTTACTATAATCAAATATTCTAATATCAAATGTTAAACCTAACATCTATCAACTAATGAAAACGTTTTAATATTTATAAGATATCAGAAAAAATACAAAACCCACTAAAGTGGTGTAGCTGAATTGCCTATCCGAATTGCCGTGTTATAATTTGTACGAGCATTATTGAAATTAATTAATAATATCATACTTACAAAATATCGAGATAATGGACGCAATGGAGGAATATTAAAAGATAAAAGTCATACGGAAAGTGTGTGCAGAATAAACTTAAATTATTTATTGAGAATCATGGACACAGTATTATATTATAAAACTAATGATCGTTTCTGGGATCAATGTTAATTATTTTAAGCTAACCGTTGTTTGTGGCCATTGGAATGTAATTACCTGGATCAAATTCAGTCGTGTTTATATTTTTGTGTAAGCATTCCGCTACATGAAAAATAAATGGTATGAAAATATTAACTTAAGAAGACGCCACACCCGAATGTGATGTTGTCTCCGTCTTACTAACGTACATCATATTTGTATTTCATTAATTATATATTTTAGTTTATTGTATCTATATTATCACGCCTACACCTTATTACCATATTATTTGTATTCTTTCTATGAAAAATGTCCGTAAATTATTATCTCTTAGCGTATGTGAAGTAAATTTTACTAGTTAGGGTATTTTGATATAATTCCCATTAATATTATCTTTATTTATTGTAACTAATTTTCTATAATATTATCCTAAAATGATTGTGTTTCAAAAAGTCTCTTACTCGATACGGTTGTCATTACCACTCGGTATAATATTATTCACCTGTTTTGTCTAACTGAAAGCATAACATCAAAGCACTGTACCATTTCTATCTGGTTTTGTATTAATTAAATTAAATTACAAAATTAATAGAGAAGTCGTCAGATGCATTTGTTTATTGTGTACCGACGAATAATGCCAATGTCAATGTAATATAATAAATTTAACGAAACCCTCGTTTGGTTACTGACTCACTGTATAAATATAATGTACAAAATACCTTTCACGCCCGTTTATTTAGCCCACACGTGTTTGTCAGCACAGCCCTGGTTATCGATACCGTTATCAGTTGTATACTATATAATATGAAATCGTTTTTTTTTTTTTTTTTTGACTTATTAATAGTTATTTTCTCAAAGATATTGTAAATTTTTAAATTGTTGATTTTTACATTCAGTGTTGAGTTCAGGAAGCAAAACAATATCTAGATAAATATAAAATTATTAGTTAAATAATTATCTAGATTGATATGAAGATAGAACATTTAATTTTTATCTAGATATTTATCTTACAATAGTTAATTTGTATTAATTCTTGACATGCTATTGGATTCATAGCTGAGTAATCTAATTAAGAGATGCATAACCAGGTAGACTTATTTTGTGTTAAAAATATATTAGAGAATAAATATACGTATACGAATACGTACATAGTAAACGGATATTGAAAAAAATACATGTGAATCACACAACGACATTTATCTATATATTCCTATATAGATTTTCATAATACTATTTAAATCTTAGGCGCTAATTAATTTTTTTATCTAAATAACATGTAGCTACTGAATTTGTATCTATACATCACTTAATACTGATTATATTTCGTAAATCAAACACTAATATATTATTAATTTTTATTCAGGTATATGATTCAATATAATGTATCATAGATTTATCATAGAATTTTTTTATTGATCAAAAATATTTTTAATTAATAAAAAAAATATATATATAAATAGCAATCAATGTATCAGTGCTCAACCGTCATTCTATAGCATTGAATAAAGTCGAATTTTAAACTTCTTTCGATATTGAACTTGGTTGTCGTTTTATACCGAACCGTTATCCTCAAGTTAAAATTTTCTCATTTCTATCTAGTACTATGTCTTAATAGTTATATATACTAAGTAAGTCTACGCAAATATCTACAGATAAAAAATTGATATACACGTACCATTTTTGCACAAATAAATATAATATGAGACATTCATATTAATTATAATGAAAAAATACGATTGAAAGAATAGCGCCTATATGTAGGTATTTTTTAGAGTCTAAGCGCAGACATGAATGTATTGATTTTGTAATGATGTGTGTGTGTATTTTTTTTTGTGATTGTGATCACCTTTTAGGGCAGTAAAAATGCTTCGATTTTAACTTGTGAGGGGGGGGGGTTAAATAATGAAACAAGCATTTTTACGTAACACCCGTTTTCGGCAATATTGATTCCTTTATTTTGTTTTAATTCATAAACGAGTAACTGAAGAAACTAAAAATTCTCACAAACTGGTTTATATTATCGGTTTTCTTCATTGTATGATTTAAAAATTATGAAAAGTTTTTCGAATTTTTTTTTTTTAATTATTTATAAACAATTGATCTTTTTATTTTATTATAAAAATTCGATAAAAAATGTATGAATACTGAATACAAGTAAGTAAGCAAAAATGATTTATAGCCAATATATTTTTTAACAATCATAATATAAAGTTAATATTTTGACAATATCCGTCATAATATCGAAAGATAACAAATTTTTTTGTTGTTAGAAATTCGCAAAATATTTTGTTTTTATATACGAGTATAAGGTTTGAAAATTTAATACATGTGTCCTTATTAGTTTTTCTACCTATAACAAAAATAACAATTTTACCAGGAAATAACATAGTTTTTTTATAATCGTTTGAAGTTAAAGTTATTATGGCATTACATAATCACCCGTAAAATAACAAATTATCTCCTTAAATTATTTTTACTATTTTGTTGTAATTCAAAAAAGAATAACCGTAGATACTTAAAATTTTAATTAAATGTTCATTGTAGCATTTTCTAAACATAGTATAGTTTTCTAATTATTTTGACTTTTTGAGTTTTTTATAGATATTTTTAAGTATTTGGAATTATTTTTAACTTTTTTATGAACAACAATAAAATATTTTTAATTAAAATTCTTAAAAGTATACAAGATCTCACATAAGTTGATTCTATATCTAAATAGAAATATTAAAGATACATTGTCACAAATTTTTTTTTATATTCATTCGAAGTTAAACTTTTTTAAATTCATTAATATTACGGAACATTTACAATATTATTAATATTTTTCATAAGTAGTCCCAATTTGAACAATATTAGATATTTAAACGACGAATATATATAATATTATATTATATTATGCTATATTCATAATTGTATTAAATAATAATATAGTAATAGTTCCTATAAATTATACTTTAATAATGTAATGAATGGAATTGCTTCGACAAAAATTAAATCAACCTACCGTGGTTAATACCAAAAGTAAAATAAATTACTTAAATAACAATATCAAATAACTTAACATGAAATGTACTTTTAATATAGGCTGGCAGTCTGTCTCCGCGTTTTCATGTGCAATGATATATCATTGAATTAAAATTTAACAAATTCATTAAAGTGACCCACTTGACATCTACAACACAGCAGAGAGTCGGCACACTTGCCAACTTTTTTGCTTTTTTTTAAATATGATTTATTATAGAGTGGCTTTTTAAGCAGTATATAATCCAACACTTTTATTAGTCATAAATGTATATGCAATAGATTGCAGGGTTGATAAGTAACAAATGTATCAAACATTTATATTGAAAAAAATATATTCACACTTATCCATTTCTCCCATCAAGGTTCCTTATTTTTTTATTATGAGTAAAATAAACGCTATATTGTTAAATATTAACTAAATAATAATAATTAAAGTTGAAATAAATAAAACATTAAGTTATAACTTATATAAATTGAGTATCTGCTAAATCTAAATGTTATGCACGGTAATGAGACTCAGAAGTTTAGCTTTGTAATGAAATCTATTGTATGTTTCATTTATTTATACTTCTCAAAAACGACAGCGACATTACTTTTTTTTATAAACGTTCCAAACATTTCAAATATTTTGTTGTCTTAAAAAATAAAAAGTATTTTCTTTGAACTTTTCATTAAATATCAAGTACAACATATTTGGAACGAATTCATATTGTGCTGCCGAAGCTTGATGGTATTAAAATTAAATTTCTTTTTGAACTACCATTTCAATTCGAAACAGATATTATACTTGTAAACATTACTATGTTTATAAACATCAACAAATATTATATAGTCGAGGAAACGAAAAACCTAGATACAAAATACAATATACTGTTATCAATTCCGTTGTATGATTATGTTTTATGCTTATTTTATAACTTTGGCTGTCAATGTAGCGGCCAATGGTAATATAAATATTTAACAAAAATATAAATGCATTTAATTTATGTTAAAATGGTTTTAGGTCCATAAATACTTGTGTTGTTACTGTTAAGTTAAATAGCTCAAAAACTATCAGAATTTAAGGATTTCAAACCATTTTAATCATATAGGTAACTATTTAAGTTCAACACCATCATATCTAAGGCATAAAGTAACATAGTTATAATGTTAGAAATTAAACTACATCAATATAATTTAATCTTTAATATTTTTTATCATATCTGATTATACTTAGATTGCTGCATAAGACAATGCATAATTGCCACGGTATAACGATTTTAATCAACCAAAAACACTTAATATAATATAACTCTTATTCTTAGTAATTGTAGTGGTAAAATAGAATAATATAAGTAGGTATTTAACATTGAGTTAAACAATCATAATAATTACTATTATTAAAACGAATTGTTTGCTTACTTTTATTTTCTTTGCAATTCTCACTTTATGCCAATTTATTTAATAAATTTATAAAATTATTTATTTAGTATTATTTATTGAAATCAATATTTAAATTTTTTTATTATACAACTAGAGATAAATAATAAAAAACAGAACAGCATAAATCACTTTCAATACCTTTTTTTCTTCAAATGAATCCCAAATTAAATTCAAATAAACGGTAAAATATTATGTTGGTACCTTAAAATAATAAAATGTTAAAAATCGACAATTTTAAAAGTTTGAAAAAATATAATCCTTTAATAAATTGTTGTTTTTTTTATCTATATTGATATGCTAATTGGTCTTCGGGAATTGTTTTGTTGACAAAACGTCTTAATAATATTTTTAATGTCTACTGAAAATATGGTTGGTACATTAGAATCTATCTTATTACTAGGGCTCGAATTTATATGTATTTATGAAACCAAAATATGTGTTTATGCTACCAAAATATGTACATAAATATGTGCTAAAAAATCCAAAATATATATTTTACTAATATGATTTATTCATTAGTATTTAAGTATAGAATATATCCATATGAGTTTTTAATGAAACAAATTATATTTTAAACAGTAAAATTAATAAAAAAAAAAAAAGGTATTAAAAATTATAAAATATAAATAAAAAAAGCTAAAAAAAAATAAAAATATTAATTGATTACAATTTATGATAGCATGAAGTTTTAAATTTTCAAATTCAAAAGAACATAATAATTAGCGGCATTTAACCAAGTTCCCCATCTGGTTACAAGCGGTTGTGGAGAGAGGCTTAAATCAGGGTAGGTACATATTTTTAAATATTTCGATACGGGTAGGAGCTTTAAAAATAACTTTTGGACTGTTGATATTAATTCGTCTACTTTTTTACATTTTGATCGGGTGGTTTCTGCTTTTTGATGAAATACATATGCTAAACACGTTAAATGGATTATTTAATGAACAAATTGTCGACATAATGTAGGAAAAAATGGAAGTATTGAGAAATATGTAAAAAAAAATGTACTTATGAAAAAATATGTAAATTATAGTAAGTTAATTGCATTGGAAATCCTTTGAAACGAATTTATCACTCACCCAAATTAATTTATCAAGTTACAGTAAAAATATATATTTACATATAAATCCGAGCCCTACTTATTATTGATCAATATTTGGACTTTAAGCCATTATTAATTAATTTATAAATGTTTAATTATTTATACAGGATTAATAAGTCGTATAAATTGTTTTTATAAAATTATCAGAAACCGAAAAAATGTGTACTTAATTTTTGTCTGAAAATCCATTAAATTCTATTTTTAATTCGTCTAAATGTCAATTCCTTGCGTTGTTATTATTCGTATTATTATTATTGATTTACCGACATAATATTACAACGATGCAAGTCTGAACGAATTATAGACGTACTCCATCATCAGAACAAATCGAATTCGAAGTTGGTTATTAAACCGAAAAATTGGTTTTAAGTATATATTATAATATTGTTTCCCGCGGAGTTTCGTCGGGAAAGGCTTAGACGTTTTCCCGGAAATGCGTACTTCTGTCATATTACGATTAACTTGAAACTCAGTAACGCAAGGGCCATGGGAATATAATAATAGTCTTTCAATCACGTCACGGGATGACGTTTGTATACATAATAACATCTGACGACGGCGGAATTTCCTACGATATTAAATAAAGTGGTCTATACCGTATCATCGTTGTTGACCACTGCGATAAAAATAATAATATTATGCAATACGAATATTATTATGACATAATAAATATAATGGATGTTTGCATATACTTACACACACACACATGCATAGTACAACATAATAAAATAAATATATATAACGGATTGTACGCAAAATATACGACAATATCTCTGACCGAATGAGTTTCTGGAAGTCGAGTTGGGATGAGTTCTACCGTACACAATATTTGACTTTTCAAGTTTGAACCATTTTTTGATTGTTTTTATTTTTGTTGTTTACCTCGTGTATGGTATATATATGGTTACTTATTCGTAAACCTAGCTATAGGTATCATGATCTAAATGGAGGGCGGATTAACGAAATTAACCGATTGATAACTGCCGAGCATTAAACGATAAAATTAAAAAACTAATTTTCAGTATAAAATAATACGTGTTGAGTCATCAAATGTCTAACCCAGTTATTAGTTTTTTGTTTCGTAGGTATAAACATTTGAAACGATAATCTGCAATAGATTAAAATGTCAATGCCCGTATTATATTGTATGCGGGCCATCAACACACGCGAGAAAACAGCTAGGGAGTGAGAAGTATCGTATGTATAAATAATATTATTGACTCATCCCTCGGATCTCGCCCGTACACGTTGTAGCAGGGGACAGGTAACGTCAATTCAACATATTATGTTTTTTTTATCATTTGACAAAGTTATCGGAAAGGGAGGGAAGGCGATGTACTTAAATATAAAATAACAAAATAAATATTCTTCGATAACAGCGTATGAACAAATACAATTTTAACACAACTGCAGTTATAATCTTCAGTTGTGTGAGGTGAAAACAGTTGTGAACTCTTATAAGGTTACCTACTTAGTTTCTTTCAATATCTATCAACTAGACTAGCTGTAATATATAGCAATATAGTTTGCTCTTCTGATCATTATATTATAATATATTCTACGACCGCCATGATTCTTTCTGCCACATCGCGGAGTGCATTATAATATTAATAATGTTAGTATGCTTACACAGGTCGCGTTGCCGCAAAAGACCGTCGAAAAACTGGGCGGCGAATTCGTGGACGTTTTTCGGTTGCACGCGAATCACTGCCCGGACCAGCCGGTCGGCCAAATAGTCGAGTCCCCGAGGTATTTCCGTACGTTTCCTGTACGCCTCGTACGCCATTCGTCGGTCCACCATGATCTGCCGGTTTCCGGATCCGTCGCCGTTTCGTCTGCACCGGTAGGACGGAAACGCCACGTCTCAACCGGACGCGCGCGTATAAAATAATTCTCCCGTAGCGTACGCAAAACGGCCGCCGCGAACAATGCCAGCCGATTGCTCGCCCCACACACACACAGCTTGATCGCCGTGCACCCTCCAACCCCAACCCCACCGCCAAGTCCAATGTGTGTTGTCCGCGACTTGTTACCATAACGACATCGACGGCTGTATATTATAATATGCGAAGCCTTCGTGATAACACGGACGTCACGATACGTATTATAATATACACTCGGGCGTGTGCGTGTGTGAGTGTGCGTGTGTGTGTGTGTGTGCGTGTACTGTAGTAAGTAATCGTACGTATGCGAGATCGTTGGCCTTTGAACCGCCCTAAACCGTGACCGTGGTCCGGGTCGAATAAAGAAACTCGGCTCGTCCTTGGCGTGCACATACTCGACGAGGGTTGTGTAGGTTGCGTATATATTTTATTGTGTCCGTCTGGATTGGTCCGTGTGAGTGTATAATATACTGATATATGTATACAAACTCATTATACATTTTGCGCGTGTGTATTATACGGATGCTATGCCGCCAAGTCCTCGATTCGCCTGCAGCAGCTGCCCAATGACCGCTTCGCAGAAGTCACGGTGTTTTTGAACGGTAAAATCGATACCTCCCCCCCCTCGGGATAAGACGGCCCTATGTAAATGTTAGCGTCGTGCCGTTCCGCCGCGCACGTTACCTCTCAAGCGAACGCTGTCCATTCGACCAGCGATAAATCGTCAAAGGTTCCATAATAACGTAACAGACGTTATGATTAAACCAAGTCGAAAAATAACGGATGAGGTCAAGGTGTATGATATTATAGTAATATTATTATCATATTATAACGATTATACGGTGAACGAAATAACGCTTTTTGATTAATTAAAAAAATTATAAAACGTGATTATTATATTACATAATATCATAATAATTTGTGTATAATATTGATCACCAGATAATTTAAATTTTGATTTCTATAAAAAAAAAAAATAATTCGAAGACACGAGAGATTAATAACAAGAACAACTATAAATGCATATTGGTGATTTATAGTAAAAAAAAAAGAAGTTATTTGCCTACTCTCTACGAGTAGCTTATTAATGTATAAATCGTACTCATGGCCCAGGCTAATTGGCTCCGTATTAATGTATACAATATACATTTGCTACCTAAGAACATATTATTTTAAATTTAATAAAATAAATTACTTATGTTATACATTTGTACTGTAATAAAAAACATTGGTGTTCCCAATCGCCCTCCACCCTTTCCTTTGGATATGATAGGTGCAAAATGAATCTCATAGTCTCATGAGTGGCCCAGTCTAATGAAAATGTCTAGTTCCGCCTATGAATTCGTACTGATTCTACAAGTATTAAATTATTGCATATTTTATATTATATTCCCTGCCATCACTATAACCGACTGATCAGAAAATATAACTTCATCAGCTAGTCGGTCCGATAAACATTTTCACAATCTAAATAATGCTATTGTTTCACCCTCCGTTTTAATTTGAGAATTTAATACGGCCGCATAGAAATCAATAATTATTTTATGACAACCCATCGCGTGTCCAGATTCATTGAACGTAATTATTACATTTCGACTTAGAAATACAAAGCCAAATCACTCGGAGATTACGCCAATGTAATACTACTATATATTTGTATACGCAACTGAGCAGTGCGGAGTATATTCCAATTTAATCAGTAATACACTATTTTTTGCTATCTATACCTACCGCCGAATTTCGATTACTTTTTATTAATGCCGTTTCCCCCAGTTTTTCAGCTCGGTCCCCGCCCATATCGAATTTCTAGTCCACACGCGTGGATTTGGTTTCTGCTACAATCCCTTCGTTTTTTTCTCGATATATTGCCTTTCAAAATTGAGTCTTGCAATTCTGGTGTTATAATGTATATAGCACCACTGTGATAGATTATACTTCGGTGCTGCTACACCTTTAAGCGAAATGTAAAACATTCATGGTTTGATTAATCGAATTTTATCAGTAAACAAATTAATGATAACCAAAAAAGATACAAAATAATTAAATATCAATATTTGTTTTACGTAATGACATATTGGAAATTGCATAATATTTAAAATATCTGATAATACTTTTTGTTTATACAGCATAGTATTAATAAACTATAACTTTTAAGATAAATAATGTTTTTTTACATTATAATAAAAGTTAAAAAAATAAAACAAAAATATTTACATTTTTACCGGATGCAGAAATATTTCAGTATTTTATAAATACATTAAAATACTAAAAAATCTACGATTTAGCTTAATTGATATTACTTAAGATACAAACTAGTAAAATTTACTTCTTATAATATCTGTGAAATTATTTTATTTTATTAGTTTTATATAAAAACGTGTTTTGATAAATGTAATTGATTTGTGTATTTATGACCAATTGAATATTATGTTTTCAGTTTCACATTAGGTAATTAGTGACGTTTATATTATATTATATTCATCAACATCATACATAAATTATCATAATATATTCACTTTGTTCAGAAAATGCGTTTCTTGATATTCCTTAAAAGCAGGATATAGCTTTGCAACTAAAGTTAGGTCAACTAAAAGGATATTTGTTGTATTTAAATATTTATATTCTAAGAAAATATAATAATAATGTGCAATGAAATATATTGTATCGAAATAATTATGAATACATACAAAAATAAATATTAATTGTGTTTCAATCTGTTTTGAATACTGAAAAATAGAAATAGGAATGGTAATGGTAAAAAATGCATTTTATCTTTTTTCTTATAAAAAAAAAATTGATCATAAATAATACAGTTAAGTGACAGTCATTAATATTATTTTATAAAATGTACATAGATATATATTTTAGATTAATAAGTAATAAGAGTAGGTCGAACCGATAAAGTAAGATGTGCTGAGGTGCGACATATTTACCATTTAAAACCACCACACGTGCAGGTACAGAGTGACACTTGTCGTGTGTGCGGAAATAACGGAGGTCTCGTATATGCCATTATCGTGGCTTAAATATCATCTTATATACATATTGTGTGTCTGTTTGTTTCAAAATAATAATGTTTCTGACAACCATAGTTTGTGTTATACCGTTGTTAACCGTTCGACGTCCTCACCTTTCTTTATAAGTTCTTACAGCGCCAGGATATGTATATCATTTGGTCAAAAGTTCTAGAAAAACGCACAACAAAATATAATAAACGTATATCATTGTACCTATCTCATTATAAGGCAACAATGCTGACCGAATTAAATTTTTGATATGGCAAATGCTTTAGATCGTACAAGTGTAAGACGTTTCAAGTGTTAACGCGTATTCATTCGTGTGAGTGGTACGACAGTTAGTTCACCATCACTTTTGAAAGCTTCGTTAGAATATTCTTCAATAAATTGTCACAATTGCATTTAACTAACTTTATTAATATGTTCATATATTATGTTAATCGGTAATACGTATATTCACGAAAATTAATAAGACAATAATAATTACTGAATACGACTTCACATTATTTGATTCAAGTTAATATTCAAAAACTCTAAAAATGTATTTTATTTTATGCATTTTGGTTAAAATATGCAAAATAAAAAAGTTTCTATTTAATTCAGTATGAGCCAAATAGATATGAATATATCTGAAAATTAAACAATATGTTATATATTATACAATATAGTATATATAATATAGTATATACATATATATAACATAATATATACTAAAGAAAGATTAGAAAGACAATATGCTCATACATAGAAATCCTTACACTACTGATGTTTCAAATTTGGGAATTAAACTTATACGTTTTATTATTTACTAATTTATATGAAAAAAAACCACCTTTAAAAATTGTAATTTAAATTTGATTATCTTAATTTTACACGTTCTGAAATTCATTTAAATAAACAAAGAGCCTCATATCAAAGATCTACTTCTGTGTTTTCTTGTATTTAAGCTTAAGAACAATTTTAATGTGTTTATATAATACGTATATTGATTTATATGTATATGTTATATAGTTATACATATTAACAAGATCAAAGTCATTCAGTATGTATTTTGTATTAAATATGCTTAATGTATACTACAAAATATGTATTAGTATTGTTTTATTTCAATTATCTGTGATTTATTTTGTATAATTTTTAAATTTATTTTTTACGATATCACACAGAAAAAGTCACGTTTTAAATCCTAAAGGTAATATACATTTTTTTTTTTTGCGAGATTATAATAATTATTTATTTTATAATATGTAACAAAAAAATAACCTAAAAATATATATCATTTTTTTAGTACTTACCAAATTATAAAAATATACAATTATATAATATTATGAGCATTGACTTAATGTAAATATACGCTATATTTACGTATAAAGTAAATCTGTCAAGTTTACTTTATTCGTGATAAGTATAGCCAATTGTTTGTAATTGGTATACTCTAAAAGTGGCAATTTTTTATTCAACGTGTACCTATATATACGAAAATAAATTATTAAAAACACGTCGCAGTCGAAACACAGGAACAAGTTGTGTCTAAACGATTTCTAATAATTTAACATAATAGTAAATGTATACTTAAACAGTATTAACATTTGTAAAAATATTACCTGCCACTAAGAAAAACAATCAGACATTGCAAATTGCGAATTAAATTAAACGTTGGTAATTTAATAAAAGTCTATATCGTAAAATAAACTTTCCATCATTCGAACGAATATAATATATAAGTAGCAATTTATCAGAACTGTGTTAGCGAAAATCAATAATATACACTCTTGTATTCAAAATAGGTACACGATAATAATAATAATGTACACGTAGATACCCATAATAATCGTAAGTTGTTTATTCGAATACATTCATATTAAGGCCTGAGGGCATTCGAAACCGACCGCTTTTTAGGAGTTCAATAAAGGTAATATTCTAAGTGTGTGCGTGCATGTGTGTCATGTACAACTATGTATGCGTAGTGTAAGTGATCATTATCGTGTATGACCGTAACGTAAAATAAATAGCAAAGCGCTCAGCATGTGTACGCGTGTATCAGTAACTCGTTACACGAATATTAACTATTATTTCGTCTAAAATTGTACATTTATTGAAAATAACTATAATATTATGTCAGTGGTCCGATTGCACATTTCTGAATTCGTCATAAGGTTTACGCGAAATCGACTTTCTTACATTTTAATTAATTGTATTACTAACTCGGTATTATTAACATTTAAAAATAGTTAAAATTCGACATGTTGAAGGGTTAAACATATTTAATTTAAAACTTTTTTTCAGGTGAACTTAATGACAAATATTTACCAGGGTAGTAGTTGGTACAATAAGCATGTTAAGAAAGGTATATATACCGGGAGTGAATCCGCTTAGAATGCTTCACTATATTTATTATTGTATAACGTCCAAAAATTCCAAAATACATAATATACGATTTATTAATAAAACAGTTACTAAAAAATAATAATTATGGTAGCTGGTAGCTGGTAGCAAATAATAACTTTAAAATAATTATTATAAAAAAAATAAATATTTTTCAACTTAAACAAGAAGACAAATATTTATTTTGTAAATATAATTTAATTATTTAAATTGATAATGTATACGCAATAATTAACATTCTATTAGGATTTATATAATAATAAAGTTGTTATCCGATCAATATAGTTAAGCGATAAAACCTTAAAATAGAACTTTAATCAAAAAAACATTTGTTATTCCAATTAATTTTAGACTTTCTGGAAAAAAATCAGTATTATATTTACATTATAATGAGCACAAATAATTGCAACAAAAAAATGTATTATTTTCTTCGCCAGACACAATTGTTCAAAGATTGTATTTATTAATTTCACCGACCCCAATTAATTTCTAATTAAGCGATTAAAAATGTATGGATATTGGATTTATTTAAAAAAAATATATATACGTATATATATAGTTACTAAATTATCACTTTGTGTATACAAAATATTTCTCATATTATGTTAGAAACTCATTTTTTTTTCTTTAATTATTACGATATGAGAGGAGACAAACGCTATCAGGGCTCCCACATAGTGGAATGACAGTTGAACCTAGAGTACTGGGGCCTAATTATTTTAGGGTTTCGTTAAAATGAATCTGTAATTTTTGAAATTTAATTGTTTTATATTAACAAATATAACATTATATTGATTGTCATTTTTACGTATTCAGTATTCACCGATGCGCCCGAATCCCGGATCCGAATCATTTAAATAATATTATAATAAAAAATATATTATTATTCTCAAAATGCTTAAAATTCTCAAAAACGCAAAAATATTTAGTCTGGGGTCCAAAATTTGATGTGGGACGACGGGGGTATGCTATCATGCTAACCGTTAGACGCGCGGTCATTGATTTTGAAAGGTAAAATAATAAAATATTGTGTTTCGCTAATACACAATAACACTCTTGTGAGTGATAGTGAAGAGTTATAACTAATTTATAAGATTTAAATTTCTACGACTGAATGATGAGTGAAATGCATTAAATAAAATTATGAGAAACTAATGTGTTCAGTGTAACAAAAAATAAATAAATTCCATTAGCCCAAACATAATATTATAAATCAAAGAATAATATTATCTGCTGTTTATAATTCTCTTGTCATGTAGTATTAATAGTATTATGTTTTTTTACTTAAACATTAATTTTTTTTTTTTTTTGGTTCTGAAAGTTTTACATACCATGCAACTAAATATTAAAAATAAAACATAAATAGTGTCCAACTGTTAAAATACGTTTAATACAATTACTTGAATTACTGATTATTATTTGGTCTTGTATCATAATATTATTATACAGTTTTGTTTTTAGTTTAGTCGTCCCTATTTTAGAGGTGATGCAAGAGAAAGAGTACAGTGTTAAACAAATACAAAATTGATATAAATCCATAAAAGCATAAAACCTATTACTTGCATTTTAAATAAAATGTATAATATCTAATAAAATAATGGCACAATACATACATGCGCTTACTTTCAAACCATTTTCAATATCAATGATAAATATATACGTACTTCATTTTTTGTTCCCCTATAATTCGTCAATAAAATACAAACGACAACAAAAATATTTACATTATATTATATTATAATTTATTAAGGTAGTAAAATAAACAAAAAAAGGTCGTAAACCTACTACCTCGAAGTTCAACCCTTGCCACCCCCCCCCCCCACCCCACCCCAAACGTATGTTTTTAAATGTTGGAATACACCGTCACCTAACCTATCCGGCTATATTATTATACTCGAGTACATATTTTTTAATAAAAACACGAAAAATAGATTATTTAATTTTAACGTTTTCAATTTCCGAATTGAATCATCTTGCACATCCACGCACGTTTCTCAAGCACCACCTACCTAACACACTCGCGTGTGTGTATATTGTTGTGCGTATATATATATATAATGTTATGTTATATTCTCACTTATTTTTCATTTCCTAGGTGCAGAATATTTTTTTTTTTTGTATGGTCTACCGTATTCCTTACAATATGCGATTGACGTGCTGTACTTTTACGACCTCTCCGGTCGGATCTATCGACAACAAACTATGTATTTCAAACTGGAAAACCGTGAAAAAACTACGCATCGGATTCGAACACAACACCTTTGGGACCGAAAATAAAAATAACAAGAATTGTACTTTTCACTGAATACATCAGAGACAGTCAATTCCGAATATATTGTTGAAATTCACTTTTCCTCCTCAACCCTGTCCTAATAAGTTTGCGTGTGTTACTTTTTACTTCCAACACATAAAGAGAAGACGTTGAAATCACAACAATTTGAATATGCATCTAACTGTTGACACGTCTTGTAAAATAAATTAAATTTATGTGATACGCATAAAATTTCCGGCTCATACATTATAGAATAGGTGATCGGCGTGTAGCTTGTTTAATAAAACAAATTAATTATGTACCTAAATGTTAAATTATTTTTATCACGGTAGTAATTCGAACATAGTTATAATTGTTTATTTTTAAGGTCAGACTCTATATCCGGAAATATAAATTTAAAGTGATATATATATATATACTTGGGACCTCGATTATTTATGAATTGATCAACAATTTGACAAATATTCATAATATTTAAATAATTTCAAACTGTTAGATATTGAATTAAATGTATATAATTCAACGTGTATAATTGCATAATATATAAGTGATTGAATTTTTTAGTTTATAATTATAATATATTTTCAAAAGCTGCAATCAATTGTAGATACTATACAGATCGGTGACAAGGATACTTTCGTAGATTTATGCAATATGTACATAATTGCTTAATCGTTGCCCGTTATAAATTAATTATACAAGAAAATATTAAATTCCAAAATTATACATCACAATTAAGTCTAGATTGAACATTGAAAATTATGGTATTAGATTCTAATCGGAGTAATGAATATATTGATTTTACAATGATATAATATGCTTTTTATATTATTGTTAATTTATTTATTTATTTTAATATCTATAAAATCGTGATTGGAAATAACAGACATTATACCAAAAAAAAATTAACGTTGTGACTCGACATTTAAAATATGCCTAACCTAACTAAATATAATGTAAATACCTTACAAAATAATATAAAAACACTTCAGAATTTAATGCAAAGTTGGTCATAGTTTATCTTTGTCACATTTAAAAATATTAAAAATATATAATCACAGTTAAATTATAAGTGTTTAAATTTCAAATTGTTTCAAAATTTGATACAAGTACAAGGTTTCTGAACTGGAAAAAAAATAGTGCAACGGCAAAACAATTTTGTTCAATTCAAGATTAAATTTCGACAATATTAGATATTCAAACTTATAATATATAACGATATATCTATCAACAGATATTTGTTTTAGATGATTATAAACTGAGCAATGAATGTAAATAAATATCGATTAAAAATTATTTATTGAAAATAAATGCTTAAACATTTTGTACAAAATCCCAAAACAGATATTCTTATATCTGTACAAATGTATTAAAAATTCATAGACACTAATTTGTTTTATATGTATTTGAAGTTAGAATTTGGACAAAATTCGTCAACATCACAAAAAGTAGAAAAATTTTATCTTAAAAGTTTAAAATTCATAAATACTTTTTTTTTTTTTTTAAGTTTTTAAATTAATTACAAAATGTTTCATAAGTATTATATGACTGAATCATACAATTTAAAAATTATATAAAGATTATTATTTTTATACACAATAATTTAACAATTTTTATACAAAATTACTTATTTAAACGATAAAATAACGATATCAGTAAATTATTTTGTTATAATTTAAACATTTTATTCATGGGAACTTAAAACTTGTATTTTATATTATTATGAATTTTACTATACACAATAATATTTTTGATAAATTTAAAAATATTATTTATTTATATTTTATAGGTACTATGAATCTATTTTTATCGATTTACGGTATTTACAGAAATAGATTATTAAATTTTAAGTTATATCAGTTTTATAATATGGTATAAATATAATATATTATTATAATAATTAAATACTTATTATATAATAAATTCAACAATTTGATATAAATTTATATTATTACATTAATTTTAATAAATTGAAATTTATTGGAAATCGCTAGCCCCTCCCCCCCCATCATTAATGAAAAATATATTACATAATATACTCTGCAGGGTAAAAACTATAAAATGAAAAGTTCTACAACTCAAACATTTTATATTCTGTTAAATTAAAGTAATTATTATTAAACCGGTGATTGATTAATATTTATTATTATGTAAACAATTCAGTGGACGAATAAAAACACAAAATATGTCGAAATTATTATTGTCATTAATTTAAATATATAATTTTGAATTCAGGTATTACGAAACGACCCGAGAATTAAACATTTGTGAACATTTTTAAAGTAAATATTTACGTTGTGTACGATGATTTGATATACCTTGAAAAGAATAATACCACATCATTATAATATAACGGATAACACCTATGGTGTTGAATTTATGTCACGGAATGTTGAAATTCGAAATATCTCCCTGTATAGTATTATACTGATAATGTAATTTGAACTTTATGCGTGTGCGTAATTAATGAACCCGTTGAGTCCCGCTCATTATTTGTCAATTCATTCGTGGATAATTATGTTCATATAAAAAAACTCTGTCAAATAATGTAGCTAATGGAAAACCAGACATATTCATCAACTAGGCTATACCTAAGTTTGCACATTTTTATTTCCTCAAATGTATCATAGTATAATAATATCGATACTAAAAATGTAGGGCGAAATGTCACACTTTAATACCCAGTAAACAGTGGCATGATACTATTGTGTTGTTTATATTTATGTAAACACGGGATACAAAATGTTTCAAATTGGTAAACGGCAGTGAGTTTTTATTGACTCTAAAACATATGACAATACCTTATCTCCAGGGATAAGTAAGAAATTGATAAAATTTAAAAAAACGAAAAAATCGTTGACATTTGATCGTCACAAAAACGACGCCACACTACGGTAAACCGCAAAAAAAAAAATTAGAAAATGTTGATTAAACAAAGACTAAACATTTTTACAAAAAATAAAATTTAGAAAAATAAAAACAAATAAAAAATTTGAAATAAGATAAAAACGACTGTCATTCATCCTGGAACACTCATAACTGGCTGCATCCCTATTGTGACATCCGAGGATAATGTTGAACAGTAAACTTTAAACTTATAATATGTACATTACTTAACAAGTTTGATGTTTTGTATACCGCTACATGTATTTTGAGAATGACGTTGGTAAATAGGTATATATATATATGATATTGTGTAAATATTATATGATAGTGTTATTATGTAAGTAGGTTTGACAAGTGTAATATGATAAAAAATATGTAA
This sequence comes from Rhopalosiphum padi, assembly GCF_020882245.1. Taxonomy (NCBI): domain Eukaryota; kingdom Metazoa; phylum Arthropoda; class Insecta; order Hemiptera; family Aphididae; genus Rhopalosiphum; species Rhopalosiphum padi. The sequence goes on from NC_083599.1 coordinate 31,339,076, forward strand.
CATGATTGAATAATTTACAGGTCGTTTCCAGAAAATCTATGTTGATAATGAGTTTTGGATGGCAAACAGACAGCGTGTTATTGATTTCTTAAGTTGATTACGAGGAAATGGGCTTTGTGAAAAAATTCGATGCCTTCTTCGTATTATTACTCTTTTTTTTTTTTTGTTAACTTTTTTATTTCGCTACTTTCCTTTTCAACCTTCTTTTAGAGTGTAACAAAGCAAATAATAATAAACTTCAAGCTTTTGGACCCAAAACGAATGTAAATAATATTTAGATTGGTTTTTTATTTATCTCTTAGGGATTTTTATTCATTTCTTCTCATCCTGGTAGCCAAACCGTACCCACAACTGAAACTTTATTATGCGGAATATTTAAAATTCACACGATAGCAACGCCAATGGTTCTGCTAAATGCGTATTGTTTCTTCGTGACGCAAGCACGTAAGGTGCGCCATGCAGTGTCATTGTTTTGACGAATAATATAATAAAGAGGACACGTGGTTGCGTGACTTGAATTAATTATTATTATTATTATTATTATTATTATTAATTTATAATTTGTTGTTTGTCTCCTGATCTATATCGATATTTAATATTATTATCTATGACGGACACGGATATTTGTATACAAATGGAATTGAATTTCATATTGAAACGACATCAATCTACCAAATATTAAATTCATGAAACAATTCGAAATAATATAAAGTTACTAATATATACATTTTTTATACAATCTAAAATTTAACCATCTTAAGTTTAAATCGTGAGATATAATATTAGTTAATTATATAATTACAATTGATTGTGTGATTTATCTACAATATTAATCTCAGTGTATCAATTCTACATTGTTTCGTAACACAATAACATTTCACAAAACAAAAACACTGAGAATTTGAAATCAAGTAAATTTAAAAATATAGTTCATAGTATTGTTTATACATATTATAATATATTATATTTATTTTAAATTAAATATTAAAATAAAACAAAATCGTAATTTATACCCACTGTGCATTTTATGTTTCAAAACGTCGTAGCACTGTACAACTTCATGATCTGGACTGCGTTAATCACTTTATATACTTTGTGTGCATTAGAATTACAGAAGCTAATTTAGTTTTCGATATTTTCTCTACGCCCAACAAATTATTATTGCGTTTCAACAATAATTATTCTAAGCGAAGAATCACATTGTACATATTTTAAGTATAATGGTTTTGTTAAATAAAATTGTGTTTTTTCAATACATGATTGTATATTATACTTAAGTTTTAAAAATTACTTGTTACCTATCTATTGTAATTTAGAAATTTATCGCATTACTTAAATAAGATTGATATTAAGGAGTTGGAAACTTTTACCATTATATTATATGCTAATGCACGAGTAGTGATGACCGACGAACATAATTTTTAGTGAGTTACTATTTAATTATAAATGAATTTATAGTTATAGTATAATAGAATAGGTTTATTGGTTTTTTGAAAATTAAAACAATATATTTTAGATAATAACCTATCTAATACGTCATATTATACCGGTCTTTTCTATTCTTTCTTAGTACGTGTTATGTTGCATAATAATTTCAAATAAACAATATGTTTATTATTATACCACTGTAATTTTGTTAATTTATTAATAGTTTTTCAATGTAATCGAAATAGTAATATGAACAAGAACTTGCGTTCGCATACGTAAATAGTCGAAAAAAACTTGATTAAAATTTAGGTAAAAAGAATAAAAGGCATATAATTCTGAAAGAGGTAACTTTTGTGCTACCGAAGAACTTTTGCGTAAAAGAAATGTAAACTCAAATAAAATGTTTTAATACTAGGTAACCTATACAATGTCCATGCGACCAAAGAAAATAATTTATTTAAAAAATGAAATTCTCAGTTGGTACTTGATTGTATACAATTACTTTAACGAGGAAGAAAGTAAATAATCAATTTAAAATATATTATTATTACCAATATATTATATATTTATATCTGTTAAATAATTCTGTTTTGATTGTTTGTGTTCTGTACAAGAATTTATCACTTATTTGTGAATTATTAAAAAGTTTATGGAATTTGAAAAGTGTAGCAATAAATCACATGTTTTTTCCTATACATTTATTTTTTATTTTTTGCTTTGAACGTTTGCAATGTGTACGCAATTTTTTCATAATTTAATATTATGTTATTAAATAAATTATCCGTGTTATGGTTCTAATTAAAGACAAATAATAATAATAATAATAATGATAAAAAAAAGTTATATAAACTATTATATTTTTGTAAACTGTTATTTCTATTATTGATGCACCCGTATTAAATGTGTTGTAAATAAAAAATAATTTGTCAAATACATTATTGATATTTTTTAACTGAACGATCATATAATTTTCAATGTATAACTTTTGTTCATAAAATAATATATTTTGTGTTAATTATTCTTATTTACAATATATATCAAACATACAAAAATCAAATGTGATTGACGATTGCATATTATATTTAATTAATAACAAACCACATATATTACCATACCCACATTAACGGGTAGCTACTCAACTACTTCGCTCATCTAGTAAATTATAATTTATAATTTTAGTATATCTCTGAACCAATTTCTTTTGTGTGTTTTCTGGACTATTCCAGTAAATGCAAAGGATAGTTGTTAGTTAAGGATAGTTAATTTCTTTATTGACGAGTGCTATACTATTTTAATTTACCATGTAATATGAAGAGTATCTGTTGTGTTTTAGCTAATTTAATGAAGGTAGGTATTTTTAAGGCTTTATGGACATTTTTATTATAATTGACGCGGGCAAATATATTGAAACGCATAATAATATTATATGTTCTGATTTTAACTAAATTGCATGGATCAATATTCACTTGTTTCCATTGGCACCTACACCAAATCTTAAAGACAGACATTAAATAAATGTATTGAAGTAATAAATTAATTAACTCTTTGATAAAATAATATTTAATTTAAACAAATTGAGATTACCACATATTATAAGATCAACAAACATTTTTCACATTTTTAGTAAATATTAAAATATAATTTTATTATTTTTAAAGCCAGACAATAACGAATTAACAATATTAAGAAGTTAAGTTTATTTAAACTTATTATTTTAATGTTTTTATCAACTTATTTATCTCTACATTAATTTAAAACCAACGTATAATTTATAATATTCCCAACTAAGTTAATTTTGAATTTTTATACACTGAAAAATATTATATTATTTTTTTTTCACCTTCTATGAGTAAAATGTAGTAAATAGAATCAGAAAAAAAATATATTCTGTATAACCATTTTGTGTTAAAAAAAAATATCAATAAGTATAATATGGTAATAACTTATAATATAAAGCAAACATCAGTCTTATAAAATATTTTTCTTTGTCACAAACCATAAGTCATAATAAAATAATAAAACAATAATTAATTCATAAATAAATACTTATTAATACAACTATCACCCGGATCTTGGTATCGTATCAATTTATATGTTCACACATAAACTAGAAAAATCTGCGATTATCAAAATCAAATGTAGTAATTATTTCTACCACGCCCTTTGACCAAGATTGGAATTTTCAAATTATATTAATACTAATGTATGAATTACATTGTGGAAATAATTTATAAACTAAATTTTGGATGCTGTGGAAACAACAGCTTCATAACTTGATCGAACTAAAGTCGTAAATCAACAAACCTTCACCTGATTTCCCATGTAAATCTAAAACATAGACAATAGACTATTCATTGTGGAATGAAAGTGAGCTTGATGTGTGATCTTCTCATATCCATAACTTTGTATATAACTGTCCTGATTATAATTCCAGTCATATTAAATATACATAAAATGATTTATTATTAAACATTTACAGTTGACTCTCGGTAACTACTGAACCTTGATTATTCGAAATCCTCAATATCTTGGATAAATAAAATTTCCATTCAAATAACAATACCACTTGGTACGTTTAAACAATCATGTTATTAATAGTGTAAGGATAGAATTATTATTATGATAGATGTATACTTTTCAGTTAATTAATTACTTTTAATAATTAACTGAACCACAAATTTGTTGTCATATTTTTATGTTCTACCAATTTAAATAATTAATATGAGATAATTTAAAAATAAAAATAAAAATTTTTATCACAAAATTATTTGGTTATTTTTAAGCTCACGAAATAAACAGAAAATATTTTCATAAAGTATCACGAGAAAAGTGAGTAAATACGAAGTATTACTTTAGAAATACGTACAAGTCGAAAATAGTTATTAAAACTTTATAAAATAAATTATAAATTCTAGGAAGATTCAAAAATGTATATGTATACAAATTTCAAATACATTATATTATGTTGTTTATAGCTTTTCCTTTCAGAAATAAATTTATCTATATGTAATATGGAATCTCATGTATAAACATTTAATTTACTTACTGCATCATTCTAAAGAATATTTAAATATTTAATATGATTACAAAATAAATTGGTGTTAGAACATTTCTAACATGTTTTTCATTAGAATTAAGTGAATAAAATAAACACAATTCTAAAGATCAACAATTTCAGAAAAAAATTGTAAATTAGGTTAACTTATTTTGTATAAATATTTTACAATATTTATATAATATATTACGATTGTTATATAACTCATGTTAGACTGCAAGAATTATTTTTTATATTTTATATATTTAAATAAAATACGAAATATAATGTGTATACTATTCGTTTGTTAGTGTTGGCATTTTTTTAACAAAATCCGTCCTATTAGTCGTAACAGTGATTGAAGTTGGTTGAACTCAATAATTAAGTTTAACTTCGTATATTGCAAAAAAAAAAGTAAAGTAAGTTATTCATTATTTAAAAATTGAACAGATAATTTATTTTAGAATTATTTAAACCAAGGACTGGAACCGTATCGAAAAGAACCTGTTTTGAAACCTGAATCCTTTGAATATTGGGAACCAGAACTTCACCGGAACCCTAATTTAAAATAATTTAAAAACGGGAAGATTACCGGTACCGTTACTTGTAAAGGTTTTTACAATTAATTTCGGTTTTTTAATAGATTGAATAGTATAGTATACCTCGTTGATATAGTCTGTGACAATAATAAATAAAAAGTTGATGTTTTAAAATTTTAAATACTTAATACTGAAACAATAAGTAATAATTAGTAAATAATAGATAAAAATTAAAGTATAAACTAGATATAAAAATTAAAAATAAAACAAAAAGGATTATTTGAAACGGGATTATGATTTGCATTAGTGATAAGTAATTTTTACTTATTTAGACGTTTCCTTTATCCTAAATAATTGGTAGTATATCTGGTTGAAAATTGGTATTTACCTACCATAATGGATCCCAAATTACATTATTAATATTTTATAATATTTAAAAAAAAAAATAGAAACACAACCAAATTTTTCTTACAGAAGTATAAAACCAAAACAGGAAACGTATTTTTCATTTTTAAAAAATCGAAAAAAACCAAAACCGAAATTTTAGTTCTTTTAGGAACCCAGCCTAAACCGGAACCATAAAAATCATTAAGGTTCCAGACCAACAAGTAGGAATTGTAATATGAACCAGCTAATAATGAAAATATAAGCCTACATAATAATTATATTATGTAGAAAAAAATGTTTATCCATTATTTTCTAAAATATTTTCAAATTGCTTATTAATGATTGTGGATTGTGAATTATTGTGAAAAATAACATAAAAACTCTTTTCTAAGGAGTATTATGTAAATAAATAAATATTATTTGTCAAATATAATATAATATAACAATTGGAAAAATGTTTGTATCTCATTAAAATTTAATTTTATCAATAATTTAAAATAAAAATACAGATTTTACTGTAGGCATCAGCTGTAAATTAATGTAAAATAGCCATACAAATGTTAGAAATGCTCTTACAATAGTTAACGCATGTTTATAAATTTAACTACCTATCATTCGTGAGTATTTTACAATAAATTTATTATGATATTGCCGAGAAAAAATATTTAACATTGTTAAAGTACATAAAATATTGAATTTTGAATCCCTCAGTGCAATATCAAATCAGTGATTTTATTTTTGATTGACTTAAAATTATTTAATGTTCAAATGTATGGATCTTAAATATGATTTTTAATTTAAATTAAGTCATTAAATTGTATTTTATTTAAAACCTAATGACCATGATAGCCGTCAAAGATTATAATATGCAAGTAATAAACATTAAATAAATTATGTATTTTTATAGTAAACGGTACATATATTATGAAAACTAAGCAATACAACAAAGTGAATCTAATTTTTAATTAACAATTAAATAAACATTATGGTCCCGGTACCTAAAATATTTCCATTTATACCATATATATATTGCATGCATTTATATCTGTTTATATATCTGAGTATTACTGTTTGATGCGAATATACCTTACTAAAATTTCACCACCAGTAAATATTGTAACCCGGATTATTTTAATTATTATTTTAGCCGTATTACCCGACTTTACCGGGGTTAAAATTAATCTGAATTTATATTGTTTTTTGTTTTGCTTCAGTTAAAATACATAATACAAACACAATTACAATGATTAATTTAATGATTTTTTAATTCCGAATTCTAGACATATTTTTTATGTTAACACAAAAAAAAACTGGAAGCAGATTCGACAAATACTTAAAAATCGACGTAACCCAATATATATATATATATATAAGATTGGTATTTGTTTTTATTTGTTTATATAAAAAAATTGTGCCAAATTAAGAAAGCAAATCATGATTACAAATCATAAAAGTAATCATTGTAATTCTGTTCAATAATATTTGATTTGAAGATTTGATTTTTTTTTTTTTTTTTTTATAATAGTTCTAATCAAAATCAATTCATGTAAGTCAGTATTATAAAATAAATACCAAAGGCTTTTACCAGTGAAAATATTAAGCAGACAGTATAATTTTACTACAAATAATTTAACAGAGCGGGCAAAATTGCATACGTGAAAACGTAATAAATATACTCCGGTTTTCATATTTCCATAATTTAAATAAATTTCGTCTCATCGAACCATCAAAATAATACAGACTGTGAAATATAATAATTTAGTTGAAAACAATAATAATAAGCATTCATTTTTTTATTTTTTATTTAAAAGTTTAAAAAAATACATACCTACATTTTTGGCACTGGTAATTAGCCGACAAAAGCGAATTTCGAACGGACTTTATGATACAAATATTAACAGATATATATTATTATCTAATTGAAATAAAAGTCATTAAAAACAATTATCGACGTGCATTATGTAACTCACGTATTCGTATACTGTATAAGTGTGTCACGAGTTACAACTACGTTTACGTATTTGCTGTAATTTGGTGTAGAGTACAGTGGTTGTAATATTCTTACAATGTCGGTGTGTACCTTCAACGTTCGTAATCAATAATTCTTGTCGATCTTGTTGGAATACACAATTAAAAAATGAAAAATATACATATTTTATAATATTCTCAAATCCTCGAGTATGTATGTAAAAAAAAAGTACGAAATAGTATTTTCGTATATTATGCACTACAATTTAATAAAATTTTACTTTTAATAATGAGCCGTTCAAATAAATTGTATTACCTTAAGTGACTTTCCCAACACTGGGTACGTTATTAATTTATAAAGCGTGTTACAAAATCGAATTGAAAATTGTCGTAGGACAAATTTTATAATTATTTCACAAGTTAAGTACCTACTTAATATATTTTAGTGTCATTATAAGTTACTTACACTATAAATTAATACAAAGTTAAATTTATGTAAATGGTGTTCAATAAGTACAAGTATTGAAACGCGTGAGACATTTTGATGTAAAAATGTAGTTCTTTTTTAAACATTTTAGAACATTTTAGAATTTTTGCATCTTTGACAAAAAAAATGACAAACACGATTTAAATTTAATTAGTCAAACCTAAAGTTGTTATCATATTCTTAACATCTAAAACACAATAAATGCATATTTTCTTGTTTCTTGAGATACAATGTACAATGTTCGTGCACAAACTACAAAGATAACTTTTTTTTCGTACATTTGACGATTTAATGAACAAACGTGAATTACGATGTAGTAAAAAATCTCTATGCTGATTTGGCGACCGAGTGACTTGTTCGATCTTTTAAAAAATGTAATCAAATCCCAATTTGCTTTGAATAGTCCATCCGCTCCAAAAGAATGCTGGCATGCAGCCTATTCGGATAAAGGCTTTGATCAATATATAGTTAATTTATAACAATGGCCTGCTCGGTATCTGTGTTGTATAAATAGCAATCCCAATTCCTAATAGCAATTTTCTAAAGCGATTGTATTAACCATTAGATAATTACGATATTTTCATAACAGTTAGACGTCTATGCATTATTGTGTATAATAATCATTATAAATAATTACGATATTGCGTATAATATCGTGGTTAGTATATTATTTACTTAGAATTGATTAAAAGTTTAATATTATTAGCTATCGCATAATAAATTATTTACATTATTTTTTTTTTATTTTTTTGCTCTATGTTAGAATTAGTTTCTCCGGCTATACTAGTTGTAGAAAATATATTAATTTGTTTGTTGGTTCAATTTTAAATCTTACTCGTCTTAGAATTTCGTATAATTAGTTATTTTTTTCCATTCGTGTCGGAGACATTTTATAGTTCTAAAAGAAGTTTAGGTTAGGTTCGACTGTTAATAACTGGGTTCCAAATATATTGAACAAGTAAGTGGATTATACTTCAGCCATGACTTGGTCATAATTTACGTTAATATATTTATTTTATGAATGATTCTTTTAGTTTGTTATATTTTTATGTTTTGTATATTATTAAAGTTACTTATTTTTAAATATATATCTCTGAGGTTAAATCTGTTTTTCAACTAGTTATTTTGAACAGAAAATAGCCAAGAATTAATATAAATTTATTTTCAAAATGTGAACTGTATAATATTTTATTAACAGTATATTGATATATTTAATGTTATTATAGATTACTCCACGCCGCAATGAATTGATACCGTAGTTCCTCGAGGTATTAAATTATCATAATTTACAGCCTTAACAAAATTACTTTATTTTTAATAAAAAAAATTGAGAAGTTCACAAATTATGTTATTAGCTAAAAAGAAAAAAAATGTTTTCCAATGATTTTATATACTTAAGATTATTTTATTGTTTATTAAAATTATTATGAATAGGTATATGTTCAATATTTTAGGTGATTTTGAAGCATACAATTAATATTTTAATTTTAAAAACTTATGTCAATAAATTATTTATCATGTAATATATATTATTATATTTATTTTTTTTTTTTGTTCTTGTCGATTATTTAGAAAAATATTTTTTGTTATACCACTTCAAAAATTCATAAAAACTGTCTACATTTATTCACTAGTCTTTGAACTTCATTATGATGGTAGTAAATTTAATTAAAAACTTACCATGAATATTCCTCAAAGTTTTCCATTGTTGTTATTTGAATGGATTACGGTTTTAATAATAGAAAATATACATAATCTTCGTTAGAAATTTGTTATTGGAAACAGTGCGTCTATAATCTTGATGTTCATAAATTATATGTGATGTTTATATAAGTATATTATTTATTTATTTCTCAATTCTTAATTATTTAATGCCCAACTAAAATATGCTCGAATACAATATATATACTTTCAAATAACTTAATGTGTTTTGAGATATCAAGACGACTACTGTTCATACTGTTCCTATAATAAAGAAAAAAACTATAAAAGCTTTTGAATCAATTATAAATATTTTTTTGATTAATTCCTATATACATATTTATTGACTTGTTTAGTAACATTTGTAAGCCAAAAGTAATTACACAATACACTTTATTTGATTTACCTTAGGTTTATAATAAAAAATATTTCTTTAAAATGTAAAACTTCTTTTCAGATATTTAACTGCTTAAGCTTTATAACTGAATTTTGTAGAATTTTCAGTGAATCAAAGTGTTATATTTGATAAACCACAATGTTTCTCGTATGTGTATAATACATCAATAATTGTATTTACTATTTTGTGTAAAAATGTACTCATTATATATTTGTGTATAATATATTAATATAATATAAATAAAACATTTATTTTATTTTATGATTGTGTTACAGATTTTGATAATAAATAATATTTTTGTAAATGTTCGAAGCATAAATGTATTAGCTTTATATATTATAGTAAGTATATCTATATATAATATACAGTAGACAAAAAAATAAAATAGCAGAATTTTATATTAGTTTTCAAAATCAATATATAAATTAATAATTTAATACTTAATGTTAATTGATGATACGTACATTATGATTATATTATAATGAATTTTTAAGTTGTCTGTTAGTTGTAACTATGGTAATATTAAATGTATTAAAAGATAAATAAAAAAAACTTAAATTTAGTTACTTATTTATTTATTACTCACATTCATAATTAAATTAGGTCCATTATTGAATACTTTAAAATAGGTACAAAGTGTTAAGAATATAATATGATGAAAAAAATAATTTTAGTAAAGCATCTAAAAATATTAATTAATGTGCAGTCTTTGTCTTAAATGATGAACACTTTAGTATTTTAATTTTAAAAATGAATATATTTTTTTTTATAATGTTCTATACTGAGATATTTTTGATAGAGATTTTTGTTGTAAATTATTATTCTACTAAAATAAATTGTATATTAAAACTACGATGTAAGTTTTTGATTATTTTTAAATAAGCAAAATTGAATTGTATTGTGTTACTTCATAAACTACACAAATAAAGACGTTTTTTTATGTATTACATATAAAATCCTGTCATTCTAAAGTCTTTATTCTTAAACGTAAAACATTATACCTACAAACCTTTGACTTTTTATAAAAATGATTTAATCTTTTCTAAATTATTTATTGAAAAAAAAAACAATTATCTATCACACATTATTAACTTGACGAGTGAATATGTTATATTAGTATTTTAATACTACATATTTTTCTACATTAAAACAACTGTAATAGTTTCTTTATACACGTATTTAATAATTTTAATGTGACTATGACTTCTCCAAGTCAATAATTGAACAATACCATATTTTAATCAACATTTCTGATATTCATATACGATTTAAATATGGTGAAAGGGAATATATATTAATTAAAATTTCAATTATTACACAAAAGCCATTGAAAAATAAAATAAAAAAGTATTGTTTGTTCGATACATTCATTTTAAGGTGAAATTGTTCACTCATTCGCGTGGTTTATAACAGTTTCTTTATATTTAGTTTACAAAATGCTTTTAATGTATTTTATTTTAGTAAACCATAATTAAATGTATTGTAGGTAAAGAATAATATATTGTGTAAAATATTTCAGAATTGTATTCAAAACCTCTTTCATAATTATACATTTTCAAAATTACTTTATATATATTATACAATAAACCAAATTATGGTCTTAATAAAACAAATTAGATATACTAAAAAAAAAAATATTATTTTCTAACCTAATTTTTCAAACTTAACAATGAACATTCGTCTATATTCATAAAAAAACGAAAAACAACTCGAATATACATAGAACATTAAAATATTGAGGTGTTTTTTATTTTTACAGTTTCAGTACTATCAGGTCATTATTATAATATGATTTTATCTTATCTAATTTTAATTAGAATTTTTCGTAAGTAAGCAATTTGAATTTTTATTATATTCATAAGATAATTATCAAAAATTCATAAAAATCAAAATCTTCATAAGTTTTAAACACTGATTTTTTTTTCTTACGCTTGTTTGTATAACATACATTATATTTTTAACACTCTGTCGTTAGTGTCGTATGTATATAATTTTTTTATACAAAGTTTCCATATTCATAATTTTTACTAGCGTTTTCCCCTCTCTCGAAAATCTCATAAAATAAGACTCTAGAATCTAGATACTATCTTAACATTCCACAGTATGATCTATGTAATATTAATAATTTAATGGATACACACTAATACATTTTGTACCATTTATAAATGTATTATAATATAATAGCATGACAAAAATATAAAATATAGTATAAGTATGTTGCATAATATTATTTTCCAATTTTCAAATTACTTACCTATATGCTTTCCTATCCTACCACCTTTCTATTAAATGCAGAAATTATACATGTCTAGATAAAACTGTCTTTCGTTTTACAAGATTCGTTTTAATAACATTAAATCTACGGGGTAACCTTAGCTAATTTTGCTAATAATACACAAATTATACAGTATCCCATGAGGCGTCTTAGTGATTTGATCATAGGTGAACGATTTATGTTAAAATCAGTATACTAATCATTTAAAATCGATAATAGTTCAAGTTAGGGATATTCGTTTTTCTTACAAATCTACTTATTTCAAAATAATATATCACAATACTCTTAAGACGTTCGTATTTTTCGCATTTGGTTTTGTTCGTTAGTTGGAGAATTACTGGTAAAAAAACTCGAACAAATTTTATAAATACCGCAGGTAACACATGAATACCATATCGGATTTTTGAATTTAACATTTTTAATCAACACGATGTCAAACGGCTAAACGACCTGTATTATAGTATATACTATTCTCATGTATATAATTTTTGCGAGTTATATACGGAGTGCTTACTTGTAAAGTTCGTGCTTTCGTCCCAGGACCCTGTCTTTAAAACACTTAACCTCGCATATTAATAACAACAACGTAAATCTAGTGATTAATCGTGATTGCAGAGAACCACGGGGTGTGTGACCGCAAAAGTGGTGACCAGCGGTAATGGCGTGTTGAGGATTTAACTACCGGAAAAGGGGGGAGAAGGAGAGAGAGTGAGTGAGACTTCAAAATCGTCCACCAGAGGGTAATTACGAATTCGGATAAATTGTTCGGCACGTCGGATAGTAGAAAAGAGCACGTGGTCCGCATACATTACCGGCTCAAGGAGAAACAATAATACACCCATCTGTGGACATTGTCGTGTCCATGAATTCAAATAATCGCATTAAAAAAGCACTTCCTGGATCACTCAGCGTGATCGTAATAATATCACATTTTGCTTTCAGACGACAGGTCAGATTTCTAATGGTTACATATCTATTCAACGGAGAATAAACAGCGCTTGGCATAATATGGTTCGGAGCATCTGCATACGTACAATGTATAACAATATACTGTGATACGCCGACTGCGGGAAGGTAAATCTTGATGGGCAATTCGCGCGTTTATCATCGCCGCCGCTTCGCTGCAGCATTAATTTTGTCCGCAAGTCTTTTGTATTGAATTATTTAGATTAAAGCGTATCTATGAACATGTCGTAAACACGAACGTTCAGGTATTTTATTAACAACAAAAACGATCCCGAACAAACAATAACAGTATTGTACAGTATCGAGTTGAGTATTTATAATTGAAACGCAAACAAAATTATAATAGCGACGTATTAATTATTTTACGTGTCATCGAAATATCTTCAAACGAATCGTAAATTATTAATTATAAATGTACCTATATAGATACAAACGAAATGAATAACAACTCGTACACGAATGCTAAACGTAAATCATAAACGACGTGAATTGTAACAGTCGGGATTTCGACTAAAAATGAACAATTTAGACGGTGTAAAAGCGTATCGTTGGAAACGTGTATGTATATAGTTAGAATTATAGTGTAACAAATGGTAATTCAAAATCATCTCACTGCCGCAGGCGATTGCTGTTTGGTCTAAGAACACGATTTTAATGCAGTCAATAGAAGTTAAACGCTTCAAAGGTTATAATTTGAAATGGAATCGAAGCTCCTTTCTAAAACAACTGGCGAAAACAAATCGGAATAATCTACTCGCGATTCCAGACCCCGAATTTAAATTCGCGTTACCTTAAAATGCGGTAGAGTACACACGAGTCAATGAAACAACAAAGCAATACCGCATAACGAGTTTTATAAAAAAAAAATCCATAACACAAAATATCAAAGTTTATGGTGTGTGTGTGTGTGTGTGTGTAGTCTTAAATTATTAACATCGTATACACAATAACCGATGATAGGAATTTCTGAACGTTCATTATTGTCGATTTTCGAAAATAATGTATATATATATATATATATTATATTTAAGTCGTTTTACGTCTTACGATGTACAATTATATTATCATGTAAAACGAATTATTGGTCTAAATATTTATACTAATATCGTCATGACCGTATGACACAAAGCTCTCGTCTGGGATCATTAGATACTATTCCTTATTTTTATAATTAAATCTTCCATCGGTCCTTGATACCAATATTGATATTTTGTTATTATTAGATGAGAAAAAATTATACATTAACATTTATTTATGATGCAAATATTTTACAACCAGGTCTTCATAAATTTTTCCAGTGGAGTGAGCAAAATCATCTCTCTCTAAATATTAATAAAATGTTCTCCTTTCCTCGTAGTAAAGTTCCAGTATTTTAATTCAATATTTCAGCACCAAATCAATAACTATTCTCTTGATTGAGTGGAAGTGAATTATATTAAAGATTTGCGTGTCTACTTTGAAAATTATTTATCGTTTAAATTAAATCATAAAATGACTATAAACAAATCATGTACATTTCTAGGTTTTATCAATAATAGAAATACGAAAGAGTTTGAAAAGACTATATTATATATTTTATTAATAACCTTGAATTCGGTTCACTCATCTTGTCTATTAATTATTCAAAATATATAAATGGTCTTGATAATGTCTATTATAAGTAATTTTTTTAAATGTTGCTTATGTTATATAATATACAAATCACTAGAGATGCCGGTATTGTTGTTGAAAACTTCTTGAGTCTAGACTTACTAATTACAAGACGTAAATTAACAGATATTATGTTAGTTTACGATATTTTGAACAACCTCATCAACTTTTCCGAGTTATCAACTGAAATTAGTTTCCTTATATCATGTAGAAACACAAGGAAATCAGATGTATTCGCAATTTATAATTATAAATAATATCGACAGTGGAAATAATACATTTTTTCTAGAGCTTCTGTTTTGGCTAATAGGATTTCCGACAAATTAGATGTTTTTGAACTTTCTCGGAACATATTTAGATTTAAGACATTAAGTTTAATAAAATGATTATATTAGTATTAATTATAATAAAATAGTGTTAATATATTGGTACCTAATTGTCAAAAATTGTACAAAAATTGCAAACATTATTTTATAAAAAGGGCATTTTCCTGTCAATAAAAAAAAAAAAAATATATATTGAAATACTTATTTTATAATAATATTATAATGTCTGGTGTAAATCAATATCCACTCGTTTAGTTGGAGAGTGGAGACATCACGTCGTATAGAGGAGGAAATCAAGTTACGTTCCTGCAAACGATTGCGTATATAAATGATACTAATATAATATCATATTATACTTTTCGGCTTTGATACAGTATTACAATACTAAGATCGAAGTATAAACGTGAGGCTGACAATACCATAATTATTAATATGTCGACAATAAAACGAAAAGAGGGTATACATCGTACGTAAAATCGTTATGTTAGTTTACAACAAAATATATGATATGCACGTACTATATAATGCCAATACATCATACATTAGTTTGCGTTCATAAATACCTGAAAATGTATTTTAGTCTGAAAATAGACAATGTACTCATGAACATTTTCTATTGAACTGTAAAGACATCCGTTATTATTGTTGTTAAAATATTACAAAATTATTTTTATATAGATTATAGCAATCTGGGGATGGGATTCCAATGCATTATATTTTGTATGGGTGTGACTTTTTAAATTAAAATGTATTTCTGTTGGTTTAAATGTAATTTTAACTATCAATTTTCTTTTTTTCTTTTTTTTCTTTTTTTTAATGCATTTATTTATTTATTTTTAAAACACGCTCTCATTATGTTTTAGATTTTTATTCAAAATAATAAAATTATATATTTGTACGTAAAAAAAATAATAATTAATAATAAATAAATTGATGATTATACACTTTAGGGCTTTACATTTGTTGTAGTATACATTAACAATCATATTATAATAATATAAACAGACTATTAAACAATTCTGTAGATAGTAATTATTAATTTTAATTTACATTTTGAATGGCAATCATGTGACTACAATGTTCAGTTAAAATTATTGATTTTTTTTAAATTTTAAATTTAAGTTTCAAATATTTTTTTTTAATATTTTGAAAATTATAATGCAATGTCTAAAATCAAAAAAAATTGTCGTGCTTTTTTTACAGCGTTCAATATATTTTGTGATTTTTTTTTCTTTAAAATATTTTAACAATTTTTCGATGTCCTAAAAATTAAAATTCCAGCCTTAATGATAATAATGATTATATATGTAATAATTATTATAATAGGTTATAAACTATAATACTTTAAAAATGAATTCAAGATCCAGACTAATGTCTCTATTTTATAATATTATTGTGGTAAATATAAAATAAATAAGTACTTAACTTCTGTGTGATCCTATTCTAAATGTTTTGGTTTATGAACCAATCTGTCTTCATCATCTATTCATATGAAAACTACAGGCTACCATAAACAAAAACAGAAAAAATTGTAATTCTTATTGTTTATAAAAGCATAGTTATTATGCAATATACATTCTACAATTTTTTTTACATTAATTTACTAACTACAGGTTATTATTATTTTATGATAACGATAATTTAACTAATTTTAAGATGTACGTGAACCTCTATAAGTCGAATTTTTGATAACTCGAATTTTATTTTCACCCCCAACCGATTCGAGTTATTGAGGTTCCACTGTATACATATATATATGCATTTCTAAATTATTAAATACACAATTTGAGGGAGCTAAAAAAAAAGGATTCACGGGCCATATTATGCTGGTTATGCTGCTCTGAGTCAAATATCTCGAGCAATCTCAGATGGATAATTAATTTTTGTAGGGTTTTTGGGTGTAAAATATATTTTTATAATTAACTATTAACATTCATTATTAAACGCGTTATAATATGTTTATTTTAATTCAATATGGTAAATTGGCATTGTACAAAAGGTATATTTTATTGATTTGCTCTAGGATTCAGAACATACAATGTATGAAAATATTAGCAGATATTTTGTTATAATTGGATAACGTAGAGGAAAACAGAGAAACTTTACACGCGTCATTAAAACGTATCTTGAAGACTTCCATTGATTTAGGCCATTCGCATAGACACTGTCTCACAGACCATTATAGTTTTCCATACAATAATAAACTTTTAAGTTAACTTTTCTGTGAAATTGATTTTTTAAACTGGGATTTTGTTAACTCATGTTACGAAAAATGGAATCAAATTGTAATAAAACAAAATTTGTGCATCTTGATTATTATTATACAAAAAAAAATAAAGCGTACACCTAATAGCATAAGTGTTTAAGAGTACTTGTATTGGAAAGAACTCTCACCCTATATTTTTAATATCAGGTCCAAGACATCGCGCTTTTAACTTGGAATTGGGGTCTCGAGTTCGAAAACAATATAGGAAAATTGATTTTAAAAGTTATAGATTATTTTATAGCATTACAAATTATTCGTTTCACACAACGAAGCAATTTCTTAGAAATATAATATCAACATATTTAAAATGTAATAAGTAAATAACTGCAGTGAACAAAAATATGATAATGAAGCAAAAATGATAAGAAAATAGTAAAAACTAAAGGATACAGTTATACTATAAGTAATCTGTAAAGGTATTTTGTTAAATCCACAACTCATAGACTTAATTTGCTACTTGGTAATCTGATATCATCAGTACCAGCTGCAGTGATTTTTTTAGCAAAATTCAAAGACTACATTATATTTTTTTCGTTTCTACAGAATAATTAAAAATTCTTCTGAAATTCTTTAAGTAGATGTTTTAAAGATAAGTACCATAATAAATTAATATAAAACAACAGTCATATGTCTTGTATCAATCTTACTTTAGTACAAAAACTTGCAATTATTTTGACCTTTGGTCTTGGAAATCCTAAGGAAAGCCCTGTGACATACAATGGTATTTTTCGTGTTTCTTTTTATTTTAACTTTATATTATTATTAAATTTCATATTTATTGTTTGAAAATTCCATATTTGTACATTACATAGTAATGTAATTTTAGTACACTCTTGTTCACAGAATAAAGATAATCGCAGAGATAATGTGAAAGTATTCGATCCCGGTTAACAGAAAAACAGACAACTTCATTTGACGCCAAAGGTTATTTTATTATTTTAAAGAATAGTCGTTATTTTTTTTTTAATCTAAGTGAAAAACGAATAAAATTAAGTGGTTCCGTTTCGGAAAATAACCCAGAAAAAAATGTATTTTTTCTTCATGAGTGGAAGGGTAGTAAAGGGTAACATTTTAAATTCTACCCCCAGGCGTCATATTTCTTAACATGGTACTGACTTCATGGATTAGAATACCTTTACCACTATTACTCAGTACTCCGTAGTTTTGTTGATTGCATTTCGTAAAAAAAGATTTCTACTTATGTACAATTAAAATGATATAATATAGTAGAGTTAAAAATGTGTACTCTGAAAAAAAACTAATAAATTACTCTAAAAATTAAAAAATGCTCTAAAATAGCCTATAGTTACGTAAAAAAAAAAAATAAGGAATATACAATTTTTAAAGATAAACATGCATTGTATTTGCATATAACGTGTAATAAAAATTAATTATTTTTATTATTTAATATTTTTATTTTGCGGTGTATTAGGAAGTTATCAACATTTTACATTTAAACTCCATATAAATGTTTCAAACATCCATAAAAGTGACCTACTCAATAATTAAATACACTTGACACGATGACATCTACTGTATAGCATAGTGATGAGATAAGAGGAATCCCTTTTTTTCGAACTTAAATTAGGTACTGTATAAACTTGAACTTTTTATTTTACAAATTATTTATTATACGAAAAACTAAAAGTTAAGACATATTTTTAAATATTTTACACATTTTTTTAACTTGAAGGAATTGTAGATAGTGTGGCTTGGCCAACTTCAGAATGCTACAACTTCGTGTTGACGGGTTTCACAGCAATCGCAAGCACAAAACACAAACCCTGCAACGTATCGCATACTCTCATACTTATCAACCGCTAAATTCGAATATACAAACAGCACAACTCAATTGACTCATCCGATCACAGGAGAGGCAGTATGGAAGACCAACTTGGCCGTTACGAAGGATAAAGCGTAATTCATATTAGTATTTCGTTCTGATAAAAGCCATTGTACATACAATTTTGTATTTTGTATCTGTACTTTGTATCATATGGCCGCCACCTCTCACACGACACCGATTTTTTCTGAAAAACGACAAACAATGACTGAAGTCATTTCAGTCCGAATCAAATTTTGCGTGACTTACAAATTATAGAGTTTGACATCAATATCGACAAATTCAAGTTTAATATTTTGTTTGCTTCAGTCAGCTCGACAGTTAAAATGAGTAAAATATATGCGCGAATTAATAAACAGAAATATAAGTAAGTGAGTACTACTCTGCTATACATTATATATCAAATGGGGCACTATTATAGGCTTGTTAAATTTTAATTCAATAATATATTATCATTGTGTACGAAAAACGATACTGAGCGGGAGCGATCTATCAGACTTTCAGTATTATAGTAGTTTGGTATAATTTTTTCCGAAAATATTGCATTTATTATATTTAGTGCTCGGAATGGAAAAAATTTTGAACCGAAACGATATGCATTATTATTAGATACACGTGAAAATTATATATTTCGTACGGTGGTGGATCCAATGGGGGAGAGTTATATTATATTTCTAAGGCTTAACATCAAATACTAAATATTGCACTTACAAAATTATAAAAAGCATTTAAAATAATATGAAAAATCTTGAACCACCCACAAAAAAAAAATCTAGATCCACGTTTCTTTGTGATTTAACTAACATCAAAAAACCAAAATCGACTTTTTTGAAAATTGGATTTGTATAAATTTTCCCGTTTTACTCAATTATAAAGCTATACAGATTGAAAAGATGATACATTTATGTTTCTAACCAAAGCTTTTAAACATGTATTTTTGTAATATTCAAAACCTCTCATCAGTAATATTTTTTATATATATTTATACAACAACCCTATAATTGTGTACAATTATTTTAATAAAATCTCAATAAGTTATTTAATAAATATTTTCGACTAAAATACCTACAAGGTTATTGATTACAAATTAATTTTGTCTGTAATATCATTACGCTTAGAAATTAGTGTTCATTACATTATTGCTATAAGTATATTGTATTATTTATTGATAAGCCCTGTAGAAAATTTTTTTTACTGTGATTGATCTTCTACAAAATTTAAATGTGCAACCACACAATACAAATAAAATCAATTTAAAAATGTGTTAAAGAGACAAAAAATCATGCCATTATTTACAATTGAAAATTGAAATACACACTTTTATGAAACTGTGTTGTAGAGGGGGAATACAAACTACCACATTCCCCTAGGCCCTTGATTGTTTTGAACAAGAATGATACCGATTAAATACATGAATGAATAATAAAAAATGTAATTAAAAAACTGTTAAGCTGTATAATAAAACTTTTGTGTCCAATATAATAAACTTGTGTTAATTTTTACGGTTAAAATATACTGTCGTTCATTAAAAAAAAAAGAACTTGTAACAAATTATCTCCTACTATAAAACATTTCAAAACATGAAATATTTAATTGACTGTTGCGTTTTATTTCATGCTATGCCAACTTTTAATATTTTTAATAATTGCCGTTATAATTATTCATCGTTGACAACAATTTTATAGTTCATAAAAATAAACTAAAAACAAGATGTGTAATAATATTGCATGAATAATTTACAACTTAGATATTCATCCAGACCTAATCTATAACATTATTTTCATCATTTAATTCTAGAATCTGAGAGGAGCAATGAATTATTGATCCTACAATGATGTGCGTGTTTTGTGTCTATTATGTGAAGTATTAAAATTGCTAAAATTTTTAACATTGAGGCTGGTTTTGGTAGCTAGTTGGAAAACAGAAAAAAACGATCAATATTCTTACTAAACATTTAAATCGCTGTTTTTCAAATAAAAAAAATCAAATTTCAAATATATAAATTTCGAAATTATTATTTTTTTTTTTTAAATTTATTATTTGTTATTATCTTTTGATGGAGTAAAAATACTTTTATCATAAATTATAATATATTTTATGTTAAGAAAGTGAATCTAATTGGTACATTAAAAGATAAAATATTAAGACCATATAGAAGAATTTCAACCATAAAAATGTATTTAAATGTTATTAAAACTTATAGTTGACATTTATTTGGAATAGTAAGATAATCGACTCATTATTATTATATCATTTTTTTAGAAGTACTTACTCACAAACAAAATAAATCAGTACAAATTTTCAAGACATGTCTATAATTATAATGTACTATAATAAATACTTTTTGAATGTGACGCAAAGGTAATAAATAATAACTAAAACTATTTGAATTGTATACTAATTAAATACAATTTTACCCACTAAAATTTTTCTTTAAAATGAAATAAATTATATTTGTTGAACTAACTATTTACTTTAATTGTAAAAAGTTTGAAATTGAAATAAAATAAATAATGATAATCTACTCAACGCTGTTTAAATATGCGTAGATTTGAAAAACTAGGTTACTGTTTAATTAATTAAATAGTTTAACGGGTAAAATAAGATAAAAAATACTTTTTTTTCTGTACCAGAAGAGAAGGTCCAAATGTGGGTCACAACGATGAAATGGGTTATAGGGATATATTAAACGAGTAAAAGATACGTAAAATATTTTAAAAGGGATGTTAAAAAAAATGTAATCACAGTTATAACGTTCAACTTCCGAGTTGTGACCTAAGTGATGCCACTGAAAACCATTACTAATCACTCCGGCCCAATAACAACGTTTCCGATGTGTACGAGTGTGTGTGTGTGTGTTTGTGTGTGTGTACGCCAACGAACAAATCGATGAAAGGGTCGTTTATTTTGTTCTCATATTTCCAGATTTCCAGGACCAGATATTTTTCGCATCCCAATCTGAGTGCGGTAGACAGCACACGAGCGTATCCGTCGCGTAAAAATCGTACGCACGTCACCCTCCCGCCACTATCCTGAAATGGCAGCGGTAGCTAGGTAGGTGCTGTCGAAAAAGGAGCGTCACGCAGCCAGCCATGTTTAACGAACCGTTTATTTCACATCCGTTACCCGCCACCGATTGTAAAAGGACACCGTCGTCGTCGTCATAGTGAATTCATATTATACATCGTTACACTTAACATGAGCACGGGCATTACAAAAGACCGATAATAATTAAAATGCCAATTTTATTGTCTAACTGGTTAGACTAATACGAGAAACGTGCAGAAAGTGCTGGACGTAAATTCGGTGACCGGAAATGTATATACGAGAAAGTGTGGGTGATAAAAACATACACTAGGAAAAAATCAATTAGACTGGTGCCTACTGAAAGGTGGTTACTTATTTTTATGAAAATCAAACTAACGAAGGAATTATAAGATTTGGTAATAATTAAAATAAATACAATAATTGTGTAATTATCAAACGTGAATAGACTAGGGAACAATAATACCTTTAGGGATAAACACGCTTAGAACCTAATTGGAAATTAATTTATTGTGATAATATTATGATAGAGACGATTCCTGTAGAATATAATTAACATTTTACACAGATTCTGCTGTTTTAATTCCGGGCTAGGTATGAGCATCTAGAACCTTAGCTGTTGAAACCTTAGCAGATTTCTTTTTATTCGAACTGTTAAAAAGAAAAAAAAATGTTTCGTATTCTGAATCAGATGTAACCTTTTATAATACGGGTAGGTTAGGTTAACCTAACCTTATTTTTTACGTGTGATACTATGATTGGGGTACCACTGATGTTAATAATTTTACCCCCCCCCCTACCCCTTCTCAGCTTTATAGTTTATTACTCAAATAACAACTTTGTGATACAATCAATTAGGGTGAGTTACAGAATTAGAGAGGTTCTATATTATCCTCTCAACCGTTAGCCTTCGGCGCACATCGTAACGTCTTGACTAAGTTTTTAACCTAAGCTGGGTTTGGTCCTTGTATTCTATTTGGATCTAACTTGTATCTTGTTCCTACTTCTCCATAACCTCGTTGACAAAATTGTCAACCTAACCTAGAGGTGATTACTTATTGAGCCGATATAATAGAATATTATCAAATAAGTAAGGTGTATAATATTATAATATTATATAGGTTAGCCGTTAATTCGTTAAACTCCGGTATGCATTCAAATTGGTTTCGACCGTTCAAATTGCATAATAATGAACAGTTTCTGATCGAAATTATTTTCGAGAGCTTTCTAATTGACTTCAAATAACCTAATCATATCGATGACAATTCAAATAACATAATATTGTATTCCTTGAAATATATAACAAAAATGTATTTTTCTTGATAAAATATATATAGTAATTTATGTAATATATATCTTGAGCTTTATTGCCGGCATGCAAAAATTAAAAAAAATCTGTTTCCTTAAAAAGTTTCAAAATAAATAAAAAAACACAATCGATACATTAAATTCCACGGAATCACTGCAGTGATCGACTAAATGTAATTCTATCCGGTATTATGATCGAAAAAAGGAGCGATTTAAAATGGAAAAAAGTGCGTCATTTATCTATATCTATCTTACATTTTCTAAAAATAAAATTTTAAAAGTTAATAATTTTCGATTTATATATGACTGTAACCTGTAAGACGAATCATTTATATATTGCTATATTATATGCGCTTGGAAGTTGTGCCATTTTATCATAAAAGTCCAAAAATTATATTTTTTTATAAATTCACACGTAAGATTTGTATTTTCCATCTATATTTTCCTACACTATACATTTTTTCCTTGGTTAAAAATATATATTACATTTTCTCGGATATGATTGTTCAATATTACATTTTTAATATAGGTATTTAACAGACTATTTAATAATCAGAGTACCAGTTACACTTCAGTTTTATAGTTTATTCAATAATATTTCATAAAATACAATGGTTATATCACCTCATCACCATACGTTAAAATATGCATTATGTATATACACTGTGTACCTATTTATAATAATTGTTTTAATTAGTATTTTGTTTTTGACAGTTAAATGAAATATTTATAGGTACAAGGTACTCATAATTTACCATATAATATTATTATTATATTCTATACACAATACAAAAACATTTATCTGTTATACAACATTACAATAAAATTATTTTTGAATAGTATCTAATGCATTACGAAACGTTAAACAAACAATTAAATGTTATTCAAATAACTTTAGTAGGTGCACAATTTCATAAGAAATATGTATCACGGTAGTAAAAACTTTCTATTTAAACCTGGTCGAAAATGTACGAAGTTTGACTGACAGCTTATAAAAAAAAAAAAATCGGATACTAATTAATCATAATATTATATATATATATATTTGTCAATAAGGCGTACAGTTGACTAAACATAAGTTATAAAATGCTTCTGAAATATCATCTAAAGATTAGGTATTATAAAACTAAAAAACACATGGTAGCTATGTGCTTATTTGATTGTTATAAATGAAATACTTATACATGATTACACGAATGCAGTTTTAATCTCATGGCAACTGTTTAATTTATCATATTATTAATGATGTAGTAGTGATAAATAGTGGATTTATATATTGTAAGTGTCGAGGTAAAATTCTTAGGAGGAAAAAATGTTAATGATATTAAATAATGGTTTAGCCGAGCCCAACGAGCCACCCTTGGAATTGTAACGTACGAAAAGATATGTATATATATATATATATATATATAGTACCTATGTATGTACCGTATGAGTTAACTAATGTATTAATATATAAGTAGAAAGTTATCGATTTGATAAAGTTTAATTATAATTAATGGTTCACGTTCATATAATATTCTATACCGTGTAGTATAACATGGTATAATTAATATATTAACTCTCCTATGAATATTTATTTTTTAAACAAATAATATTATAATATAATCGCATGCAACGTAAGTATTAATACTGAACTCTGAAAGTTAAAACATTATAACTGTGAAAACGTTTTTATGATAATTGAATATATTCTTCGGAGAAAGCATTTTTACTCGACGTAGTGCTATTCACAAAGTTGTATACGTTTGAAACTATATCACCTTTTTTTTATAGATAAAGATTTTAAAAATCATTATGGTACACTATATTTTTCAGACAAAGCGTAAAGTATAAGTCTGAAAGAATTATTTATTTTACATTATATTGAAACCTTCCAGGTAATACCTTAGAAATTTACTTATTTTAATATTGAATGAAGAGATAATGTCACATTAGTATATTTAATAGAAATATAATTTCAAAAAGGTACTTTAATAACGAGTTTGTTGAACACAATATATATATTATAAAAATATATTTGTCTAAATTGGGAAATATAAAATAAAATTCGTTTTCAACGTTCACGAAATATCAACATTGTTTTGATGGCCCTTTTAGTTTTTACGCGCGTCAACACTAAACTATATAAGATGATTGATGGTGATTAATTAAAAATCGTTATATTTTAGAAACTTTATTACATCAAGTGTAGGTACACAGTAGGGAACTTGTTGATTAACGAACAGAAGATGAAGATCAATTAATTGCACTTCGCCATTTGATCGATTCGGAAGAGATTATCACTATAGATTATTATACAGCGTACCAATATAGTCGAAGTTTATTGTCAGATTTAATTAAGTAATATTGGTGAATACACTATTAAGCGGTCAATTAATGTATAATTGGTAATAAGAGCAGGTAGCACACTAAACAACAGAAAACAATAATCAAATTATAATAAGTATTTATATAATTTATAATTTATTATTTTTTAATAAGTACAAACGGTACAGATATTCTTACTGTGTCGAACGTTGCTATCTCGAATTTTTCGTTATTTCGTACTACATTGAAATCTCCTTTAAAGTACTATTTACACTTGATAGCGTAGTTTTACTCTCAATAATTCAAAATAAAATGATCGATTTTCGTTATCTCGAATACACAAATAAAATGTAGGCAATACATTCAGTATAGTGATTGTGATTTCATGCGTTAGTTGTCAATATTTGTAATCATTCGCATACAATAATATAGTGAAATGGAAAATAAGCGTAAATTAACTGTCTTTACAATTAATTTTTACATTCATACAAAAACAAAAGTAATATATTTTTTTTTAATTATTGTTACAGCATCAACAATATGGTAATTAGCTTAAAAGTAATATTAAATAAACCTTAAAATGACAGATTTAAAAAAAAAAAATGTATTTATTCATTACCTATTGTAGTTGTATTTGTAGTTGTAATGTATGGTAATATTAGTACTTCAAGTATTCAAATTATTTACCAATTTTTCAATTTTTAAGAGTTTTAATAAAATTCGATATCTTGAACTTTTTTCTGTTCCCTTCGAGATTCAACATAACGAGAATCTTCTATATAAATATATAATATAATATACTATTAGTTTCTATGCGATTAATATACTATACTTTGTAGTTTTATATGTGTTGTATAATTTACTGAATTGTACATTTTTTTTAAGAAAATCACTATGACTATAAAATCTAAGGCGAGTGAACACACTTTTTTTTACTTATGTTAGTAAAGTTACAATATTATAAGCACTTAGTAAAAACTAATAGTTGAATATTATACAATCATTTAATGTTGTAATTATAGTTAAGATGTTCGTCATGATGGGTATTAATTAATACTATTTAATTTAACTAAATGTAACTAGAAATTTGGCGATAATGCACTGAAAAGAAATTAAAATTAAAATTGGCGCATATGTTGTCATATTATCTCGAAGAAGAAAAGTGATTACAATAATTAATAATAATAATATACACTATTCAGACAAATGCATTACGAGTCGAATACATTCAACTACCATAGTTTAGATCTGTTAAATATGGTTTTAATATATTTATATTGCGCAAATAAAGCTCACGATGATAACACAATGTTATTTATATATCTGATGTTCAATAAACGAAATGATAAAGACTAAGTGTGGTAATCAGTTGTACGCGAACTTGGAGTTTTATCTCACAATTAATACGTCAGTGAAAACCAAAACGGAATACTCATTCCAATGTTTAGCTTAAAAATTGGTAGCACTTATTCATCATTGTAGTATATTGATATGTATAATAGTGGTATTCGTACTTTAAGTATACAAATTATGCAGTTTAAGAATTTCAAATTATTTACCAATTTTTTTATAAATTTTAATAAAACTCGATATTTTGAACTTTTTCCTGTTTCCCTTGAGATTCGACTTAACGAGAATCTACTGAATATATTTTTCAATTATTTTGATAAGTATTGGGACATTTTTTACTTTTGATAGTCATATTGTTCCAAAAGGAGATTAATTATACATAAAAAAAAAAAAACAAAAATGGTAAGATTGACATTTGGCTTCATTCATAATCTGAAATATTGGCTTTTAGATAACTCTATTATGTATAACTTTGGACTGATGACACAGTTTTTATTTTCAATATCTGTGTAGGAGCGTTAATTGTCAAAGTACGTGTGTATTGTTTGTTATTAAAAGATACAATTTAATAAGTAATTGGAAAGATAGAAAATTATATGTTTTTTCTTCAGAACATATGACTTCTATAACTTAAAGATTTTTTACGAAATTATATAAATAGTGCATTAGTAAATTTGTAATGGTCTCAAATGTCTTCATTACAGTAATGTGGGTATACTTGTTTGTAGCAAAAATAATCGTGTTATCGAGAAAGGTCATATATTTTTAATAATGAGTGTTTTTTTATTATTATTATTATTTATAGTGTGTAAAAAGTTTTAAGGGTTTTTTCGATTTATTAATAATTTTAAATCATCAAGATTCCCTACATTCGATATTCCTTTACATTGGATTAGAAAAAAAATAACGAAGGCCTATTCAGCATTAAGTATAAATCACGTAAAAATAGAACATAATATAATGATCTTCCTTACCATTAAAATAATTTTTTCCAAGGTACTTTTACAGCTTCCACGATAAAAATGAATTATAATAGTCGTAAATTTAAACCATTTCACGAAATAAATATATTATTTCATTTCATTTCTATTATTATGTGCTATTAATGTATATGAGCAGAATTAATCGAAAATTGTTAAATTATTTAAAATATATATTTTTTATTATAAAATATTTCAAGAAAGTCAGTATTAGTATTATTTTCTTAATGTAATCGATTCAGCATTGCAGAAAACCCTTAAAACATTATTATACCATCTAATAATTGTTTTCAAAAATATGAATTTATTTAAATACTTTATTATATATTATTATTTTATCAAAAAAAATTTGAAATTCACTCGAGGAAAAGTTTTTTTGTTTTTTTTTTAAATGTATTTATAGGGATCAGTTGTAAGGTATAATCAAATGGATTGTATGTATCTACTTACACGTGTAATATAAACATGTTAAGGACGAAGTTAGAAAATAGAAGAATATTAGACATTTTTAGTCAGAGTATAATCAATTACCGTTCTAGTGTTTATTTAAATGTTGGATAATTATAATTTTATTTTTTTATATAAAAATGTAAAGTTTGCTGCTTATGTTGTTTAGCCTAAAATGTATTATATTTCATCGACACATGATAACTGCAACATTACTCTATAGTACTCTGTAATATTATTACACTGAAAGTCTAAATGTCACCAACGTGTTGTACTTATTAGGTATTGCATTCATAATACAATACTAAGTACTGGCTAGTGGCTGGTATTTAGATTACAACAGTTTGTCTGTTGATTATCATATTATTACACGAGTCCTCTACTCCATTAATGTAATTGTCTGCAAATAGTGCAAATATTAGTATTAATTAAAGCAGTTTGGTTAGGGGTTTGAGTAAGAGCTAGGGTGTGAGTGATAGGTGATAAATCGGTCACCGTATTACATTTATCGTCATTCTATTACAATGTTCAGTCAATTTACACAGTTTTCAAGGTAGTAATTTAAATTGTTTAAAAGTTTCCTGGATTTGGGGCGGAATTCGAGAATTTTCGAGTTTGTCTGAACTTTATGGTATAGCATAGTAAATTATACATGTATCTAACGTGTATCACAG
Source organism: Rhopalosiphum padi (assembly GCF_020882245.1). Taxonomy (NCBI): domain Eukaryota; kingdom Metazoa; phylum Arthropoda; class Insecta; order Hemiptera; family Aphididae; genus Rhopalosiphum; species Rhopalosiphum padi. The sequence continues at coordinate 31,368,457 of NC_083599.1, forward strand.
ATCACCACGAAAAATGTCTCGATCAACAATAGTTTTAACGGTATAGTTTAATCGACGTATAAATTATAGCCAACACGTCAAAACATTTCTCGCAAATATCTTTTCAAGAATTTCTTATCCTTAATGATTACTCGACTACAACCACTCTCAAAACTTTATAAGTTATAACTTATAAGGAATATAGGCCACTGCCACCAAATTTTAAGCTAAACATTAGAATCAGTATTCCGTTTTTGTTTTCACTGACTTATTAGCTGTGAGACAAAACTCCAATTTCGCGTACAACTGACTACCACACTTTTAGAATTAAATAGTGTTAATTAATACTTGTGACAAACATTTTAACTATAATTATAATATTAAATGATTGTATAATATTCAACTATTAGTCTTTACTAAGTACTTGTAATATCGCAACTTTACTAACATAAGTAAAAAAAAAAATGCGTTTACTGGCTTTAGATTTTATAGAGTCATAGTGATTTTCTTACAAAAAATGTACAATTCAATAAATTATACAACACATATAAAGCTACAAATTATAGTATATTAATCGCATAGAAATTATTAATATATACAGTAGATTCTCGTTATTTCGAATCTCGAAGGGAACAGAAATAAGTTCGAAATATCAAAAACTTCGAGATATGGAATTTTAATAAAATTCTTAACTGCATAATTTGAATACTTAATATACTAATACTATTACTATACACATCAATTAACTACAATAATGAATAAATAATTTTTTTTTTTTTAATCTGTCTATAGTTTGTTTAATTTTAATTTTGTTTTTGAAAGAATTTAAAAATTTATTATAAGGGCATTTAATTTTCCATTTCACTATATTGTATATGAATAATTACAATTATTGACTACCAACACATTAAATCACAATCACTATACAGAATGTACTACTTAATTTTTTGTTTTTACTATATAAAAATGTCATTTGTGTATTCGAGATAACAAAAAACGAATAATTCTAGTTTGACTGTAATAGTAATTTCAAAGGAATAATTTAAAATATGTTGTTCGAAATCGCAAAAAAATTGAGATAGCGACATTCGACATAATAAGAATCTACTGTATATATTATACATATAAACGAAACGGAAATTTTCAACTGACAATAACTATTTTTTAATTTTTTTTTTTTATCCAAAATTGAATAATTGTAGATTTTGTTTTCACATAAAATATGTAAATACACATTTCCTAGGCTTTTTATAATTTTGCACTTATTGAGAAATTTACATATGTTTGAATTTTATTAATTTATTATTTTTAATTACTAACAATAAAATAACAAATTATTCAAAAACAAAACTAACAAATATTTAAAATACAGTAATTTTATTTCCAAGGCTTTTAAAATTACCATTTTTACAAAATGAATCGAAAAACATTTTAAATTCTAAAGGTTAAGGTTTAAAAATGTATTACAAGACTCTTTGCAAGTTTTTTAATGACAATTCAAAAAAAAAATTAAAACTACTTGAAATTTTATGTTTTTTATATTTGTTATTAATCTATGTATGATTTCTAAAATAAATTATTCAACCTTTAGCTATGAAAAATGTGTAAACAATTAACTACAAAACAGTTTGCAATGTTTGACGATATTTATCAACATTTTATTTTCAAACGCTATTAAAAATAAATAAAGCCTATGTATTTTTAATATTTTTCAATTGCTCTTTAATAACTTATATGGAATATTGTGTTAAATTTTCAAGCTGTTTGCCAAAATCTAAAAATGTTTACCAATACTTTGTAAAAACTTTACTTCGATAATATTTTCAATAATATAAATAGCTTAAAGTTAGGTTAATTATTTTTTAAATGTGATTTAATATATAACATTTCACCTTCCCTGGGGGGAATATATATAATAGTACTTATATATTTAGTAACTTTATATATTAAATCACATTTTAAATATAATCACAGTTAATACTTTTTTAATTAGACCAACGAACCAAATAACTATGTATATACTACAAAAAAAGATATTGAAGTTGATGATTTTTTCTTGAATCGTTTTTCACTAATGATTACAGGTACACAAATTAAAAAAATAAAGAAAAACGCTAATAATTTTAAAATCAATACATCCGTCGATCATTCTTAACATATGTATAGCTGTGTTATTATTTTAGTTTTAGGTTAACATTAATAACCAAATACTATTATATATTATTACTTAAGATATATTTCACAAATTAATAGTGTTAAAAATCTAACAGTTTAATTTTAAAATAATTACATTAATATCAAAAATCTTTTTAATTTATTTAAATGATTGTCATAATTAACCAAAGTCAATAATAACAGCTTTTTACGATTTGAATTATTTACAACATCAATAATTTATATACATATATTATCATCAAATTGTTGCTCATTATAGGACAAACGTTTGTCTTTAAAATTATATTTTAAAAGAGTATTGTCTGCCTCTTGTTTGTTTCACTCATAATATTTTATTTAACGTTCTTATGAAAAAAAAAAATAACTAAAAATGAACGTACTTTATTAAAATAATCACACTTTTAGAGAGTACATTTATTATACAAAAATAGAATACACCAAAATATTAATATTTTTTCCACTAATAAAAGGCTATATAATATATATAAAAAAAAAATGTATATAAAAAAAATAAAATTAATGTCGAAACTTTATATTTTACATTTAAATGTAAAAAAAATATATTCAGAGAGAAGATATTATAATTAATATAGAATATGCGTTTCTATAACAATCACGGATCAATACATTTATTATTAGTTGTTTTTTTCACCGAGTAAATTATTTTTTTATAAACTCAGGAATAAAGTAATCATCAAATTAAAATTACTTGTACCTACTAGATATAAATAACGAACAATTTAAATCTTCAGAAATAGTACATTTTTGTATTGCATAACAGCAACAGTCAAAATAAGATAATATTTGATAAATTTCAAATAAAAGGATACATAACTACAAAATTATAGTAAATATTAATATTTAATCTATTGATACGATTAAAAGTAGTTAAACGTTGAATTTATATAAAAAAAAAATTAAATACACATTGATTTTCATAATAAGTATTATTAGGATCACCTATGTTAAAAATTTAGATAACTTAAATAACTAAAACAAAAATGTATGTTATAATAACATATTTTATTGTATGTATTTTTATTACACACTCTTTTCAATTTCGTCATTTTATCATTTATGTATATAGTATCTATAAAAAGCTAAACTTAATCATAACATAAGCAAATATGTTAGATTTATCTCTAGATTAAATTTTTTAAATAACAATTTTCAAACATCGAAATTATACAATAAAATTATACTCAATTCACTCATCTGTCCAAAAATATAAAATTCAAATTTGGATACTATGTATGTAAAAACTGCTAAAAACTGACAAGCAGAAAATTAAAAAATTGTAACCCGTTTCCAATCAGATAATAATTTTTGCATTTGATTTATGGTTCGTTATACATTTTTGCGATCCATAAAATTTGAAAACGAAACAATAACCACATTAAAAATGGTTATCTGTCCTAAACTATATTTAAATAATAAATGACAATAACCAATCATTATCAACCTACATCAGATATCCATATATTAATGTTTAAAAACTAATTACAAAACTAATGAAAACAATTAACCTTCATTAACATCAAAAAATATAGAAAAGCAATATAAAAAAAAAGAATATCAATAAATTGAATGTAATCAACCTAAGCTCACATTTAATTAAGCTTAAGAGTGAAAAAACCCCTAGCTCAAGTCGAACTTGGACGAATTCAATTTAATCAACTATTATTGTCAAATGAACCATTACCAAGAATCTTAAATCAAGTTTATTGTCTTTAAAAACAAATCATAATTAATATCCAGCTTGATTTGTATTTGTATTTTTTAAACAAAAGTTTTGTACAATCAAAAAACAATTATTACGTAGTTAGGCGAGGTTATTATAAGTTATATCAGTCCAATTATAATTAACACTCTATTATTACACAAAATATTTGTGTAAACAGTCGTTATTTTTAATATTATTTTTATTTATTATAAATTAATGAAAAACATGTATTTATTATAACTAATTATGTATTTCATTTTAGAATAATCATTGATACTACTATACGTATCAATAATTGTCATTTTTTAGATTTTTACCAGTACAACAATATTATAAGAACTGTAAACTATTGATAAATGAATAGACAGTAATAAATTTTTATGAGTGCTTCATGTGCATATTATTGTAATAAATTCTTTTTTGTATGCATACAATTATTGTATACAAGATTTTAATTTTATTCATCGATTTTTAATAACTTATTGTTATTATTTAGTGTTGTTATACTGTATAGCCACTCATATATCATGGGAGGTACAATAATTTTAACGTGAATTATATAAATTAAAATAATGCTCTCAAATAGAATATAAAATCTTTGATTTCTTTTATCTGCTATACATAATTTCTTATAACAAATGTTGTAAAACGATCACATTTGTCATATTATTACTCAATAATTATTTTTATTTGTATTATAAAATATTATACTATCCTACACATTTTACTTATTTTGGGTAAACTTCTAGCAATTTTATTTTACATTGATTAGTCACCATTTATTATTTTTACTAAATACATTTCTAAAAAAAAAAAAAAAAAATAACATTTTTTTATAAATTGTATCAACAAATTAAACATAGATAATGTACAAATTGAACCTATGTATAATAAAATATAGTAGATCACTAAAGATCTACAGTAATAATATATAATATATACAATTTAATAAACTAGTGACATCTAACACAATTTTACGTAAATATAGATTTACCATCAAATCTATTTCCACGCTACACCAAGCTAGAAAACTTTTCAAGTTAGGAAAGATTTCAGCATAATAATAATTAATGCTGGTGTGAACATTAATTATAATTTATAATAAGTAATGAATATTCAATCAAAATAACTCGTGAGAAGTTTACAAGTATGATCTACAATGTGTAGTCTACTTTGTGAAAATGAATCTATTAAATTCATCATAATATGTCTTTCAGTATAAATTCAACTTTATGATTGACAATAAATATTATTAACAAGTAAACTATTCCTATATTTTATTAGTATGATTGAATCAGTTTTTTTTAATGTCTACAGCAATAACATTGTATATAATATTAATAGGTATTAGTCTGAAGTCAACTGAAACATTTCAATTATCATAATAGATTGTAGAATTAATTATCTACTGATATTATATAATTTCTATAAATATTTTATTTATTTAATATGTAACTGATGTGTTGGAAAAATACATAAGTGAAAAATTACTGAAAGTAATTGCACCGAGTTAAAACTTAAATAAAAAACAGGATCAGGCTTTTGTCATATATCGTTCAAATAATAATAAAATAATGATTGGTCAATTATACGATCTAGGTTCTCATATCTTTATAATACGTAAATTAATTTATTTTAAATTTCAGATTCATAATCGTTCTACCGAAATATTACTTGTATCATAAATTAGTTATACCTGATATATTATACAATCGATATTAAAAATTATAATACTTGCCTAGCTAATATTCAGTTATGATCAAAATTCTGCTTATTTTGTTCTAATTCTTGTAAATATTAAAACAAATTTAATTAATACAATATTATCAAAGACCCTCAAAAATAACAATTTATTGTTGAATGTATAGCATCATGAACACTCGACGTCCTTTGATTTCAGTTTACATTGATTGTGCTATATTATAACTACCAATTTGAGTTTAATTTAATTTATTAAATGAATACGTTATAAATATGATATTTAATAATTCAGTTTTAATCATTATCTATTGACAGTATATTATATTATGTATTTAAATTAACATCTGCGAAAAGCATTCAATGGTACCTACTATCAAATCATTCAAATCGTATAAAATAAATAATAAAATTACACATACCGTTGAATTGGTTGGTTAACCGTTTCATAAAGTTAACAGGAACCTACAAATCTTATACATTTTATGTAAGTAAGTTCAGAAATGTAGTGAGATCATTAGGAAAATGATTAAATTTAAATTTTATATTTTTATGTTTAACTACCGTTTGTGCTATCATGTTGAATAAAATCAGAATTATGGAAAATATTTAAAGCATTTTTAACTTACAAAGTATAAATCTTTAATTGATCCAAATGAATTATTAAAGCCTTTCTATTTTATTTTTTAATATGAAAATTAATCAGTTTTTAAAACACTAAAATATAATTTAAAATTTATAATATAATAATTAACAACTATTAATACTACCGATCTTCTTTTTTTTTTTTTTGCTCTGAAATTAATTTAAAAATATTAGTTTTCGTTGGATACGGTTCCCGATTGTATTTAAATAAAAAAAAAACCCTGCAGGTAAGCTAAAAACAACTACCTAGGTATTCAATACACAAAAATCAAGAACCATTTATTTGAAACAACTAAAATATAGAGACCATTAAAAACTTCATTTAACAGATGCTAATAATTTCAATACGTTCAACGTACTCTCTATATCCACTACAAGACGCCTCGGCGATGTTCTTGAACCGTAAGACAAAACGTTCATTCTTGTATTCATGAACTATCCTACATATATAAATAAAATACTTCAGGTGAGATACTTCAGGTGAGTTAGGAAAACGCATCGTCATTTTTGGTGTTAGATTACAAAATATTTGCCCTACACTCATCGGTAAAACAATGGCCGTTGTAGGTGTTTGCCGTGAAAAATAAATAATATGTGTGTATAATGTACATTAGTGCGGCGTACGTAAACGGATAACGAAAAAATTGAAAAACATGTCAAGCCAAATACGAAACGAAAAAGTTATTTTTTTTTTTTCGTTTAAGTAAATTTGCAGTTTACGTATCTCCAAGTTTGACGTCTATAAAATATAATATTAACTCCAATAAATGTCGTTTGTTATGAATGATAATAATTCTAAGCAAACACATAATTTTGTCTAATATATCATACAGGTATAATATGCTTTAGCGGTTTGGTACCCGAGAACTTAATTTGAATAAAAAAAAAAAATCTTATAGAGTTAAAATATAAAATATAAATTAAGGTTGGGAAATATGGCCACAGTTCCACACTACCCTATGCTTATTATAATATCATTAACATAACAAACATTTTTTCATAATAACAACGTACATACCTTCTAGTCGAAATAACAATAAATTATATTTTCTTATTTTCTTGCATCGTTCTTAATCGAGTAAGAAAACTAAATAGAAATATGTATCTTTTTTAGACTCTGAGCAGAGAGATGAATGTATTAGTTTTAAGATGATTTTTTTTTTTTGTTGAAAGACACGTTTTATAATAATATCACATATTTTTCATAATCAACGTAGTATAAAAATAGCATTAGTTTAATAAATACTAATAAGTACATAATAAAAATAATTTTGTTATTAATAATTATTATCTCTACGGAAGTAAAAGGTACTCATTTCATAATATACATTAATTATTTTTAATGTTTTTTTTTTTTTAGAACGTACAAAGTTCACATATTTTTAGTAAAAATAATGTTGGTGCCTAATGAAAAATTACAACGAAAAATCATTACACTTATTGTTAGCAATAATAATATATTATCTAATAATATATACTTTTTAAAAAGGTGAGTGTATTCTATCATGACTTTCAAAAAACACATGATAATATCTCATTAATGTTAAAACGTTTACATTAAAACGTGATTAATAAAACAAAAAAAAAAAGATCACACCCTACAAAACGTCGAGTGGAGTCGATTTAGGTTTTTTTTTTAAATTAAAATAGTTTCTAGTGTTCGGTGATACGGTACGGATAATTGTGTTTCAAATGTTTCAATCGAACACGAACTTAGTGAGTTATGTTTGATACACCTCGCGAGCAAAGTGCTGCGAGCGGGAGAAGTGAATCGGACAGCAACAGGTGGAAAACAAACTGCGTGTCGTAGTTGTGTACAGTGCGCCCTTTCAATTATGTCCGAACCGTCGGACGTCCTGAGACGGTCCATTAAAATATTATGTTAAATATTTGAAGAACTCGATACGATAACGCACAATGGATTACGTATTTGTAAGTGTGTACCTACCGTCAGCCAAATGCCACGGCACAATATAATATAATATTATAATAATATTATGACGCAATACACGATATTTGCTTTGACAGTGTTCCGCGTGGGAAGCGCGCATATGGCACGTCATATTATATCATATTATTATTATTATTATTGTTGTAGTCGGTCTGTCGGCCTCTCCTTCTCATACCTATTTGACACGAGCGTTATTATTATCGTTATTATTGTAAAAATGCACCGCGAGTCGGTCGTCGAGGCCATTCGGTTCGACTGCCGAGACCTTCCTTCCGGACCACTATTATAATATACGACTGTGACTGTCTGAGAGCAACTCCACTTTCGTGTAAGCCACGTTTTAGTGTGCGTGCGCGATATTATTATGATAATAGTATGTATTGTGCACTACGTAGTAGGTATACTAATATGTGTGACCGTGAAACAGGTCGGATTCGTCGTTATTCGGTTGAAAACTATATAAACAAATATATAATATTATAATATATTCTACGAAATATAAGTAATACGACACTCGTCGTGCACCAGGATTGTTGTTTTCTGCGCGTTTTTAATATCGATTTGTCTCGAAAATACGTAAATGTACACAAGAACGATGTCATATCGTTATTTGACAATATACACGCTCGTATATCGTCGCCAAACAAGAGGTGCACGTCATCTTATCGGAAAACTGGAGTATGAAAACGATATTATAAAACTCAAATGCGCAATATTTAACGTATTATTATGTACCAATGACGTAAACAGGACGAAAATAAACACACCTTTTAATTTTGCAATACTTTTAATAATAACAAATAAATAAAATATAAATCTGAAAAAAATCCATTTTTAAAAATTTCTTAATAAATTTAAAATTGATTTGAATTCGAAACATATTATTATTTATTATAATTCTAAGTGTATTTGACTGTTTTCGTATTGAATTTATATAATAAACGTATTAGTTCAAAGTGTTTAAACAAATATAACATAAGATCACATTTTCCCATTTATCAAACAATAACGTAGGAAGATTCATTAAATATATCCTAAATAAGATATTTACTTACTAAAGGTTGTCATTAACATCAAACATTTATAAGATATGGTAGGTATTAAATAATATTAATTTTGTGTTTAAGCGCATATATTATATCTCAAAGCTTCTTGTGCGATTCAAACATCTACAAAATTGAGATTACTTTTTATAAAATTTAGAAAGTTACTAAATTTATCTGTAAGTTTAGAAGTCGAATAATTCCATGTACCGTTATATCGATCGGATGGCATGAGGAAACTATGTATTGATTTTACAGTGGAATGTACATTTTTTATTATTACGTATGTCCGTGATAACGATATTAGGTAAGGAGTACTTAAAATTCAAAGTTATAGGTGTTTATATTGTTATTACTGAATACAGTATAACAAAACAACGTGTGAATTGAATGCACTTAAAAACTATTAAATATGCATGCATAATACATATATGCACTAAAAATTGACAAAATATGCTTAAAAATATACTCTAAAAATTCTTAAAATATGCTTTTAATTTTCAAAAATATGCAAAAAAAACTATTAAAATTTAACTTTTATTCTCATTTTTTATTAATTTTAGTTTAAATATTAGTAATATTATAAATTGATATGCTTGCATGAGTATATGACTTTTTTGGCTTGACTAGTCTTGATCTTCGTTGTATACAAAATCTATAATAATATATGCTTAGAATATACTTGAAATTATATTATAATATTATATATTTTATACATTTAAAATAGTTATTGCATTGTGCAATCAACGATTTTTGTCATCTGTTATGTACTTGTTGAAATCAGTAAATTAATTTAATCTCGACTTCAAGAGTACAATAGTCAATAATACACGTTAAATACCCGATTAAAAATAGAATAGTACGAAAAAAAGCATTTATATAAAAAAAACTCGTTAAAACATGCATTTATACTTATGAAATATCCAAAAATATGCAAAATAAGATGTGGTATTTGAACTATAAATAAGTCAAAACAAATTTTGGATGAATCCATTTTATTATACGGTGTAGCAAAAAAACATACAAATGCATTAAATTCACAGCCTTGGTTTTAATGAATTTAATATCAATTATTTTTATAATTTTCGATAGCCGGAAACAAAAAAACAATACAATTAGAGCTATCTGGAAAATAATAAACCAAGAAACTCTATAACTTGACTTACATTATTAGGTTTTTATCATTGAATATAAGTGATTTTTATGTGTATGGTTTTTAGCTTATTGTTGGAATACAGTTAAAAAATAGCGCATATCAAATAAGCTTTTTATTTTTTGAATAAATTATTGAAACGGATATGTTAAGTACTGCGGAATATCACAGGAGTATGGGTATTAAACACTCTTCACTTTTTTCACCTTGAAAATAAATATTAATTATATACTATTATAAGACAATATTGTGAATAGTGGCATTCGAATAACTGGTTGTAACGGAATAGTAATCATAATATAGTAGTTTTAATTTTTAAAACGTATATCATATTTTAAATGTTTGAAAAAAAATAATACTGTTTTTTAACAGTATATTAGTAAATATTAGGCATTTAATATATTATCATAAACCTAATCATTATTATACCAAAGGAATAAAAATGAATATTATAAAAACAACTTTATAGTCTAACTGCAAATTGCGTAATTACATTTTAAACAGAGAACAAAATATATTTACCATACGATTTGTATAGAATCTATAATTATTTCAAAATGCGTTAATTCCATAAATTTCAATGCAGAATATTGCTTATAACATTCTGCGATTTTACGGGATACACAACAACAACAAAGAAAACAGAGCAAGTGAAATATTATATAGGCTAATTGAACAGAACGCAGAGAATAATATCGGGGTGACGGCAAACGAGAATATTAAAAATCCAATTAAATGCTTACGGCAAGGTCCTATACAATAACTTTAACCATGATCTCGGGAACTATTTATGGACCGCTGGAATGTAATATTATATTTTGGTTACGAACAATATAAAATCTTCATCGATTTCCGTAGATCATTATAATTTAATGCGTTTATTGGCTAATAATGATTGAACAAAGATCTCTAATCTGATTGTAATTTCATTACTACTTCAATCGCCGCGTGTATCGTCTTTTTAAGATATAAATCTTGAACCGACTATTATAAACAATACGTCTCGCTGTATTCAGCTGTATCGCCCTGACCATATGAAAATAGTTTTTTTTTTTTTTAATTCGTATTTCAAACAATCATTTATCGGTAAAATGCCATAATATATAATACGATAAAACGCCAAATACTCTCTATAAGCTGCTATAGATCAAAACCGTTTAAACGAAACGAATTCTGACATTCGATAAGTACGAAAAAAAAACACAATTTATTCAAAAATATCCTTGAATTTATTTTATAATAACATCTAACGACTAATAAGACACGAAGGGCACAAAAGTAATTCAATGAAAAAGATAATCAATCATACAAAAATGTGGCTTACATATTGTATACCGATATTATGTATACTTACTTAATAAAATAAGTTGCGTAAACAAAGTACTTAAATTTAATGTAATACACTATGTGTGCGTATTATTTGATTTAAGAAAAAGCGAAAGATATTTTAAGAATAATTGAGTAAAAATAATTCGATAAAATTGTTTATATTATATTAAACGAACAATACTATCACCTACAGGAAATTTAACTTAATTTTATATGCACCGCGTGTCTAATGTTTGTGTAAAATATTTATGACGTGAGTCTAATTGACAAGTGTACAATTTGCAGATCAATATCAATTAGCCGTATGGAAAAATGTAATAGTTAAACAATAAAATAATCCTATTAGTGTTAATTGTATTCAAGGTAGAATATAAATCAATAATCTGTTCATTGTTGTAGTTTTAATAACAATATCGCCAACCAAATTAATATATCGACAAACAACATATTATTATTGTTAAATTTGTTCACTAATATAATACCTAAATAAAAAAAAAATTATTAATGCAATATATTAATATAAATAACTCGAGTCACTCCTGGAGTTTTTCACATAAAATTTATCGTCTCCGTGTAAACATACCCAAATATTATATTTAACTGCCAATTATTGTAAATTTTAAGTACCATTTTGTTAAACGGCCATTATTTTTTTTTATATGCTGTCAACATACCACATAAACTTTACAGGTACATAATCGATCTGAAAATCAAAACGTATAGTTAACAGTTTGATGTAACCATCCGGTTTGACCATCGTTGTCAAAATTCCGATAGCCGCCATAATTTTCGCGTTCTTCGAATTAAATTAATAATAATATGACAAATATGTTTTCGGGTATCGCCTACCCGACGTGATCGAGCACCCCGAGAAATTCCAAAACCTCGCGCCCGAGAGACCGAGGCGATTTCAGAATTTAACGGCAGCGTAAAAATAAACGCTATCCCCCGCACTCGCGCGTCGTGTTCGGTACAAAAAGCAAATTAGAATATCATATTTTAAATTCCACATATCGCCACGCCCGTGCAAATTCGTACAACGACTAAAATGTCACGAACATAATAACATTATTATTGTACACATCTCGCGAGTGGATTGGATACACACGACGTGTGTTGTAGTTGTACACCATTGACCCGGTTACTGTGAGGTCTGGTAATAACAGGCCATATCGTATACGCTCGTGTGGGCCGAGAGAGAAGACGACGCACAGTTGCGGGTACAACCGTACCGTAGTCGTTTGTAATGATATTTCGACTTTTAAATCGCGTCGAACTTTCGAGACCATCGCGTACTTACAAAGCATCGTTGGGGGTTGTTTCAAGATCCCGGCCTTCTGTGGTCCCCGGCATCTCGGAGCACGTCAAATAAAATATTATATCAGCGTACAGATAGACAGATAACTATTAGCATATTATACAGTCGAGTCGCGATAACTCGAAAAACTTGACAACTTGAATTTTTGTTTATCCCCCTAGAAGCATAAATCATGACGTGTAAATTAATATAAATTCGAGTTGGATGTATCGAATAATGCGTACTATATCGAAGCGGATTTTTATCTCCCTTCGCCTTCGAGTTATATCGCGACTCGACTGTATCGTACAAATGTGTATAGATATTTTGCTGTCGTAAAAGATAGCCCGTAACGCCGTCGATTGTATATTGTAGTTATTTATGAAATATAGACGATAATATTTATCAAGTATTGGGTGGGTCTTTTGATTTTATTCGCCGTGAACATCTCTGGTATTATTCGAAAAGCAGCCGGGTGAACAAAAATTAATTTATTTTCCTTGTTTAAATTTCAAAGTTTGCTAATTATTAAAAGCGGTGTTTTCGAACACGGAAACTGAATTTAACCGCCATAACTTACTATAACGCACAAATGCCTACGCGATGAAAAATAGCACATTATATTTTCGACGGTTTGAAATGTCGAGGCAACTACCGAAAAACGTATTTGTACGACGATCGCCGACCGATTTGGTTCCAACGACGACGTCCGGGCGCATTGTTAAAATAAACCATAATATAGTAATAATACTATAGGTATTTATTGTTGAAAAAACCTACACCTACAACGGTCGTCTCTGTACCATTTGTTCGCTATTTGCCACGGCGTGTCGAATCGTCTAAAAGCTCATCCTGTTGGGAATCGGATTTTTATCCAGAAATCCGGCATATGGGTCCGTAACGATGCAGGGCGAGAGGAAAGTGTTCGAAACGAACGGAATACGTCGCATTACAAATATCTCTGTGTTTACACACACATTACACACATAACGTATATATATATATATATATATATATATATACACGTGTACTGTGTTTATTACCTCTAATTCCACTGCGCCCTCTTCCTGCACCGCCACGCGTATAGATTTCAAACTGACTAAATCCATGAAATTCAACCAATGATTCCACACGATTCCAAGATATCTGTATATGCGTGTGCACACGAGTATGTGTGTGTGTGACTTGATGGTGGACTTGTGCAGTAGGGTATGGAACAAAATAAAGAAAGAAAGAAAGAAAATAAATAAGTATAACATATAGTATGATGTGCCTTTTGTCATTGTTTACTTATATAGGTCCAGTGGTGTTTACACGGGTGATATAGTTCAATGAAGTGATTTCAAAATTGACATTTGACTAATTTGATAACTACCTACATATTTTATTGAAATATTTGTCAAAAATGATATCTTATAAATCGTATTATATGATCATTGAGAAATAAATTATTTATTTAATTTTTAACTAGTACGGTATCAACAATAGGTTGCCTCTTTCAACACAACAGTCGTATACTAATGAATATCCTCCAACTTATTATTTTCATATACATCTTTTTCCGAAATTAATATTTTGTTAATGGCATTAAAAAAAAAATAATAAATTTGTTAAAAATTAAATTGAATTAATTCATAATACAAAATTAATATGACCTTATAATAATACATAAATCGTTTGCTAAAATAAAATTGTAATGAATATTATACAATCACGTGGGTATTTGAGAAAAAATGTTGATTCGATAAAGATCAATCAATATTTTGAATTTTTGTTACGACAGCACACCGTTATTGTAGGTAGTATACATAATTTCTATCAAAAATGTACCTTACCCTTTTCTATATATTTTAACCGCACGTTTACGGCAAAACGCCGTATTTGTTATTATAAAATATTATACAGCAAGTTTATTTAGTTATTTGAAAATATTAAAAAATAGTGCGATATAAAATACGAGTATATACATATTAAAAACATCATTTTTGTAGCAATAATAATAGAACCAATCTGTACTAAATCTGAAGTCGTGCGTTTGCCAGATACGTGAAGTATTTACTACGCCTAAATTGTTTTTTATGTTCTATGTAGATTTTTTTTAAAAAAAACCTTTAAATTTTACTGGTATTGGATGAAAAAGTAAGGTTCCTACACTATAAGTACCTACTATTTTGGCTGAAACACGTTACGCCGGTCATGTACAGAACGATACTGATAGGGACAATATTAATACACACATATTATTATTATTACATTGCATATCTATCAATATAATTTGTAACTTTCAATGTTATTGATTAGGTGTACAGTGACAACTATGCATTTTATTTCATTATAATTTCTAACACGACTCGGCACAGGCTACAAATCACATTTTCGACAACCTGCCGCAGCGGTAATTGTTTAAATTACTGTTTTCCTTGAATAAGTCTCCGCCGAATGACCGCGACCCATGGCTGGTATGATCGGGTAAACACAACTTCGGTCGTAGTCTATAGTCTAACCCTGATCGCCGCCCCACCACGGCAAATAACTATACGTATCTGTCTGACCTGACGGTACGTTGCGATAATAACGCATGATGACGTGATATTGTATACTTTGATATTACATACAAGGTGATTGTTTATCAGTGAACAGTAGTAGTCCTTTTTAGGTAAATGCATTTGTTTTTGAAGAATAATTTTGCTCAAAATTTGAAGTCGTTTCAAAGTGAAATTGTTCAGAAAATATAATATACATTTTGAATTCCCGCAGCGAACTATTTTTCTGAAAATAAATTTAAAAAATCGAATTTCGAACCAGTTATAAAAAAATATTTAAAATTTAGATGACGAGCGGAGTAGAACGTGTCATTAACATTTTGTCCTCTGCCACTCCGCTTATAGTCGCGCCTTAAAAATAGAAACTCTTACACGACCGATATTCGATTTGTACATCAAAAACGACTGGACGATATTGCCGTACTTCGAAAAACGAACTAAAAAGCGTTCGTTGTCATAATATTTGGAGTGATGGTGAATAACTCGATAGAAAAAAATAATAATAATTGAAAAAAAAGTTCTTCCGTAACGATGACTCGGGACGATATGTACAAAAACATAATATTATTGTACCTCTATTATAATAGGTACGTTTAACGAGTGAAAACTGCCGAATAATACATCACACCCTGTACGTACGGCCACCGTCATCGGACGTAGCCTACGGACGACGACAAAACGATTTAATATTATTATTATTATTATTGTTATTATTATCATATTGCCGTTGCGTTCGCGCGCGCGACCGGGTGGAGGGAAAAGCGACCGCCGAGGGCCGACGAGTCGTGCGTGTACGCGTGCGGCGATTACCGGCGCAGTGACATCCGAATACTCCGACACTATGCGCCACCGGTTCGTCCTGTCCATGCTGCTATTGTTGCCGGCCGTCCGGGCCGCGGTCCGTGCGAACGACGGAGGCTCGACGCGGCCGAAAAACGGTACGTTTTACACGCACATCGTCTAATATTTTGTTGTCGTCGACAATAACTACTGTTAACAAAATCGGTCGGTCGCGGCAGGAAATCTCGGGCATCGTTGGGCACCTCGACCGCCGATTAATAGGAAATAAAAAACTTATAAATATTATTATTATTGTAATAATCGTGACGGGTACAGTGCGCGACTATGATATTATTATTATCGTCGTCGGTTATTTGACCGGATAAGTATAATAATAATAATTGCGTTTTTTTTTTTTTTTTTTTTTTTTTATTACCAATTTTGACGTTTTCCGTCGACATAATATTTTCGTTTTGATTTCATAGTGATTTAAGATTTGTGCTTTTATATCGTATAAAATTAACAATTTTATACCCATATATCTCATTAATTGGTATCTGATAATGACTCATCGTCGAGTTATTCGTGCAATTATATCTTAACAAATTCCATACCGTGTTTTTTTTTCAACGTCACTTCTTATATACTGTGCTGTAATTTTATCTGTTTTTATCGTAACACCAATTTAAGTAAAATCTTAATTATATACGACATTTTTCTACTTTCAAATTATTTTTAAACGCCGATTTTAGGACTCGCGTCAGGTGGGTTAAATGGGACACGTGTCCAAGACCTCGAGTTTAAAAGTTATTGGTAACAACGTCATAATCCTAATTGGTGGCAAATAATTGGAAAAATAATATTTTTAGAAACTTGAACATATTTATGAAAAATATTATTTTTAGAAATGTAGGTAATCATATTTTTTGGAAAAATAATAATCGCGTAAACAATTCGTCTAATTAAACGGTCTTTCTGATTGAGACCATCGTTGTGACGATATCTTACACTTTTACAGCCGGCGACGATGACCCCGAACAAGTCATTAATCAATACTATTCCTAAAATAATTTGTAGTCGTGGTTATACTATATATATATATATATATAGCAGTGTCAGATTTAGGGTGAATTCACAGTAGGCTGAATGCTGAAGCACAGGCGCCCCCACAAATTTGAGCCCCCAAATTTCGTAATTATTTAACAGTAAATACAAAACAATTCGTTTTATTTGAATTTACACATAGTATTAAAAATGAATATTGTATAGTAGTACTATGGAACTTTAATTTTAATTTTAATCGTCGTACACTATCACCACGTAGATCGTAACAATATTATCGAAATCACGAATACACAATTTTCTACTTACGAATCTGTTACGTAGTATCAACGATTAAATTAAAGCAATTGAACTAATTAAAATGTTGGAAACGAAAAAAAAAAGTTTAAAAAAAGTTTTTTTAAATGAAACCAGAAAATTTAACAATTTCAGCAAGGCGCATTTAATGTATAAAATAAGAGAAATAAAAGATTGTTTTCCAAATGTTTAACTAGTTCTTTGCATTTACCTTGTTATTATGAAAGAAAACAGCAGTAGTGAAAGACGATTTTCTAAGACATATAAAAATAGATTTCGTACTTCTTTGGGCAGAGAAAAACTTAAACAAGTTGAAAGAAAGTCTAAAATTTAAAAAAAAAACTTCATTTTCAAAGTGTGATTGATAGTTTTGTGAAAATAAAATAAAGAAAAGTTTAAGACATATGATTTTAATTATTGCTTAAAATTATTATTTGTATTACCTACTAATTTAAGTCACTTACACTAATATTGCAACTTGTATTTTTATAATACAACTCCTTATGATAATATTACTAGCCCAATTTAATTTTTTAATTACAAATATATGATTATTATTAAGTAAAATTAAATAAGTAGTACCCTAGGTACTGCATAAATATTAATTAATGTTATTTAATATGCAAAAACCACATACCTAATCTTACCCTGCTAAATAAATAGTCGTAATACCTATGACAACACGTGCGAGCGTGGTGTTCACTTTAAACGGACATTAAAGGACTCAATCAAATATTAATTTCTCATAGGACTTCAGGCAAAACGCCTAATACAGTATTATTATCAATTTCATGTTTCCCAAATTGTTCAGCCATAGTTCAAGTGCCCAAACACTCACTTTTTTGTATTTTTTCATATTTATTTTTATTATTATCTTTGATTTGAATGTTTCAGATGATGACTCATCGATCAACAGCCTAGAAGATGTGGACCTCAGTTGCGACGGGGGTAGATGCGAACCAGATGTACAAGACGTTTCCACATCGAGTTGGACTACCACCAAAAAACGTAAGTAATCTACTCCGCTTCCATTGTCTCGGCGAATAAAAAACCGTTGGCTAAAAACTACTTTCTTAATTTTTCCATGGTTTTCAAAGAAGATTTGAAAGTCTATGTCATTTTCCAGGTAAAACTCATTAGTTTGAAAACATTTTAAAGAAACTACATGCCTATAGGTCAAACAACTTACAAAGGTACAAAAGAACTATTAAAATAATGATTTCGCAACTTCTTTTTCCATTTACTAAAACTGCGTAAATCTGTCTACGTAGAATCAATAAAATAAGTTTTTATTTAAAATCTGATTTATTTTTAAAAACCATACGCAATCTTCATTTCGTAATTTTATATTATAAATAAAATACACACAATGAAAAATGAAAATTCAAGTTAAAGTATTTTTAAGTTAAATATTATGCTACTGCCTTTTGTAGTAAAAATAACTCTGAAAAATTAATTACATTTAATTCAAAATTCAAAATATTTTGAAAATTTATGGAATCGGGAATACGATCATAATATGCTACGTATTTCTAAAGGTTGACCGTATACATAAAATTATATTTTCACTATTTATGTTTAAATAATTTAATTACAAAATAAAGTATAATAGGTAAACAAGAATACAAATAAAACTACATATTATAATATATTATTCGTTTGTTGTCTATGTCACTATGCGTACATTTATCAGAAGAAAATGTTGTCCATATTTCTTATTTTAGTAGTATTATGATTGTATCAAAAGCACATAGCAGCGTGCAGTTCAATCAAACAAATATTTGCTATGCATTATAACCCGTTTGTTCGGCAATCAACCAACGTATGTGATCTTGTAGTTGTTCCTTCTTGATTTTTTTTCAATATTTATAATACGTGCATTTATTGTATACGTTTATAAAATCTCATAAAATCTAAAGCAAATACGTCTTGCCCACATTATTATTTACAGGGTCATGAATATTCTATGAGCTCGAAAAAGTTTTATTTTTATCTACATAATATATATACGTATAGTTAGATTTTACAAGTCCACTAAATTCACGACCTCCGTGACTTTCGACAATTTTTTGTTGTGACGGTTGTCGTCGTCACCTTTTGATCTATCATGGCCAAACTATCCCCGCCACCATCCATCGTGCCAACCCCATATCACGTATTTCACTTATTTCACGCACTTTTTTTTCTTTCAAAAATTTCCACCGATATATCCATCTTTTTGTGTTCAATGGTACGTAGTTTTCAGTAGAAAAAAAAACGGAAATCTAGTACCTCACTTCTTCACTATCGTTAACCTTTTTCTCTTAGGTGCATATTTTTTGTACCATTCATTTTATTTTACTTTCGATTTCTTTTATGCGTACATACAGGAAATGTTTTTCAATTCGACTTATAAGGTTTTATATGGACTATTTTTCATCTGGGCTATGGAGTCAAATAATATATTATCTAAATCTCACCAATAGTTAGTCTTCTATATTCGATATGTTCATATTAATTATTTATAAATAACAACTATTATTTTTATACAGGCATACTTGGGTTACATAATATTAGCGGTTTAAAGAAATGGTTACCTATTTGTTTGTACATATTATAAACTATATTTACGTTTTTATTTTTCAAAATATAAGACTTTAAACAATTTAAAAAAATACTTTATCACCCCATAGATGTAAGTATGAGTGTTTCGATTTTTATAAAATTTTGACACATCGAATTTACATTTCCATATTGTTTATAAGGAAAAATTTCAACTAAAAACATAAATTATAATGGGATTTTGATATTCTTTATTGAATAAGTTTTTCCATTCGTGTGGTATAATATAATATTTGTTCATGTCTCGTTTGAATTTAATTTGATATTTTATTTAAGTTATAAGCATATTTTAAGTAAGAAATCCGTAAATTTTAATTGGCTCGTTTCAGCTTACACATACTGAATATAATTTGTAAGCACGCGTTTGAACCACGTACCTTACTATCTATTGAGTTAAAAAAATGATACAATATAATTAATTTTTAATTTCTTACATTTTATTGAATAACAATTAAATATTTAACCAAATCTAACAGGCCTCATTGTTTTATATTTTTCTCAAAATTAAATTATAAATAATAATACATCAGAATCACTTATTTTTATCATATCCTTGTAATAAATTAATAAAAAATATATTAAATTTTTTGTTATGTATAATTTAATAGATTTGAATTGTGTATGAAGACATGAAGTAAATAAAATAAGAAACTAATTTTTTTTTACAACAATAATAGGATTCAATTCTACGGATATTTCTTTTCCAGAAACTCATTATTAAGAAATCATAAAAAACTTCATGCAAAAACTCTATTTATTTTATACTTTTATACTAAAGATTATATTATTATAAACACGTTTAAATATAAATTTAATAATTTAGGTATCAAAAATAAAAAGTTTTGATTATACGATGAAGCATTAAAGTAGGCGATATTAATATTTGTTGCCAAATTTATTATGTTGTATTAATCTACCAATAAGATTATATCTATTGGGTCCGGAAATTGATCTGGCCTACACAATACAATCAAAAACTATACTTACTATACAGTTGACTAAGGCTCAACTAGTTACATAATATTATATAAAAATTAATACTTATTGATTAAATGTCAAATATATTGTTAATTGTATTCTAGTTTGTTATATTTTGTAGAATTTGATCAGATGTTTTAAATACCTATTGTATATATAACATATGTATAATTAATTATTTTGTTGTAATAAATATTTTTCCTGGTGTGTCCAAATATTTTGTTAATTTAAAATTGTAGGCTTAAATATTATAATATGTCACAAACTGATCCAATAATAAATGGTGTACACTTAATATAGTAACATTTTAAACTGAATTTAAATCGTCGAGCATTTAAAATATAACATTAAGTCCAATTATGTACACACATTTTATAATTGATTTTGTACAACTGTAATATTTATATAAATATTTTTTTTGAAAATCGAGTTTTTTCTCCTGAAATTAATAAAAATAAAAAAAATTACTATATTAACGTGAAATTTTATGGTTATCTACTTATAAATTATTTTGACATAATATGTACACTTTTAAATTGAGTATTGCTAATAAAAATACTTTTTGTTTCTCACTCTTCATAACGGTTCGAATGATAGGATAGATCAATCTAGTAACAACAACAAAAACCAAATACCATAAAAACAACCTTCAAAACACATGCCACATATGCTACTGATCATGATTGATCGATTGCAATTTTATACTTTTAAATCATGCATTGTAAAGGTTAAAAACTATGGAAAACTTTGACGTATCTATATTAAACTACCAAAAATAATAACATTTTCAATAAATTAGATATTTCATATCTTATTAATTATAATCAAATTTTTTTTCATTTATGTTTAAACAATTTTTAGATTGATTAAAGTCTGAGTGATCAAATGGTAAATTTTTCACTAAATTGTATCACAATTAGATATAGGTAAATAAAATTACAAACACTAGTTTTATTCAGGTAAAAATAAAAATATGTATTTAGAATAAAATAGTTAATATTATATAACTTAATCGATATTTTTTTTTTTACAACGCAGTTAGTACTTTGTCATAAGTTTGAAGTTTTAGTGGGTCTTTTAGAATTTTGTTGTATTCTAAGAAACTACTGAAAGCTTACAAACGTTGCTTTAAAAGTATCGTTTTCAATTAATTTATAAACTGTATACAACTTTTGGATCACTTTTACTGCCTTAAAAATTAATATCTCAGAAAATACACATCATTTTAAAAACAATTGCTTTCTGACTACTGTTCAGGTATATTATAGTAAATTCCACTTTCATTCGACCCATAAGATAAGCTTATAAGACAGTTTCATTTATCTGTTATTATCTATTTTTAGTTTATTATTTATAATAAATCATTTATTTGAATTAAATTTATTGAAACAAAATGTTTTAAGAAATCTAGACTAATGAAACTGATAAAAAATATTTTAAACATTTTATATAAACTATTATATTATGTTTAGTTTTAATAATTAAGATAATCTTTAAATAATATTTTATGTTCTCAGTATAACTTTTGTATTAAAACAGTTACTAAAAAAAATCATCAATATTAAAAGGTTTCTCGAGATTTAAGTTATATTAAACAACGATGAATTACATAATATTTTATACATTTAAAGTAGATATTATTTTATTTTATTTTTAAATTAATAATTTTGAGATCAATATACATTAAAATAAAGCTCACTGTTATATATTAATTTGTGATATTGGTAAATAATTGAAACATTTGCTCATTTAATAATATCGAATAAAATATGTGATAATGAACACTATATATTTCTGATGCATTCACCGTTCAAAATAATGCTCTAAAGTATAAACTCAGTCTAATCAATTTTTATTTTAAGCAGCTTAAGTCTTCTGAAATCTATTTACTTAGTAATTACAAGTTTAAACTTATCTACTCAACGCGTTAGCATCGTTTTTTACTCTTAGCATCTTAAATAGTCGGTTAACAAATAAAAATAACAACAACAATATTCTAGTATACTATTCACTCTCCAGTAAAAACGCGGATCAATGGTAGAATATTATTTTTTTTTTCAATTATCCTTTTGATATTACGTTATAGATAATATGTATTAGTTTATAACAATATAATACTATAAACAATATTGTTTAAACAATTAATTTAAAACATAGTATGAAAAGTGAAAATGTTTCTACGGAATTACTTTCAATTCTTCCATCGCTTTAAATTCTAAAGAATATTTAAAAAATGCTTACTCCAGAACTCTTTTTAATAAAATAATCTGAGACAGATTTACAATTTTTTTTTATTATTATTTTGTTATTGAATATTATATACTCGTACTTCTTTTAAAACTAAACTACACACATTTTAATAAAATTGTCAAAATCTATTAGTTTTTTTTTAATTAAAATATATTAATTTTTTTAATAAGACATTTAAAATAAGGGTTTTTAAAAAAAAAAAATTAAACAGTCTGTATAGAGTACATATGTAGTACTATAAAATAAGTAATTACATTCATTTATTTACATTTAAAAAAAAACTTGATGGCATGGAAAAAGAACCATCAACCAATAACGACATTTCAGCGTGAAATGAATGTTAATTTATAATTAAATGAAACAAATCCCAAAATTATTTTCTCGGAAAATGTATAGTCAACAACTTTATTTTTTAATTATTTTTTTATGAATTGATTAATATATTAAATTATGACTACTAATAGTTAATTTGAACCATATAGGTACTATTTAGATTATTATTTTTATTTTTATTAATATTAATGTTAAATTATTTCAGCAAATATTTTTCAACTGAACAATAAATCGTGTCCCGGATTTGAGCTACCACCAGTTTTCCCACGACAACGTTGTGAATCTGATAGAGACTGCTGGCCAAGGATATGTTGTGGGTACGGTGGACTCAATGGTCAGAAATATTGTCGAATTCCTTTGCCAAGTTGGCGAAATGATTTACTGAAAACCATTACAAAAAGTAAGTACAATGTACATACACAACAATGCCTACATTTACACAATTTAAAAACTAATACTTAATTCACATCTTAATGTAAATATACATAATAAAGCGTTTGATTGTATGTTAAATAATTAATTCAGAACAATCTTAAACTGACACATGCAATTTCTTTCAAACGACCATTTATTTACATTACAACACAATAATAAATAAGCACATATTATCGACATATTTTTTAATATGTATTTTTGATTAGTTTTAGTACCTACTCGACTAATACTGCCAGCAGCTCAACCGCAATAAAAAGGATATGAGAAAAGCACTGTTTATCTTACTGCACTTTAACATTACACCAATCAAAAATGTCAAGTGTTATATTATACTTCTTAAATTTCAAAATACATTATTCATTTTAACTTGTTGTTATAAAATATATTAAATTTATTACAAAAATAAATTGTACTTTTACATACATTTTTATAAAATATACCTTAACAACGTTGAAAGATATTAAATATCTTGATATATTATCAATGCTGTATCTTAAATAATTACATTTTTAAGTATGTGATTTATTCTTTCTAATAATTTCAAAAGTATATTACCTACTTAGCAATGAATTTAAAAAATGTAGCCCCGTCGAAGGACGAGAGATAGATATACACAACTTTTCATAATGATTATAGTGAATTTTTAATCTAACCTTAATTAGCAAAAAAGAAAATAGTTTCCATGAAATATTTATACAATATACCTACCTGTGTATGCTTCTGCAAATAATCAAACTGCATTTTATTTTAAAATCATACTTAAAAAAATATTGAATATTATTAGCAAAATACTTGAAATTTCTCAATTATATCAATCAAAATAAGAATAAAAACTAAGAAATAAGTGCTTACAATAAATTAGTTGGTATTGTAATTTTCTCTCATGCTGTGTAATACCTATTATAAATGGAGTGCTGCTTTAGACCGTTAGAACTTTGATACTAATTACATTTCTATATAAACGATAACTGAGTAACGGCATTTACCCACTATTAAATCCAATTTAAATTAAATAAAGCTCTATTTCCATTTTCAACTTTGAAATAAAGTTTATTATGAATCCATATTTTCAAAAAGCACTGCATCTGAGTATACGTAAATTATATTAATTAAGAAACATCAAAGACATTATTATAAATCATTATTTATTACAATAAAAAAAACCAATATTTAACCAATGAAATGTTAAACTTTGAATAGATACGATAAATTCTAATATTCTCATTATATAGTGTAGGAATATAATATTTCTCCTATAGGCATATAATTATAAAAATAATAAATTAACTTCTTTAATAAAAACTAGTTTTTATGGTAAAATTCATATCAAATAAATGTAAAATATTACTAAACAATAATCATACATTTTACATAAAAATATTTCAGTATTTATTATATAATACATTTTAATATTATTATTTTTTTACTAAGACAATATGTTGAATTTAATCGCAATACAAATAAATATAATTAACTAATAATTAGTTATTTTTTTATGCCAACAAGTTTCTAGAGTATAATGTTCTCATTTTAAGTAAAGTATTATTTTTTTTAAATATTAATTAGGTATAAATAGTACAACAAAAGTGTTTTTTTTTATTTTATTCAATTTCGACGTGCATTCTTATAAGTCATAAAAATATTCCATATATTATTCAAACTATATTACTTTTAAATTAAGATGATTTAATTAAAACTAAAAATATTTGTTTTACACCATTATGCGAGACGCGTAAAAAATAATATTACTCCAATGCGTTCAATTAATAAAAATAAATTAAAAGTGATCGAGTTTACTTTTTTATTCCTGTTGTACCATTTTTCAATTTGATTTTTCAGTCAAAGTACAAAATAACGATTAATAGTAGAAAAATAATTTTCAATTCAATGCATTATAAAGAATAGATTGTAATTGAAATATTTTAATATTATCTAAAATTTTTCAAATTAAATAAGAAAATAAATAAATTACTAAATTACAAAAAAACAAACTTTCATTCAACGTGTACAATTTACCTATATCCATTTGTTCCATTTCAAACTCAATAATTTTGTGCCCTATCACCAGATTATCGCTGTAATCTTACGAAATACTAAAAAAGAATTATCTACCTAGTTTAACAAGGGTCACAACAGCACCTCCTACAAATAATAATAACAATACGTGAAGTCGAACTAAAATGAAAAACATTCAAGTCAGACCAAGAATTATAAAGACATTTTTTCCTGATAAACCATTTTTAAAACTTTGAAACACTTCTAAACTGTCGGCCGCTAACTTATCCTCGAGTCTTGACGCATGTGACTTATTTTAATTTAAACACAATAATATAAGCCATATTATTATGGTCTAAGTACGGTTCTAAAAATGCTATTGAAAATATAAAAAGAGCTTTAACGACTTTTGGCCGTGAAATCAACCACCGCCGTTACGGGGCTTAAAAATCGTCGTTCGTAGAGGACTTAAATCGGACGCGCAGCAATCAAAATCGCGCAGTCGTAACTACTTTAAGCACCCATAACAACGACGTTAGTCATTACTCATTATACACTAAACGATTAACTCTGAGCCTATTATATACACGATTCGTGTGAAAACCACAACGAAATTATTTACGTATCATTGTATTTATTTTGTACAATATCAACAATATAAACATTGGATCGTGGAAATGTACTATAAATTTACATGTATTAATGTATTATACGCAATATAATGTGTGTGTGTGTGTGTGTGTGCTTTATTTTATTCGTCTTGTGAATACTATAAAATATGCATATTCTGGAATTGGTTAGTGCATATCACATAAACTTCCATGCACTTATAATAACTAATTTCAAAAATAACAACCTACACAATTATCGTACTAGCAAAAGCTTCTAATCTGTATGTTTTGAGCATCATACAAATAAAACGTTTACCTACAAAATTCGGTTTTTACACATAGTCGATAATCGACTTTGAAACATTGTTTTTATTTATTAACACCACCTGCGAGGTGAACAAAATATTTATCTATTTTCGGTATTATTATATTAATTCTTCGTAGATACTTGTTATACTCATTCCGCGTTCGTATAATAATCATTATTATAAAATATGACTATTTCATCAAAAACATAAATTTTCGCACAGCAAAAGTTATAAAAAAAACACAATTTAGCGAAAACGAAAGAAAACATTCTCAATTGAATTATTATTATTATTAATTTTAAAATCACACACACAACTGAAAATATACAAAACCGAATAACTCGTGTACTCGTTCTACTGCACTAAAGCGAACATTTGGTTGAATTTTTTTAGGATACTGGCGTTGTTCAAAGTCACTCGCTTTCCTATTACTAAGCCCCTGTCCAAATCTGCATTTTCCCTCCGGTCTTAAATCGTTGCACGAATGGGAATCGGATAAACATTACTTCCCCCGTGCGCATCACCCGAGTCTACCTACAATAACTACAGCAACGTGTATAGCACATAGTCGTATACACATTAAGCCATGATAAATTAAGCGTCTTTGCATTATACTTATTGCCCAAGAGATAATATATTTTAGTCGAAGCTATTATGTTTCTGTTCAAATTGTGATTTTTGGAATTTTCAAATAATATACATCATGAGGACCACATTATTTCCAGATACTTAGATTTCAATAATTGTTTTTTCAAATAGAAAACTCAATAGTCTGTGAATTGTTGAAAAATGTTGATGTATATTAAAATCGAAATTTAAAACAATAGTTATACTCAGCAGTTTATTCTATTGTAAGTATCTAATAATAACAATTATTAATAGCAATTGATAATTTTAGTACAATGTTATAAATGTATAAACAAGTAATGGCTTAGAACTTATAAGAACATATTGCATGGACTGTAACTTTAACTCATACTTTAATTCAAAACATTACATAGATTAAGCCAAAAAGATTCAATGTTTAATCAAATTTAGTTTTTATTTTATTTTTTTATATCTATTATCTAGAGTAAAAACTAGATATATTCCAATTCATATTAATTATAATATTAAAATTGATATCCACCATCAAGATTATCCTTAGTACATTAAGTAAAATTAACTTGCCAACTACTAGTTCGATTTACTATTTCGGTACATCGTGGTTTTTATCAGAACCGTTATTTAGTATAAGTACTAGAAATATCCAAAGGTCGTAATTTCAAAAATCGCACAAAAAATACCAAATTACGCTTCGCACTTTTTTCAAGGTGCCTACGCCTGGAAAATCGGCATGTCATTGGGTACCGATCGTA
Organism: Rhopalosiphum padi; assembly: GCF_020882245.1. Classification (NCBI taxonomy): domain Eukaryota; kingdom Metazoa; phylum Arthropoda; class Insecta; order Hemiptera; family Aphididae; genus Rhopalosiphum; species Rhopalosiphum padi. The sequence goes on from NC_083599.1 coordinate 31,397,001, forward strand.
ACCGATAGTGCGTAATATTGTTTTTTTTTCGCATTTTTGTTATTAAAATTTTGCGATCACGAGGTACGAAATACAGATAGCGGATCGCAGCTGCAGAATCATCAGTCACAAAACTATTACGATGATCGTGTTCGCAGGCCTCAGGTCCAGCCGGCCGCAGTACCTTCAGTGCAGCCCGCCACCGCCCGCGCGCTACGATCTGTTCCCGCGGAAGTGCCGGACCACCGTGGACTGTCTGCCCGAGCTTTGCTGCCCGGAAACCGGAAGAAACGTCTGCCGGCCGCCCAAGAAACTGATACGGCCGATCAGGGCCCAGTTGACCATCGGATAGGCGGTCTGGTCGTTCGTTTTTACCGGCCGAACTGAGATTGTCACCTGTTCAAATGCATCACCGATCGAAATGTTGTCCGGAAAACTTTTTCAACATTTTTCGATCACTATAATATATTATTTTTAACCCGCGGGATAACATCGTTATCCTGTGTTATTGTGTTATCGTGTCTATCTAGTCATTACTCATTCGTGAATTATCGTCAGTCGCAGAATCCATCCAAACACCCGAACGAAGGGATTACGCGTAACGACCAAATACACGCCTATGTTTAATTATATTATCGGATATATTTTGTATTAATGATCATTTTTGTTATTATTTATTATTATTATTAAATCATTATAATTTTATTTCATTTATGTTATTATTACGTCTAATACATATTGTTTGTGACACATCAATTACTCGAATACTTTATCCGAACAGAATCATCATGCACGTCTACACACCAAACCCGCACTACACGCGAAGTTTAGACAGTATAGCTAAGTATAACTAATACAACAGCGCCGATGACGAATTATTATTTTCCAGACATAGGAATAGCACATAAGGTCCCGGGAAAAATCCCAAGTTAATGTTATTATTGTTTCGTTAAGACGCTTTCGCTAATGCCAAACCTAAACAAACCCATTTGGCTCTTAACGCGTTTTCGATTAATCTAGGACGTGTAAGACAGACACTATAATAATAGTTGTACAGCTTAATCCGCTGGTCTCGACAATCGCGCCCCGACACCACCGGCCGCCACCCGAGTGTCATATCCAATTAACGATTTTCGCGGAGACGATAAAAACATAATAATTTTTGCGTTTGAACCGATAGCCGCGGAATAAAACCGCAGACGCGATCGCGTGTACTATTATGTGGTCGCAATCCGAAAAGTCGCTCCGGACGATAATTGAAATATAATAATAATATTCAACATTAGCGGTAAGCCTCTGCGGTTAATCGAATTTGGATGTTTTGCAAACAAATTACTGATGTTATTTAATTCGTTATTAACTGTGTAAACATTGTAAACACTGTAAACAATAAATTATTTTACTATTCTTCAATCGATTACCGGCATATAGTTGGCTTGCAAACAATAACCTACTCCATATTTAATTAAATGACACCGCTGGATACCTGTTTTGTCCATTGTTCGTCATAATTGAACCCGAAATGACTGTGTGATGAATAAAATATGACGTAAGTACTTACAACGAGGACAAAGGTAAGCCCCACTGGACAACGTGTATATATTATAGTGTAGGTATTGCACGCATAACACGAAATATGAACTATAATATCTATACATTCGATTTCGTATTTGTGTATTACAAGAGAATTTGTCACTACGAAATCAGATTGTGGTCCCGCAGTTTATGTGTAATCGCTATTTTTTTTTTTTTTTAACACGTCGATTGATCAACTATTATAATATAATTTTGTAAGAAATTAATGTCGTAGACATCTAACCTACCTACTAATGAATGATATAAGTATATAACACTTAGCGATTGGGATTGCGCTCAGTAGAGAGCATGAAACAAAAAATTATTTTCCTCACCATTAGGAACAAAATAGTAAATACACTTGCACTATATCGACGGTGGAAAGACCACTTCTCACTACGTAACTCACACCATCACGAAATAGCGATATTATTAGTCTGTACACTCAATATATTATACACATCGTTCGTTGCAGTATCCGTTTTCTTCCAAAATTTTCAATTTTAATACTTAACTAAAACTCGAGAGGTTCCATTCTAGTTGTTCTTATAGAATTTAAATAGTCCGGTATTTTGGAGATCAGCGGGGGTTTGATAAAACATCTGAAAAGCAGATTTAACTGTCATTAATTATCAAAGTGTATAATACCCATTATTAATAATAATGAATAAATTCAATTTACCATAATATTCAGATGTTTTTTTGATAAAATATCTACAGTTGTAGCCACAATACGTATAATAATGTGGCTCTTGTTTTCTTATAATACTCTAGTCACTTTTATAAATTGTTCAACATATTACAAGATCGACTTATTTTCAACTATACTTTTAAATCACTATATAGGTAATACAATTTTTAACTCACTATTTATAAAATTATATTTAATTAATTAACTTTTTAAAAATAACCGATAATCTACTCGTGTGTGACGGATAGACGATAGTGATGTAATATAGTATTGGTGATAAAACGTGTTAGTCGTTAAATTAACACCTTTTACAAACAACCAATTTTGTAACATAGCCAATATAGATACATCACATAGACTACATAATAACATAATGTTTAATAGTATAACATAAAATTAAATATCATTCACACATTCGATAATAACATTATATTTACTTCGTAAGAGATTCTTGTATTCGATACAAGTCACATATCGTATACTCCACAATCCCGCCGTTAATTACTTGCTTTTTATGAGCTGCTATCCAAAAGGGCATGCTATGAATAAAACGAATGTAATTTTTACATTTTAAATACTTATATATTCAAATAAGTAGGTATCTTTTCTCACTGAATTTAATATTTTGATCGTACTCCATAGTGTTATAAAATCATTATTATAATAAAACGAAATATTTTTGGAATGTGCTTATCTTTTTCCCGGTATTTTACACGTGTTTAATAACAATTACGTATTTAATACATATTATTATGATATTATGTCATATTAAACGACAAATTACAAAATAATAAAACGATTTTATGACCAACACAAACAAATTATAATACAGATAAATAATAATAAACATATTGTATATATTATTACAATAATTATACACTTATAAAAATCAAACAGTATACCTAACCTACAAGTGTTTTAAAATGTACGAGTGATAAAAAATATAATAGTTTTTACCATATAGAAGAAAAACATATTGTAAATCGGTGCCAACACGCAGTATAGGTACCTAACTCAAACTGATTTGAATATACGAGTACTTGATTTTTTAAAGGTTTAATAAAAATTATTTTTTTATTTTGTAATTCGATTATATATTATAATATGCGGTCTTTTTCGAGATATAACAATATATTTAATTAAATATTTTATTGAATTATGTAAAAATGTCGGCGATTTGTTATTCTCTTATAATAGGAATTCCGTCCAAAATCGATATTTGCGTCAGTCTCTTAATGCATCCAGTACGCCAATCGTTTTCTTCCATAGACTCTTGTATGGGATTGCCTAAAACAGATATTTAATCGCGTTTAATTTTAACCTTAAAAATATTATGAATATTAAAAAAACATCTTTACCGGCCAATACTAGTTCTTGAAGATTTTCCAATTTTAAAAGTTTTTGCACCTCATTCCAACTATCGATTGTATTATTACTCATGTATAATACTTTCAGTTTCTTCATTCCTATAATACCTTTCGTTTTTTCAATATAATTATACGATATCCATAATTCTTCTAAAGTATCAGCCAATTTTTCTATTCCATTGAAATTTTTTAAGTTATTCCGTGACAATGATAATATTTTTAAGTTTTTTAAAGCGTCGAGACCATTAATTTTTTCAATACAATTGGTGCTCAATGATAATTTTCTACGAAAAAACATCAAAAATATAAATTGAAAATTATCTATGCAGAATATTTAAAATTAAACTACAAATACTAATTATATAAAATACACACGTAATTAGTAATTATTGTGTATAACAACGTTATGTTAAGTTCAAAAACAAATCATAACACACCAATGGTGTTGCAAATTAATAACTGGTTAAAATAAATAAATAACTATTTCTTTTTTCTTTTTAAAAATGTAATTTACTCGCAATTTTTTAAAACTGATAGGTTAGCATCCATTTTTTCAATTGGTGGCCATTGGAATTGCAAGCCGACATATGTAGCTTCTGCGAGCGGCTGTTTGTTTATTTCCTGCCATTTCAGTAATGCTTCTTTAATTGTAGTTGCCTTTTCCTACAAAATATTTTGATATACATTTTTTAATAAAAATAAAATTACCAAAATAATACTTCTGATACTCACTACCATTTCTCCTGAATAATTACAATATTATGTTTTTTAATGGTTGCATACTACTTTAATATAATTCTGTTTAGTTATATTTTTTGGTTGCTAAGGTTAATGGTTATATTGCTATATTTTTAAATATAATATAATATTTCTGTAAATATATTTATTTAAATGGAAACCATAAAATTTATTTTATTTATAAATAGGTATTAAAATAATGTAAAAAACACCGTAAGCAAAATAATTAGAAATTTATTTATATTACAAAAGACAAAACCATTTTAAGATATTTTGTAGTCAGTAATCAATACACTAACTTTTAATATGATAAATTGGTCCTAAAATAATATAATTTATTTTTTAACTAATAAAACATGGAAGATCCGTTTCTATAAAAAATAATTTTGACTTATATCGTATTAATTTTAGGTAAGGTATTATATATTTGTAGACAATATTATTTAATATTTTAATTGTTGATTTTTATCGAAAGCTTTTTTTTAGATAGAAGCCGGTGGTGTGGCCATTTAGCTATAACGTTTGACATAGTTTTTTATTTATGTAATATTATTAAACTGTATTTTAAACTAAAAACTTAAACAAATTTCAAGGTATAATATTATAACGATTTTGTAAATGTCTGTAAAATTAATTAGGCTTAATAAAATTAGTTAAATTTTTCACAATATCAATATATCACTATTAATTTATTAATAATAACATTTCTACAAAATTGTCTTTGGGTTGTCTGAGATGACTTAAGGATCCAATTTTAAATAAATATGCACTTAAGAAGCTCTTGAGATACAAATATTATTATTTAAATTGGAAAAAAGTGAAACGGGATGCAAAAACCATGCATTGGACTCGCGGTATTGATTTTTGAAAAAAACAATTCTGAATAGAGCTCAGTTTACTTAGTATAGTTTACAGACACTCAAAGTCTAAATCGTAAACAACCGTATCGATTTAATATACATCTATAAATTTAAAAAGCATCCAAAAAACATACAACAAATCGTATTCATTTTTAGTATTGAATTAATATTTATAAATGATATACGAGTAATTTTCTGAGAATATATTATTTTAAAATTTTTTGCCATTGTTATGGTTACAATAATAAAATATAAGGTATAATAAATTATGTATATTATATTATGAATACAATTAATTTTAAATATTATAAAGGTGTAAAATATAGAATTCGGTTTTGAACATAATATTTAAACCAAAAAAATGCCTGTATATTGTATTTTAAGATATAAAAACTATAATAAATTATTTATTTTTCATATCTGTAATATGACTATTATCAACTTATGTGGAATCTTATGTGAAATTTGCAAGCATTTTTACTCGGTGAATAACTTTTTTATTAAGTCATAAAAAAAAACTAAAAATGGAAAATTCAAATGACTTATAAATAATATAAATAATTCAAAAAGAATCAAAATCTTTTGAAAAATTTTAATTATTTATGATTATTCGTTTTTAAGTTACATTAAATAAACAAAATTTATTTTGTTGAAAACTAAATTTGAGTAAAAATTACCGTTTTACCTTAATTTTTTGTTTGTTTTTCCTGATTATATTATATTAGTTTTAACTTAAAAGTACAAACTAGATGCAATTTTTAATTTAAATCCACTCTCAAAGTTTGAACTAATTATCGTGTATACACTAAACAGGCATCATATAAAATCAATAAATTCATCGGTCCACTCAGAATCTAAAATGAATTTTTGTATAAATTATATTATTTGTATACTAAAAATAAAAAAACATATTTTTATCTTTTAAAAAAGCTTAAAACATTATTTATAATTTATATGATATTAATTATATTGTATTAAAAAAATTATCAAGATGCTCAATTATTTATTTATTAATAAAGAACATTTTACATTATTATATTATAGGTATATACAAATTATTGGTATCTGCAGTATATTATATTATATTATTCTTGTTAATAAATGAATAATACAACACTTTTAATTAATCCATTTTTATTTAAATATATCTACAGAGATTTATTATGAAATAGAATTCTACTGTAGTATGTTATTTATATTTTATAAAGCATTACATTAGGTAAAAATAATATGTGTACCTAGAAATTCTGTATGCAAAAGAATTGTTTTAAAAATACAATTTCATAAATTAAACAAATTTCAATAATTATCAAGATGTAGCTCAGTTTATAATTTTAAAATAGTAATTGATAAATTAAAATTTTAGATTACAATACGTATAACCAAATAACCAATTATAATTTATAATTAAAAGAAAATCAACTTTTTTTTGTAAAGATCAAGTACAATAAATATAAGAATATTAGAATAAGTTTAAATAGCTTACATTTTAACATTTGAATAAACTAGGTAGTTACATTAATGTTGTTTATTATTATATTCATTTAGGTCATAGACAACTAATGAGTTTACAATTACGTATACAACGATACAACTACAGAATAATAATTAATAATATTATTTGTAATTTCACAATATATTGGTTCAAAATAATATATTAAACATTTCCATTAAATGGTTCAACTGTTCAAGTTGTAATATTTGTACTGACTTATTTGATCATCTTTTAGAAGTTTTTATTTTTCGCATTTTAAAAGAAAAATTATTCATACCATTGTACGTTTGTCATTTACAATTAACTTCAATCATTTTTTCATATGAATAAAACAAAATACAAATGGGCAATGAATAACTATTAAATATAATAAGCGTGAAAAATGAAAAATATATTATAGACGCACGAACTTTGAAGGCCAAAGATATGTTTTTTGTTACTAATCACTGTACCTATTATACCTACTCAGTATACCTAAAACGCATTTAATACGGCAGATATGCTATATAAATTACATTCACCAAAACACCTATAAAACATTTTAAAAAGCAATTAACAATAAAACATCATTCATTCAAAAATATGTACAGTTATTGCACATTTCTAACTTCTAAAACGATAAAAGTATGTACACAATTAGTCAAAGTGATTCATTTGTACCTACATATAATTTATTATTATCGTCTGTTATTATTTGTTATTTTACGTATCTCGTGTTAGCCTAACAATTATTTTTATAGTGGCGACACAAAAAATAGGTAAGATAATGAAATCTACCGTTGTAATATGAATCTTAAAAATATAGTATTAAGTTATTTTTTTATCAACGACTTTCCCTAGACAAAATCAACACACGAAACGTTGAAAATTTGCTCTAAACAAATATATTCAGCACATATTTATTTTGGTATTTGTATTGAAATAATTTATTTTCCAAAATGAAATAACATATTGATAAAAATAAAATCGATAACTAAACAAAATAGATAATAATGATATGTTGTTTACACAATATTACCCGTCTATTATAATATTTGATTTTTATATGAAAGTAAAAAAGTGTAGGTATACGATAGATAATACGGATGATAAGATCTCAAATATTTCATAACAAAAACATTGATTTTGGATTATGTTTGATTTCGTCAAAAACGTTCATTCTTATAATTTTATATAATTTTAAAAACCTAAATATTATTATGTATATTTATGTAAGTACTTGCAAATTCAATGAATACGCATTTTATTTTTTTTATAACATTCATGTTGGTATTGATATAATAGCGCCAATCAATGAACATGGTCAACTAATAATTTGAATGGGTTATTTCAAGCATCACTATTAATATTCATGTAAATGAAATTAATACTTGGCAATGTTCCTACACAGCACACGCAGTAGTGCAGTACCTACCTTTTTGAAAACAAATTATTGTAAATGCTTTTTCATATTTTATTTATATTTAAGCAAACGTGAATTCTTTAACTATCCAACTGAATGGGATTATACAGTGGAATAACTTTATATAAAAGGTAAAACGAGGAAGTTATTAATTTTCAATAACTTTTTAGATTGTTTTCATTTGTTGGTACTATGAAAGTTAAAAAAGAAATCTTGTGTCCTTTCGATTGAAAATTAAAGACAAATAGATATTGTTATTTAAATTGAATTTCTCATTTACTTTTTAAAAAATTGTTTAAAACTATGAAAACATAAATAAAACAATGTAATTACCAGCTTTTTATAACATATCACACATTTTGGATAAACCAAGTTAATACTCATAATAAACCTATAACCTCAAAAAAAGATTTTTTAATGTAAAAACACAAAACTTTGTTTGTTGTTGTTTGCGTGTAAAAATATGATCATAGTATTATTTTTGAAAATACTTTCAAATTATTTCCTAGTTCCGGATAAACGGTCCCTAAATAGTAAATAGTATTTTAGCTAAATTGCCTATCTAAAACGCCGTACACTTTTAATTGTATTATTGAAATTAATTAAATAAATATTGTACTGCTATAAAATGAATACAGACATACAGTTATGAATTATTATTACTATATGTAGAATTACAATTAATTCATATAATTGTATTTTTATTTATTTTTAGCAATATTGATTTTTGTGAACATCAATTTAAAACGTAAATTACACAATGTAGGCACTAGTTGTTTGTAATGTTTGTATAAGTTTCAGCCCTACATAACTTATATATTAAAAATGAACTAAATTGTAACTAGTTCGAAAATATTTATATTTATATCACGTAAGTCTTAAGTCTATAGCCAAAGTCTAATGGATTTTAGGCTCTCTCAAAGAAAAACTGTACATTTTTTTTAAAAACTTTTGAATTATTTTTAAATATTTGACTTTTTTTTATCGAGAAAAATACAGTTGTACTCACGATTGTTCAGAGATCAAAGTAAAATATGTTCATAAATATGTATATTTCATCAGTATTCGACTCGTACAAGGTATCTATAACACATTATTTGGTATCATACACTTTTTTGATGAACGCAAAAAATTTATAAATTAAAGGTAATTTACCGATGCAATAATTATACAATTCATTTAAACCGTCCAAAACCTATGACAATAAATGAATACTTAATTAGCACTAATATTGGTTCAAACATGTCGATCCTAAAAATATAAATTGTCATCACAATACTGTATAGATGCCGAACATGAAATAATAATCAGAGGTAACGAACTAATGTGTGGAGCTTTGTTAAGGTGTATTGTTATTTTAAAATAAAAACTTCTTGTAAGTACAACATTTTTTCGTAAAAAATAAGACCGAATTATTTTTAGAAAACATCGCGTTTTCGTTTAAAGTAGGTCTAATATTTTTAAAGCCACACAAATGTAATATTATATATCTGTTAAATTGAATTCACTTTATTTAATTCAACATATACAGTTGCATAGGCTTTACCATACTGCTATTTACGCGACTATATACACGTACACGAACACCCTGAATGTTTATTTTTTTTTTCACGTATTAATAAATTGTGCCACGTCAGTCCCACTCTATGAGCCATGAATATTATGAAGTTATGAAAATATATAATATTATTAAGCTTCCCATACACCACCATTTCACTTTTCATACGACCGCCGCCGAGTTTTTCGTAAAAAATCTCCCAAGTGTAGACCTGGTCATTACACATAATATAAAACATTTTAACAACGAGTAGATGTGACCAGAAACATCACTTATAGGTATGGCACTGTTTTCTTACCCAAAAATGTAATTATTGCACTATCTATATATTTATTAATTTTAACTTTTTGTTATTTAATTTTGTCAAACTGTTTCCCCTTGCCTTTTCATTATACAAACTCTAAAACATTATATTAAACCCTTTTGCTATGAAAACACATTTTAACTATCATAAGCCAATAATCTATATTAACAAAACAAAAAAATTAGTCATACTTCGTACATTTCGTAATAAAAATAACATGGTATTATCGTTTTTTTTGTGTTTCAAAATAAAAAATACAACAAAACATAAATGTATTAACATTTAACAATATAAATCCTTTTATTTTCCTGTTTCTCCTTAAGGTGACGAAAAGTTTTAGCATTTTTAGGAAAAAATTTACATTTTGCTCATATTTTACTGCACGTTATGCTTTAATTTTATCTAGTTAATCTTATAACATTGAAAAGACTTTATCTAAGTGGCGTTTCGTGTAAAACTTTCCTAATATCACTAAAATTAATTCACATTTTAAGTAATACTTTTCGTTATAGCCTTTAGGATATTCCTGGAAAAGTTGTTCATCGATAACGAACCGTGTATATGATCGACAGAAATGAGTAAAAACATTGTATTTTATAATTACGTATGCAAACTTTCTCATATACTCACACTTTAAAACGAAACCGCCGAAAATATTATGTTGAAACTTAAAAAAAGTATACATATATTTCCGTCAAAACACGAACATTGATATCAACATTTTAACATAAGTAATTTTATCTCATCAACTTATCATAATATAATATATTATAAGATATAGTACAACAGGAGTTAGTCCTGTATATGTTAGTAGGCCATTTATTGTATCACTTGATCGATTGAAACTTTTTGTAAAATATAAGCATAAATAAATTTGGAAAATGCAAAGAAGACTTTGCAGGAAGTGGAACTAAAATAATTATGAAATTACTGAAGGAAATGTGTAAGAATTATGGTTAAGGGAGGGATAAGTGGAACACCAGGGATAATGATACAAAGATAATAATCGCCAGTTACTTATTTAATTAGAAACATAAATAATAATATTTGTAATAAATATGTTAATCAGTTAATAGTTTAATACATATAATATATTATAGATAGTGTAATACAGAGATGTTGGAAGAAAAAGAATAAATAACAATATAAAATCAGTTGCCGGATAAAGTATTAATGATTATAGTGTAGCAAATTATGACAAAGAAAGAACAACTTAGACTTATACAATTTTCTAGAATAGGATAAGAGAGCTAGGCCAGTCCTCTGACAATAATATAACGATATACTAGACAAAGTGATATAGAAGCTATATTATAGTTTAAATATTAAATATTTATTATTATTTTTATTATTATCCAATTTTATTATGCTTAAATAATAAAAAGAAGAAATGTACTAAGATTACACATTGTGTGCCAATTTATAAATACTAAAATGTTGACTAAGAGCTATTTATATTTTGTATTAATTGTTCAATTGTTCAATTATTCCACGATATATTAAATTCAAGAAAAAATTTAGTAAGAGAAACAGTTATGTCCTTGTTGTATTAGTTATTGTTGTCTTTTGGCCACACAGGATTGGATTTGTCGATTATATGGAAATAGGTCGATAAACTGCAGTTTAACAATTATTTAAAACTTAGCCTACACGTCTTGTTATAACCTAAACAATATTATGTATAATACAGTATAGAATCATGTCAATTATTAATAATAAAAATGTGATTATCCAAATCATTATTTTGCAATATAATTACAGATAGGTCCGTGGTTTGATAATAAAAGAAAAATATGCAATTTGGCATATTCTTAATGTTTATATAGTATACATAGTATAATATTATGCATAGGGTATGTTTAGAAACTGGAATAAGTACTAAAAGAAAAAAAAATGAGAGACCACAGTAAAAAAAAAAAGTCCAAATCCCTAGAGAGTCATACGTGAATTTTCAACACATTCTTATCGGCCTATTTCACTATTTAGGGTAAACGACAATACCCATCTGGGATCGACAAATCTCTACATAAATAGTTCAAAATTCTACGATGAGTGGTATAACACCGCTAAACCTTGCGTTAGGTCGGATTAGGCGGCTATATTGTTGTAGCAATAAAATAAACTGTACGAAGACGGAAGAACACATTTACATATTTTATTGGTTGTGACTATTGTAATAGAAAGTTTTGGAATACAATAGTTTTGTATTTGTCCAGAGTGTAAAACACACGTTATTAAAAAAAAACACAGATAGAATTGTTTTATTTTTACCGAAAAAGTGTCATTATTTTTTTTTTTTTTTCGAAGTATTTTCCTGTACCGACGTAAAAACGTAAATTAACATAAGTCTACAGTAAATGTAATCAATTTGCATGGCGATATCATATTATGTAGTAAAAATTAAATAATGTGAACAAAATATAATATTATCCACAAGGGGAAATTATTTTTATCAAAACATTTACAAAAATAAAAACTACGCACTCCCGCGTCCACAAACTCCAAATATAATATGAACATCCCTTGAAAATTAACAATAAATTCATATGTAAATTTTCCGTTTCGGATACCTAGGGGTAAGTATCGCGCGTTTTCAACTCCAAAATTAGAATCCTATATATAGCCTCCTGCGAACATCCCCTCATTTGGAATTACGATGCCAAACACACGTTTATAGATTCTAATTGTGTAATATAACGTAAATTTCTACCGCATAGCTAGTCGGACGGTTATTAAGAAACGGAACGCAGTGGTGTTGTACTTACTGGTTTCGCAGTGGCGATCATATCACATACAATCCATATCCATTATATGTGAAAGCGGTGCGGGTCACGCGACGCCTTTATCGATTTCGTTAAGAAACCAAAGTTAAATATTATTATTATAATATGCAGAACAATGTAGGTTTATGACATATATTATTATACATTACGATACGACCTTAATATGTTATAAATTATGATGCGGGACTGAGCTCAACTTTTGGACACCGCGCGACAGACGACGTGGTAACTGCAGTGAACCCGACTTAATTAGAGGGGCCGCCTAAAATCTTTACTCTGTAACGTGTGAACTTCTTGATATTATAATTTTAGGTAGTTACTGGTGCGATCAATGCAGTCTGAATCTCTATTTAACTCATTGCAGGACCCGATAAAATATCGAAATTTCATTGTAATAAGTAATATGTATGGGTAACAACAACAATAGAACAGCATTAAAATCAGTGCTTGAATTGGGGGTGGACGTGGGGGGACGGGGTCCGCCTTCTTTTTTATTTTTTTTTTATCGTACCCCTTCTATTTATTTGAAACGCAACGCTGGAAACGCAACATTTGATGTAGTAAATTTGTAAATCATCAGTTTTTTCTGATGCAAAATATACCTATAACCTATAACCTATTATAACCATAATATTTGTATATTTGTATTGACTATGATAAAAAAAAATTGGTGAATAATAATGAGTAATTAATAATATAATCAATCGTTTAGCTGCGGCAATTACACCTAGACCTTTTTTCTATGCGATCGCTGCGATCCTAGATATTGTGAACGTAACTATTTTTCACTTTTATTAAAATATTATATAAAAGAAGAAGATATAAATATGTCAAATCTATGAGTGTTTTTTCAACAAATTTTACACTAATTCGCTTTTAACATCGATTGGCCACAGTTGAGTTAATTGCTCATTTTTTATAGGAAATCTATAAAAAAAAAAAATATTCATAACTAGGTGTTTATAAATAATAAACTTAACTAAATTAACCTGGATATATGTATTACTAAAAAAGATCTTGTATAATAGACAATTTTATACGTTACAATTTTACAAACACTACCAAAAAAAAAAAAAATTAACGTTTTCGCAATGTGTACAATGTTTCCAACAGATTCGTATGTCATTCAACGACGTCACAGCCACCGAATAATCGGATCAGAATCGAATCGCACGCGTTGTCAGATCATTACAGCGGCACACGAGACGGGCAGCTCAAACGAGAGCGATACACCCGTAACGCGGAACTCTGACGAGTCACTGGAACTGTGCCATATGCTCGCTAGATAAGACGTACGCGCGACTTGTCATTTCTGCGGAACGTAACCCGCCGTAACTCTGCGCATATGTCGACAATGCCGATAAAGCACAGGGAAACGGGGTTTTACAAATATACGTTCTGTTTGGGGAAACATACTTGAACACTTACGAATAACGTATTTGAATGACTGTTGATCGCATAACACGGAAACAGAAAAAATAAAATATGCACAGATGTGACGATCAGTGTTCGCGCAAACGCAACAAACCAATCGCTGATGCACTGCCCGAACGGTGTCAGAATTATATTATAGGCCACGGAACAAGGCCGAGATCGAATTCGAATTTTGTTTGTGCATATTAGAGCTTGAGCTAAGGAAATGTTAGAGCTGCGAATAGGTATGAATAAAATCACTATTTAATAATACGATTGCAAGCAATGTATAATGTGCAGGCAACATAATAATATGTTAAAGATCAAAATATATACATAACAGATGCCTCCCCTAATCGCGCAAGTCTGCCCGGGGTGGGTCTTGCTGCGACGGTGGACAGACAGTGAATGTCAATGCTGGTCGTTTCACCGGGCCTTTTATACCCGGTTCATTAGCGATTACACAGGACCGGTCCGGTGTTCTGAGACAGATAACAAGAAACCGTAGAAACCCCAATAGTGCAATCGCCGATAAACACACTATTTAAATAAAAGTTATTATGAGAATAAAAATTATAATAACAATAATGAAAATAGTAATATTAATAATAATAATAAGATTAGGAATAAGAATAATAAATATGATAATAATAAAAAGGAAAAGAAGAATCTAGAACCTCATCCGTACATCTCCCCCGCACCGAACGGAAAAATCCCCCCTTTCGGACAAAAAATTAAAAGTTAAGATATTAAACAATTATTTATTGTGTACAAACTTTTCACGGGATTTTAAGACTTTTCCAGAGTTTTTTCCAACCCGTTCTTTTCGTATTCGCGTAGTTTGCGTCTTTTGAAAGCCGTGCGTATATACGATTTTTTCGCCGTACGACCGCCGACAACAGTCGCCCGAACGTTTTTCTTCGTTCTTTTTATATTTTCGCACATAGGATCGCGGACGCCGATCGACGTTCGTGATATTTATTCTATTGTTATTGCTTTAATGTACACGTATATACAATATACGTTTGATTCGAAGCCCATTTGTCGATGTACAATACTGTTTTTTTTCTTTTTATTCAATAAATTACAGTATATATTTATATTATTTTTGTTGTTCTCGGTAGCTAAACTCTCAAGTCATACTTATATCTTCAACCACGGGTCGTGCTGTATACCACGATTTAAGATACCTATAGTACTATCTTAAATCATGCAGTATACCATAAAATCGTTTCTCGGCGACGTTTGTGTCGCACAATATTGTATGTCTGTATTCATGTAAATGGGTGTATCGGTGTATATATATATATATATATAGGTAATAATACATGATAAGTTTTTTGTAGGTGTATTGATGAGTTATTATAATAACATGTTAAATATCTTTATAAATCGTAATTTAAATTATAATGTCATTGGATGATGTGTAATAAATAAATAAGTGTTTCTTTATTTTAAAATATTTTTATATAATAAATGTAATGATTTTTGGGGATTATGGGTGACTGAAGGTGATGCCCCCCAGGCTTTGCTCCGCACACTAATGTGATATTGAATTTTGTGTGGAACGCTCGTTCATCCAACATCCACTGAGTCCCCCTCTAGTTTTTTCCAAATCAAGCACTGGTTAAAATTAATCTGAATGTTCTGAAAATGTCATTGCATATATTAATATTAATATTAATATAATAATATATGTAATATGTATACAATTTTCAAGTCGTCATGAACAATATTCATGAACATTATTAAAATTTTTATTTTTCATTTAATTATTTTCTATTAACTAAATTTGAATTTGAAATGTCTATAAAAAAAAATTGTGCTTTTCTATGTTTAAGATTATTTTGATTTCAATATGAAATACTAATAATTAGTAATAACTTATTAGGAACCTTGTATTAAATACTCAAGCTTTAGCTTGACATTTTAATTATTTATACAGTCTAAAATTTAAAACTATAAATATATTTTTTATCAAAAAAAACTTAAATATAATAATTATCATTATTATAAGCTTTCAAAAAATGTATAAATGTAAATAAAATACTTAACAATAGTATTATTTAATAATTACTACAATAAATGATTATAAGAATTTTAATTAAATTTTCATAAAAGTATATATTGCTCAAGTTGAAATTTAAAAGGCAAAATTACGTGTATAATAGCCAATAAGCAATTATTGAATTTGATGTACAACCTGTATTTTATATATCATATATATATAGTAAGCTTGTGTACAGCTAACTGGATTTATCTGGACTTGTTTATTTTCTTGTTCTGATAATGCAAATGGCAAGTAGAATATAGATCCATAAAAAACTAAGAAAAATTAATTATGACTAACGAGAGGTATGGTTAATTTTAATAATAATTTTCACTGTCAAATAATATGTATTTTAACATAAATTAATATCTTAATTTTTAATCCCTTAATAGTATTCAAAATCATAATGAATACATTTTTATTGAAATTTATTAATTATTAATTATGCTACCTTTTTAAATTTTAAACATCTTTTACTAATTTTTTGCCAACACTGGAGGTAAATTATTCCTAATTAAATACAATTTATTATTTAACAATATTTTATATAGTATGTTATATATTTATATTTATATAAGTAAAAAAAAACATTATACATTTTTCACAAATAAGTTGTAAACTCAATTAAAAATCTAATAATATATTATTTAGCAGAAAATTATTTCTCTTCGTAGTAAAAAAAAATAGCTACTTTGAAAAAAGCATATTAAAACAAATCTAATAATTAAGCCATTTATAAAGATGTAATTATAAAAAACACTAATAATAAAATTATATTATATATATACAAAATACAAAATATTGCATTTTTGTTTTTAAAATGCTATTAATAATAAATAAAAAAATGTATAGTAATTACTTATTATGTATAAATATATAACCATATTGCTTCTTTTAAAAATAAAACTCTTTTTGATGAGATATTCTAATTTTCATTACTGTTCCAATATTGTGAAAAACTATTCAAGAAAATTAAAAAGGATACGTATTATGGAATATAATCCTATATTGTTGCAAAATAGTAGTAGCGGGAGAACTAATAAAGTACTAAGTAAGTACTTGAAAGTATATCAGAAGGAAAGCTATTATAGAAAGTAAGAAAACGAAATGAACGAATAATCAATAATATTGAACATATAACATATTAACATGGCATTAATGATAGTTCAAACTTATTATAGAAAAGGAGAATCATAGAGGAAAGCCTATAAGAGCCCAAGACTAGAATACATTCGTCAATTAATAAAGCGCCAAGGATGTGACTCATTTATAAATGAAAAGGAAATGGTAAGGAAAGAAGAGTGGAAGATGCTTTGTTAACTTTGTAATAATATGTGTAGTGTATAATTGCTGATCATTTATTCATTAAATAAAGTATAACTGTATAAGCACCACAATATTATTATATTCTGTTAATAATTTTATTATTTTAACGGTTTTAGAACTCGTAAATTTGAACAAAGATAATTTGCTAGATCAAATTAACATTTTGATATCTATTACATATTGAAACATCTTAAAATTAGGTACTTTATTACCTAATTAGTAGTAATCAAAAACGTGTTATACACGCGTACAACGGTCATGATAGACATATTAACTTTTAATTAATACAATCGAATAATAGGTACATTACATTGTGCACAAACAACTATTAACACATACAATTATTCTATTAACAATAATATGTGTATTGTGTACGTATGCAATCAAAGATGCTTTATTGAATATTTCTAATTCAATAACGGGTTTTGTCTTTGAATATTACTATTCGAACTAAAACGTTATTTTTAATAGTGTTTCTATTTGTACGGTTTAATTTCCTATTACATGAAAATTCTAAATGGATATACAAATTATATAGGTACCTAATTCTCTGCATCTTGTATTGGAATCTTATTAGATTATTCATTTGGATTGAGATTTTGTTTTATGCATGATAAAATAAGCCTTCGACGACTTAAGCGATATTAATTTAAATAAAATAAAATATAAGTACCTATATACCTAGTAATTATTTAGATTATAATTAGGTATCATTGTATAAATGTCACTATATAATATATATATATATATTGGTAGGTACTATTAAAATGTATAAATAAAATGGTTTCTGTTCGTGTCTATAATTCTGTACATATTATTATGACGAGTACCTATCCATTTCATAGACAACAAGCCTACATAATATTGTCATCATAATCATATTACTCTGTGCTCATATTATATACATTTTATTTTTATAGTTATTATATCCGGTTACATGCAATACACATCATTCGATGTACCTACCTATACGTCGATTGCGATTTACGGTAAACGCACATGAAATGCAGTCGACCACTGTTCGAAAATAGTGAATATCTACTTACCAATATCCGCCCAAAACGCACTACGCACAATAATACAATATTAATATGATAGTGTTTTCGTAGGTATCGTTTTAATCGGTATACGCGCACGGCACACAATTTGATTAGAATACACGCCGTTGAATACCTATCCCGAATCCTGATTATATATTATTGTATTATATATTCTATTTCTATATTACATTACATGTGCTACGATTTGGAGGACTAGACAAATTTGATCATTTAAAATTGTTTACACTGTTAAATACTCAAATCCTTCTTCGTATAATTATATTTTCACCGTTGCAGCAATCGAATACTACGGGTGCCTACGCTATAATTTATAATTGCACAACATATTTTTACAGTGACACACATAGAAAAAGGTGGGCATTAGGTAGCAAGTAGATAAAACGTTGTAATTAATTTTTAATTCATTGCATTAAATTATCTTTATTCGGTTAATTTAAAAAATAATACGTTAAGTTAAAATCAAGTTTATACATAATATTTATAATTGTCATTTAAACTGAATAATTTATTCGTTTTTTTTACGGTACTTACCCAAACAAATAAATTTAATATTTTTTGGTAAAAAATTAAGTTAGATACACAACAATCACTGCAATCACGATGTATGACTTAAGTCGTAAGTGTCCCAATAGGCTATAATTAAAAATTATAAAGGTCAAACTTTTTAACCTAGTAATTTTCCATAATTGGTGCTATAATATATCTTAATTATCTTATAGTTTATACGGAGGGAGGCTAAATAAAAAAATTTACTTTAAGTACATAAAAGCATAGGTATTTAGTTTTGAAATATTTTAAGTAGGTACCTAAGGCCTAAGGGAGGGGCTTCAGCCCACATAGCCCCCCCCCCACCTTGTATCCTCGCGCCAGATTAAGCCCAATACTAAAATTAGTCCAAACACAAATAAGATTTGTCTGTATCTACCTATTATATATGTTTACCAGCCATCAACCTACTTTAGGATTTAACCACATAACTATATTATAGAATATAAATAATAAATACCTACGATTGATTATGTACAATATAATATACTAAGCTCAGTCTCAAAAAAAATACTGCTATTCCTCCTTCCCGCAACCAGAACGCAACAATTTATTATCTACAATCTACATTATATCATTTTAATATTATTATTTTAGATTCTGAGTGGGGCGATATACTGTTTACTCGATTGCGAGAATAACAAGACATCGACCTAAGTTTTTAAAGTATCGAAACATTTTTTTTTTTGTCCGAAAATACACTTGTGTGATAAAATGCACTGAATAAAAAATATACGTTGTTTTCAATTACAGTAAAATGATATAATCAACGCCATCTACTAGGCTATCATAATACTACCTCAAATAAAATAACAGTAAAATAATGTAACAAAATATCCAACCACGGCCATATAGATATTATATGGCCGTGTTTCCAACACAATATTATTATTTTGATAGAACAGATAAAGCACATTTTATTCTGTCCGCGTTTAGGGGGGCTCTGTCCTGTACTTATTCAGGACAAACCATTTAAATATCCAGATGAACAACATGGTAGATTGCAAATAATTATTTTTGCACGCTTTTCACACAAAACAATAAGTATCCTTCAATCTCATAAAATTGCCTATATAAATGACTAAATTAAATTCTATGCACTCTTTATGACTTCTGTGAGTTCCATCAGTACAATTATAAAAATGATTTATGATAAACGTTTAAAACTATATTATTATTAAGCATATGCATATGTGTATGTTTATACTATATATCCTGGTAATGTCAGAATACATAAACTAATTGTTGTTTTGATAAATGTTATTGGAAAAATAATAAAATGAGCATCTAAAATCAAAACAATACCTAAATAATATGCAAAAATATACAACATAAAATTATAGCCTCGGCTTTTTTGTACCATGCAACAAATAAGATTTCTAACCTTTCATTAAAATTGAGCAATACAAATCCATATTAGTATACGTTCTTTACCATAAACTATTATTTATTTATCAGATCAAAAACTTAAAATTGTCATTAAATATTTAGGGAAGACAATATTAAGCATTTAAAAAATGTAATCTATTAAAAATATGATAGTTATAAATTTTAATGAAATTAATATAAGTCAAAATTAAAAACAATACAAAAATTAGGTTTCTTCTGTTTCTTCTGTTTTTACATTATTTGTTTTTTTTTTGTTTCTTAACTTTTTTGTGATTTGTAATACCTTTTGATTGTTCCAGTTTCAACCTTCTTTCTCTTCTTTTTGCATTTTTACTTTTTACTAATGGTATACTTTCAATATTTTCTTTTTTAACCTGGGATTTACTCTCTCCATTTTTATCAGTATTAATAATAATTGATTTATTAGCATTTTTATTTTTATTTTTAACAATTTTAGTATTTTCAATAACTTTTTCTTGTTCTAAGACTTCATTATCTTCAATTACTTTTTCCTCTTCATTAGCTTCAATATTTTCTTCTTCATCATTAACTTCATCATCTGCAATATTTTCCTCTTTAACAATAACATTATCTTCAATATTTTTTTCCTCTTCGGCAATTTCATTCTCTTCTAAATCTCGGCGAACAAACACAGCAATGAAAAATCCATTAGTACAATCATCACTTGGAACAGCATTAAGACACATTTCTGAACAATCATAACCAGGAACTCCTCTATTAGTCCAGCCTTTCACCATTTTAGTACAATCTAAAAGCTTAAATTTTCCATTAACAGATAAAGCTTCATCAACAACAGCTTCGTTTTCTTCATAATTTGCTGAACATGTGGAATAAACTAATCGTTCTAAATTAGGATAGCTTTTTAATGCATGATTTAATAACTGAGCATGCACATTTGCTAATTTTTTCAATCTCATTTGAAAATTTTGATTTTGTCCTGATGAATCATTCCGAACTCTATCCACAATACCTGAAAAATTATTGTTAAATAATATAAAAAATTTGAAATTTAATAAAATGTATAATTCTAAGTCACAACTTTCTTCTAAAAGACATTAATTAAAAATATATAATATATAGAAGTAATTATTACAACAAATCATATTTACCAGAACCAGAACATGATGGGTCCACCAGTATGTATTTAACATCATCATAATAAGGAAAAGTTAATGCGTCCATATTGAATGTTTCTACATTGTTTACACTATATTTTTGCAACATTTTTTGCATTATATTGAATCTATCCTTACAGCGATCAACAGCATAGAGTTTACTATAAAATATAATAATTAATGTATTATGGCAAACGTACAACAAAAATAAAAAATGAAATTATAGATCCTAAACAAAATATAAAAAATAATTTATTATTGAATAGCTTATATCACAATGGTTTAAAAATAATAAAATACAATTAAATACAACATGCAAACAAGCACCTATGCTAAACCTTTTTTTTTTCAAAAATTTCCAACTCAAACAAATTATGAGCAACTTGACAAATTTAAAATGTATGTGGATAGAAATTATAGAAGAAAGTATATAAATATAAATATAATTTACGCATGATGTATCTAATATTTTGCAAATATTTTTTTTCCAAAATTAACTGTGTTTAACTATAAACTGAGAAATTAAAATAAGTTAGTTTAGCAATGTATTATATTATTATGAAAAACAACAAATTAAATAATATAAAATTAATAACCAAGAAATTTAACCACTGGTGCTATTTTTCAATATAAAAAATACATTTTACAATTAATACATGATTATATGTTGTATAAAGTGTATAAATTAATTAACTTACCCTGTGTTTTTCATAATAGCAGCTAAATGAGATGTCTTCATACCAGGAGCAGCACACATATCTAATACAGTACTATTTGGTTCTGGATTTAATAAATAAGCAGCCAAACAGCTTGCCTATGAACAACAATTATTATTAAACAGTTAATACATTTTAAGACATAGGAGAATATAAACAATAAAACAATTGAAATTCATTATATTATAATATACACATTATAGGTCTGCATACTGAGTATTTTAAAGCATCTCCTACAGAGACAGCTTAAACCTTATTTGTCAATAAATTCTAGTTATTTTAATGAGAAATCATTTTAAAAATAAAGATTTTACTTTTTCTAACAGTAGTAACAGAAAGAATTATAATAATGTGAGACGTAAATTTAATTGTATAAAAATGTATAATAATAGAAAACCTCTTAAGCCAAAAAACATAAGTGTTATCTGTATAATAGGTTGACGAATACAACTTAAAACTGATCAATTTGATACCTCGAAATATTTTACTTAACAGTGATAAATATTAGATCAACTTTTACATTCTTTACCAGCTTTTGTAGCAGACACATCAAATAAATAGAAAAGTTCATCAATGGTTAGAATTATTATCAAAAAATCAAAAATTATTTAATAACCATAAAGCATTGCTACTTTTTATAACTATTACAGTCATTAGTTGTTTTCATAAGAGAACTTTTTTCCAAACTATATTTGATAAAAATAAATTAAAAAAAGTAAATAAATACGATTAACGATGATGACTTCTAATTGTTATTTGTTATAGAGCAAGGATTTGCATTACTGATAAATCCTGATGATTTTATTGATAGAATATACATCCTTTCAACCAAAGCTTAGAACTTAAATTATAAGTTAGAATTATTGTATTTTTATAAATCATACCTTGGCAAGAACAATAACATAACTCAAAAATCACCGATTATTAGGTTATTTCAGTAATAAAATATGTATAGGTGTTGCCACATGCAGTAAAAACGTAATTTCTCTAACTTATAAATTATCCACCAGAGAGTAGAAAAGTGACATAACTAAAAGATTTAAGTTTATCGATTATTTAATAGTAATGTATTCAACAAGAGCTGAGTTATCGAACTAAAACAGTATTTTATAGACTATAATAGAATTTATTAAATAAAAAAAATTAACTGAAATTTAAAAAAAAGTTATACTATTTCAAAATAAGTTTTATAATTTTTTTTAACAGTAATTTTCTCAATTACTGCATTTTGAAGTTATGTCAATGTTCTTGTCAGAGTGCAAAATATAAGAGTATGTTAAAATTACTTAAATATATAAAATAATTCTATGAAAATTAATTTTAGAAATAAAATTATAATTCCGACCCATTTGAGTTCTTTATAAAAGATATGAAGAGTTATGAAGTTAATTTATATAAATATTGAGTTATTTTATAACATACTGACATCCCCATTGAAAAATTTCTATGCACAGTATGCACTTTTGATACTCACGAGTCATGATCAGGGCTCGGAACTTAAAGAATTTGATTATTTTTATGGATTGACTTAAAATGAAGCAGAGTGTTATGAAAATGTATGTCATGTAACAATACATTCAATTATGAAATTTAAAAGTGCTTTTTTATTATTATTTTAACGATTTTTTAAAAAGAAGCTTATTTCCAGTTTTTCTGACTATTTTTGCTTTTTTGACCAGTTTTTTTGATTAAATATTTTTGCTCAAATTTAAGTATTTTAAATGCTTATTTGAGTGCTTATAATGATGTTTTTAAGAGCTTATTTTAATAATTTTAAATGCTATATAAGTCCTGAACCCTGGTCATGACATTTGTCAAACGTACACTTGCAATATTATACTTTATGTATTGTATTTTATTTTATTAATTGGAGTATGAAAAATAAAGTATAAAAATAATTGAGACAAATTTTAACTATCTATTTTCTACAGTAAAATCCTGTTACAACGAATATCAATACAATAAAAAAATCTCGTTATAACAAAAGTCATAGGAGTCCCCTGCCAAAAAGCAGGGCTTATAAAGAGCTTATTCGAATTTTCTTTAAAACAAAATTTCCGTTATAACAAAAAAAAATTAGGTCCCTTGGAGTTTGTTGTAATGGGATTTTACTGTATTTTTCATCAAATTACGTATACTAACTCAAATTATTTTGTTTCTTTTTTTTATCATACATTTCTTAGTTTTAAATACCAGTAAAAGTGTACTTGAAATTTTTAACAACTAAATTTAAATTATTTACTAAATAGTAAAAAATAATCATTAATTGTAGTTCAATAAATAAACTTGTACAAATTTACAATAATTATCAAAATGAACACATTTTATTGATAAAAATTATTTTTAGATAAATTTAAATTATTGTATCAATTGTATCATATAAATGTTTGTTTGGTATATTTAAATAACATTGTTTGTATCATTTATAGTAGATGAGGCTACGGGATATTATATAAAAAATTAAGATTTTGATGGTGATTAAATATTTTTAAAAAATTCTAAATACTTTAAATTAAATCAGATAATAGTAAAAAAGAAAGAAAGTATTCAATACAGTAAAAGGTATTAAAAAAATATTTTTGAAAACCAATACTTAAATACTTTATAACACTGTTAATATTTCTATTAACTAAAGGATATACCCATTATTTATTTTTAACTGCTTTTATAGGGATAAGTTGAGCAAAATAGATATTAAAAGTTTTTCACATTGTAAATGTTTTATTTTATCTATGTGGGGTTTGAAGTACTTTTATTAGAAGGCTCTGACAGCCACATAGGCACCCCACTCATCACTGCTAACCAGTGATATGCGCGCATAATATATTACTGTAGTTTAAGTATACATATTTCATTACTGTGTAAACCTATGTAAAATAACTATGAAATATTGCGTATTAATCAAATCGGTAAAATAAAGTAACTCTAATAATTAAATATCACATGATTATTTTACTCAAATCGCACATTTACTCGTATTAAATGTTGTTATTTAAAAATATAAATTTTACCTTATCTTGAACAATTAAAGATCCATTATTGTACTCTTCAAGTTCATAAAACTTCACTTTCGGATTGAAAACTAACAATTCTTTAATATGAACATCTTGAACAAAAACATTTTTTCCATTGAATTTGTCAGATTTGATTAATTCCAAAAATTCAGCATAAGATTTTGGTGATGTTAACTTGTTAAACTTAAGTTTTGATAACTTTTCTAATACTTCTTCTAGTGTAGTTACTAATGTATTAACACGAAAAAATCTAGGTTTCTTAACTGAAAAATATAAATTTATTAAAGCTTTAAAAATTATTATTTGCATTACACAGGCAGTAGACACAAAAATAATTGTTTTAATAAGATGCCATATCCACATGTATTCAGTGTTCTCTCCATTTAGAAAACGTATAAAATATCAAATTTTCATTTAGTATAACCAATTGTGTGTTGTTAACTTTAATAGAGCGTCATACATGCATGTTTTGTCTCCATCTTACAAGTACGTAACATAGCGAATGTATACTCAGTAAATAACATTTAGCTTTATTAGTTTAAAAACTAAAGTGAATCGACCTATTATGAAACTTGATGGTAAGAACATTATCTGTGTTTGTATATTAGTTTTTACGATATATACATTTTCAGCAAGTTATGCGTATATAATTTAGCATAAATTAAAAATACTCATAACTCACTTAAAAACTAAACTGAATAATTGTAAAAAACCAACATACAAACACAGATAATGTTCTTACCATCAAGTTTCATAATAGGCCAATTCACTCTAATTTTTAAACTAACAGAGCTAAATGTGATATGCTGAGCGTAAATTTACTATGTTGCATACTTGTAAAACGGAGACAACACGTGTGGGTGTTACGTCCTCTTAATATTAAGGTCAATTGATTTATTATAAAAAAGGAAGATAAGAATATTATCATTGATATCTCATAGGCTTCTACTGATATTTCACTTTTAAGTGAGTAATGAGAATTTTAAAATAATTTTAATAGTTTATACTATTATAAGCTTATAACACACTTAGAGTATAAAAAACCTAAATAATAGTTGGTAAATTCACATTAAAATTAAAGCTAACCACACAAAATTAATTTTGAATCCAAATTTAATACATTGCATATGTGTAAGACAAAACATGGTTATGGTGTCTTCTTAAAGTTTTTAAGCTAAAAATAAATTAACAAATAGAACTTTTATATGTCTAGGAAAATGTAATAAATAGATGATAATTTTTTTTTAATGTACCTTTAACATGCGTGGGAGCAGATAGTTTTTCTAAATCATCTTCTTTCATGAGCTTTAAAAATTCATTCTTATATTTTTTTACTGCTAATATATTTTTGGCATTGCCTTTTAATCCAAATTTTGACCACATCATTTCAGTAATAAATACATACACTAAATCACGATCCATGTTATATTCTTTTTCCAGTATATTACTTTTTTCTACTAATACATCTATAACCTTTTCCCATTTAAAAACATTCATCAATACAGCATTCAATGACAATTTATTCTGAAAAAAAAAAATCATTATGTTATAAAATGTATAAGCATAGAAGGGAAAAATGAGAAACTAATTGTATTTGTATAATAATAAAATTAAGTCACTAAACTAAAAACAAAAACCAATTTGAACAAATTCTATACGAATAATAGAACAGAGCAATTTCATTATTTTAAATTACTCAAAATACTCATATATCCACCAAAAGTTCTTTAATTTGTTCAATATGTTATCCTGTTTGTTGTTAAATATAATTAATAAAAGTTCAAATTTCTTTTAATGATAAGTACTTTTTAAACTATAATATATAATTATGTTAATTATAAAATAAAAAACATCAATTTTATTGTAAATTGGATTCTTTTTTGTCTCTGTGTTACTAACATACATCATAGCAAATGTGCGTTTGCCAGAACACATTTTGCAATGTTAGCTTTAATATAATAGTAAATTTACCTTTCATCAAATTTATAAGTAAGAATATTATCTAAAAAATGTCATATGCTTTTATTGATATTATCGTTTTAAAGTGAGTTATAGCTATGTAAAATATTACAACTTTAAAATGTTCATAACTCACTTTAAAATGATAATATCAATAAAAGCATATCACATTTTCTAAATAATATTCTTACCTTTAAATTTGATGGTAGGTAAATTTACTGTAATATTAAAGCTAACATCACAAAATAGGTTCTGTTGAACGCAAATTTGCTATGATGTACATTAGTACGACAGAGACGACACATGAGGGTATAACGTGTTCTTATAGTATGTATTTGAATTATATAATTTTTACTCTGTATTCAGTCTTGTAATGTTTGGTCAGTATATGCTTGTTGTCTCCTAAGTCATATTGTAATTGTGTTTTGTTGTCTTTGAGCATATTGCTATTGTCTTATTATTTTTAAGCTTATTGTTACTAGGTATTTATTATTTTTACCATATTATATTTCATTCAAGTATTTACAATATTACAATTTTTAATGATTTAATTGACCATACTCCTACTACATATTCATCACTTTCAACTCTAAAATAATCTAAAATATTTATACATTAAGTATGTTGTGGATCAGTGATGCCCAGCCCATAACTCGTCAAAGACTTAAAAATAACTTGCAACCAATTTCGGTGTCTAAAACTAACTATACTCTATTCAGAATGAGATCGTACCTCAGCGACAACCAGTTTTCGTCAAGCAGCAATCAGAAAACACCCGTTTGTCCAGCCTACCAGTCGATTATCTGCAGGCCTGCTATGTAGTAAAGCCACACCCATGCGCACAAGCTGGCCGCCGAGATACGATCTCAATCCGAATATAGTATATATGTGTAAGCCATTTTATATGTAACAATAAGATAAATAAGGTATACATCACTGATATAGATAAATAAATAATTATTAATAAAATATACAGTAATCAAAAAATAAGTAGTTTACAAAATATACCAACATAAATAATATAATTATGAAAAATTGTTGGAATTTTAGTTTAAATTAGTACAAACCAACAAGCTATAGTTTCCAGTTATAGTGCTCCAGTGGGTGATGGCGTAAACCAATAAATATAAAATATCGATTTTGTTATTTTACTCAGCACTATTTTTAAATAATAAAACAATCTAGATCAAAATTATACCTTTTTTTTTTTTTTAAAACAATAATTTAAAACATTAATTAACTACACCAAATAAGTACGGTTTTTAAATAAAATATCTATGAATAAATTTATGATATAAATTACTATAAAAAAAATATATTTGTGCACCAGTTTATGCAGATCTGAATTTAACAATTTCTTTTATGATTTTATTAAATAAACAGTTATTGTTTGAATATTTTTGACTTTTTTTCAACAAGAAATACACATACCTATTATGCTATTATTATGTAAAAATCTAATATACCTATCGATTATCGATTGTCTTTTGTTTTGTTCTTTGGTCAATATATGTTCAATATGTTGTTAAGGTGTATATACCTGGTTCTACAAAATTATATTTGTGATTGACTAGTATATTATATTGAAATGCATTTTTATTGTTAAAAGATCTAGAGATAATTTTATAGAATCACAATATAAGCAATATTTGGGTATAACAGTGTAGAGTATGCATTGATATAAAACATATAAATCTTATCTTTTATAAACATTCATATTTAGTAGTTTTAGGCTAACAAAACAGATTGATGGTTTGCACCGCGTTCTCTCTCTGAACAGAGTATACAATGTTTGCAGTTAACATGCTTAACTAATTTTTATACAATTTCACATCCATAAATTTAATAATGAGAATATAATAACAGAATCATTATTTCTCACTATCCACTAGAGTGTACTGAAAAGTACTGTACAAATAAGCTATCAAATCCTATACAATATTATCTCTTAACAACATTTAAATAAAGCATACCTCAACATTAGCACGAAGGCTTGGGAATTAAGATACAGACAAAGGTACATACAAACATTTCAATAACTCAGCTATATTTGAATTAATTGCATTGTACACAAACATTCTTGACATATTTCTATTTATTTATATTACATTAGATGAGTACCAATGGTAAACAATACAACTGTATAATCTCGTGTTTTATTAATACTACATTTTTAGATACTGTTATGTCCCAACTCAGTCGATTCATACATCAACTCATGAATGAATACTTAGTATATAAATGCTAGTAAAATCTTTATTGAACGTTAAACTTGATACAAAATACAATAAGTGTAAAAATAAAAAATAATGTGTTGGGTGAGCGGTATGTTACACCCTGACTCCAAAATACTGATTAACAAGATTGTAAGTGGTGTTATGACCAGCCTCTGAATATCTTGGGTATCCCTAACCGTCTAGATAGCTCTTGTCCTGGTCCCTTATACATAATATAAGAAAGATGATGACTCGTTGACACAAGAAGCCTTGCATCAAGATTAATATTCTTATCGGTTTGTATCCATATCCGCATCTACAAGTTTCGACTTTTCTGAGAAGCGAGACGTATGAACATAATCTAAATGTTCAAATTAAATAATACATATTGTCCACGATATTCTCCTGACCTCCGCATGCTTGTGTAATTAATTTAAATGTAAAACGTGTCACCACACCGTACGGCATACAATATTTTTTATAGGAATTTCTACACATTTCGTCATAGGGCTCGTAGCAATACCTAGTACATTAATATGATCCAGTTTTAAGCAGATGTTATACTAATGTTCTTTTCTAAATTAAGTTTTAATTTAATAAATTCTTACTGGATACTGTGCTTGATAAAGCTGAGTCTTATAGCTGCTTCCAGATTTGACTTTTTTAATTATTTTTGCAGCGATTTTGTATAGTCCAGAAGTTTTATCTTCGTTTTTATTCATCTTTTTGGTGGGTTTTTCATAAACCATCTATAACCGCAGTTACAATAAGTTTTAATAAATTAATTAATTCGTTGGTACTTTACTCGAAAGCCTAATACTTACATTAACAAATTTGAAAGTGTAGCTAATCGTACGCGAAACAATAAGTAATAAGTTCCTCACAATTATTTTAAACTGTAAAATTTAATAACTTACAAATCACATTCACGAAAATTGTTCAGACAAAAATTTAACACAAGACAAGTCTGAAGCATAGTACAAAAAATCAGTGTACCTAACGTGCACGTGTTTTACTCGATATCAAGCAATTTGTTTATCTACTTATCTCAATGTTTATGCACTACACTTGTTAACACCATAGACCTTATTAAGGTCTATGGTTAATACCTTATCACACTCCTCGATATTACGATATCACAAAATAAATGAAATTTATTCTGTGATAATAACATCGACGCTAGAACAAAGATAACTGATAAAAAAACTAACATTTTAGTAACTCAAACAACCATTACATACGAGTAGTACACCGTATACTACTATTTTTTTGTTGTATTATAATATATAGCCGTGATTAATAATAATTCGATTTCGAAGTTATCCATTAATTTAATATCATTGAATACTGAGTTGTATAATAAAGTTGTAAATGATATTATTAATGAAATATATTATTAGTATTCATTAGTAAATATATTGTGTGACAAGGAATGTCCCTCTTAATAATAGAATCGTAAAAATAATTTTAAAAGAATGTTTGTCAACTAATGAGTACACAACAAGGTCATAACACTAATTATTTCAATGCTGGATCCTGGATGTCTGGATGGTGTTGCACTATAACGGTTGTATCGTTTAATTTAAAATTTTTAAACGTTTAAACTTAAAATACCATTTAAGTATTCAGAAGTATATTCAAATAACATTTTATTTAGATAACATTTCATTCGAATAATTGTAAGCATAATAAAAGGGTCAGTCTAATTTACTGAACTTGGGCCATAGCAGCCGTAACATGGGCAAACAGAATGAACTGAAATTCCACAAGGATTATTTCAATACCCACCTCCCCACCACACAAGCACTATATACCATTCAACTACCTAACAAATTAATTTTGTCATGATTGTAAGAAAACGTATTCAAATGAAAAACAATTTAAATAATTTTCAATTATAATTATCGATTATTTTATTTTATCCGCATGTATTGTCTTACTAACGTACATCATAGCAAATTTGCGTTCAGCAGAACACATTTTGTGATGTTAGCTTTAATATTACAGTACATTTAGCTATTATCATATTTAAGCTAAGAATACCATCTAGGCAATGTCACATACTCACATGGTTTTATTGATAATATCATTTTAAAGTTGTAATATTTTACATAGCTATAACTCACTTTATGATGGCACTAAGTTTAGGTAAAATGTAAAGACATTTGAGTTTATAACAAAAGTCACTTATTAAGAAAGTATTTTTTCAACAATATTCCATTTGATGTCATAGAATACAGTTTACTTACCCAACATTAATGAAAACAAATAAATATACCAACAATGACTACCAATGAGTTCATGAAATGTATCTTCATACACAAATAAATAAATAAAAAGAAATAAAATTATAACAAACTAATCAGTGATAAAAAAAAAAAAACAATTATTTATTTAAAAAAGTGAAAAATTACATAATAAAAACAAAAAATAACCAAACAACATATGTATAGTAAAAAGTAAAAAAAAATGTCTTAACGTGCAAGTATAACATTAATAATTAGCAAAATTACATAAGAATTAGTTAATAATGAAGCACAACAAATATTAAAATTCATCATGTAATTTAGGACTATAACCGTGTTTATATTTTTTTACATGTGTAGAGGCTTCTTCCACTAAGCTTATGAATTCATCTTTATCAAAAGAATAATTGGTAAACTTGGCATGGGCACCCTGGTCTGGATGGTGACCCTAAAAAAATAATCAAATCAATTTTTTAATTATTAATTATTACTCAAGTTCCGGTTTCAATTTTTGTTAGTAAAGATTGCATAGCAAAATAATAATAGTATACATAAATGTATAATTTAAGAATGATAATATATTTCAATGAAATTAAATTGTTATGCTTGGGAAATTTGGTAAATAAATTATTTTTTATTTTTATACCTCGAATTTTCTATATATTTAAAATAAAATATTATAAAACAAAACCTGCTTTACTGTACAGTAGGTGACAAGTGTACTTTGTCATTGAGTATGTTAAAGTATATTTTATGTTAAGTTAGATTAAATAATAATATGTATTAATTTGAATTAAATAATAAATCATTACAAATAAAAAATGACAGCAAAAACAGTGTTTCATTAAGTATATAAAATGTCATGTATTTTTTTTTTATATACACACATATACATATATATATATACACATACACACACACACACACATATATAGCTATTTAAAGTAATTTATTTTACTGTTAGTATTAAGTTAAGGTTTTGCTAAAAACATTGCATTAATTATATTATTAATATTTAATTATTTTAATGGTTTATATTTATATCATTTTTTATTTGCATTAACTTTTAAGTCAATAACGATTCACTGTAGAACAGTATAATAGGTTTGGCTTATAAATAAGCAATAACTTAAAATCATTCTAAATAGTTTAAAAATATTATTGAGCATAGTAAAATGCATAATATATGTAAAAATCTTAAGTACCCATGAATAATATTTCTAAATTATAACAAAATAATCATCATTATTCATCATTTAAATATATAATCTTGTTAAAATTTGAACTACAAATGTCTAAGAATTTTTACTTTTAATCCCCTTAATATAAATTAAATTCTATGTACTAGAAAAGATATTGAGATTAAAATGTTCAAGTTTCAAAATTTTAGTAATTAATATAATTCATCAACATTTCAACTATTTTATATCTTTATAGAACCATTTTTAAAAACTTTGATATATTTTAATAATTTTGAAACTGCCATATCGATTTTTGATTTAGAAACATTAAAACATTCAAAATAACATCTCCTTGACAATTTACAGGGAAAAAATGTTATTCTTATTTAAGAAAATAAAAGTTGGTAATGCCACAAGAAAAATAGCACAAAAATCTAAATAATTAAAAATATGGTCTTATAATATGTATAAAAATTTTGAAAACCAGGATTAAAATAAATTTATTATAAATAGAAAAAATATGGGAGTGAGTATGGTGAATCATTCTATATACAAATATATACTTCATAATTTCTAGTAAAAGTTTTTTTTCTCAATAAATAATATGGAATATAGATTATATATGGCCATAAACTCTTTTTTTTTTTTTATTGATCTAAAATATACATCGACAACTAGGCCATTAGTACAAGAATTTTTGGTTACATTGTTAGTATTTTAGTATTTACATGATTACATTAAATTAAATTGTACAATTCTCCATAAACTCTTATTACAGTAGAACCTCTAATCCGTCACCTTCAGGACTGGGGGTGTGGTCGGATTATCAGAATATACAGAGCCCTGATAAGGAAAATATTAAACACTAGCAATTAATTTTATATATCTACTATAAATTGGAAAATCCAAATGTATTTTTAAATTATTCATATCGATAATACTATGGTCAGATCAACCGAAGTGGCGGACAAGAGGGGTTCTACTATATTAAGAAAAACCTTGATACCCAATTTTCCATATGTTATAGTTGAATTTTATACATATATATATTAATAATGTGCTTCATAGTAAAGGTTGACAGAATAATACTTTTTAAAAGAAATTCTGCTTTAACCAATATAAATATAAATTGAAGTATGCTACACCCGCATTTACATTTACATATTACAAGTATGTAACAAACAAATCTGCATTTAGTTTTGTTAGCTTTAATATTACAATGAATTTACCTATAGTCTATTCCAAATAAGTCTAGAAAAAATTGCGCAGACTGGTCCACTGTCATTGGCTACAGTTATTGGCACTTGTCATGATCGGTCAACGATTAAACCACTGGCAGATCACATAACATACCTGTGCGAAACCTTACAGTTTTTGGTCATACTGTTTTGTAACAGAGTATATTATGACACTTAACGGTGAGAACTTAATCTGTGTTCATGTGCGAGGATTTTACAATAGTTTTGTTTTTAACCAAGTTATAAACATTTTTAACTGAACTATATTTTTATCTCAAAACTTAATAAAAAATTGAATTATTGTAAAAACCCGACATACAAACGCAAATAAAATTCATCAAGTTTCATAATAAGTCGATTCACTCTAATATTAAAGCTAACAAAGCTTAACTACTGAGTATAGATTTAATATTTTACACAATCATACAATGGAGAAAAAAAGTGCGGCTGTAACATCCTCTTAATATAAATATATTTTTATTTTTTTTATTGTACAATTTATACTTTATGTAAATGATTGAGAATGAAATTTATCTCTTTAAATTATAACTAAAAATTATTGCTCAGTTATTAATATTTATCAAAGAATCAATATCCAATATTTTGATTAAAAGCATAAAAAAAATATGAAGTTATGAAATGTTCATAATATTTCAAAATTTGATGATATATAAATGCAAATTATTTTAAACTTTATTAATGCAACAAATCTGAACTTCAGGTAAAAATGCTAAAATTACAACCACCATTCTTGATTTTACAAATCATTATTTTTTGAAAATATGATGTTGCTTACCTTATCTTGCATAGTAAACTTATTAATATCTCGCCATGTTATGTACTTAACACCTCTCAAACGAGCTAAATCTTTGTAACAATGTTCATCCTCGCAATTATATCTGTTAATAAATATAATAAAAATTACCTACATATAGTAATAAATATCTACTTTATTGTAAGCTATTTTAACAAAAAATATAAATATTTTCTATTAACAAAAATTATACTTACAATTCAAATAACACTGCCCATTCTGGTAAAAATAAAAGATGTGTTAACCCAGCTCCGTGCATTCCAATAAATATATCTGTGTTATATGTTATTTGTATTTGTTCTTTAAAAGTTAAAAAGTTTCCACTATAAACAACCTAAAAATCATTTTGATAAGTCTATCAATTGCATAACCCATTAATTAAAGCAAAAATACCTTTTTAACTTCATATTGTGAATGATTTTTTAAAGCACTTATTAATTCATTCTCGTTCAATACGTTTCTATATTTTGTATTTCTAGACAAAAAGGTTATTCTTATTTTTCCATTGTCATTTGGTTTTTGATCAATGTTTAAACGATGTAATACATGTTGAGAAAATGCTTTAAACAAACCACTATTTTCACATCCATCAATCTGAAGCAAAAAACAAAATATTCTTTACATCTAAGATGTCTACAATCATTCAAATATATCATTCTTCGATAAATTAACTAGTTTATAAATAAATACCAAATTTATATGCATTTAAGTTTTAAAATATGTACTTAAAAAGTTTTAAATATGCACTTAAAATGCACAAAATATGCAAGATAATTTTTAATGTTACAGTTATTTATTTAATTACTTAATTTTCTAAAAGATTATTAATAGAATTTTAATATATAATAGCATATTATATGTGTTGCAAACCTGAAGTCTCTAGCTTTTTAATACTTTCAACAATAATCAAAAAATTTGTTTTAATATAAGTTAAATTGTTAGTTATATTTGATTTAGTTAGAATTTGTTTACAGCTTTTAATGCTTCTGACATCATCTTTTTGTAAATTTTGAATAAAACCTATGTTCTGTAGTATTGACGATAATGTTAAACAAAGTAGGTAAGATAAAAATATACGATAGGAAACTAATACGTAATAAACTGGTACCTACCAACTAATAACAATCTATAGAAACGTAATATTCTTTTATAAAAATATTTTCAATTTTTATGTTGTGGAATAAATGTATATATGTATAATAATTGTATACAAAGTTATAAAATTAATTTAAAACATTTAAATGTATAGGTAAAAACAAAAACATATAATTTTATCAAAAATATGCACTTACACCTACAATATGCAAAATAACAATTTTTAATATTATTTATTTAAGTATGATCGATGAAAATCCAATCACTACATGTAATTAATTATAAAAATATGAACATGCATTATATGCAAAATCCGATCTTTACTAATAAATCATTATTTTCCATGACCGATTTAACATTTAAAAAATAAAATAATTTATAATTACCAATGGAGTATTATAATACAGCCCAAATATCATTCGTGGTAATAAAGGTAAGATAATATTGTTAAAACAAACAACTTGTCCTCTGAATGTATTTAAATTCCATATTGGATGCATTGTAAATGCTTGAAAGGTATCACTAAATGCAGATTCGTAGGCAAATGACTCCCAAACTAATATATGAATGTTTTTTGAAAACATACTAGCTCCTGAGCTATTCACATGCTGAGATGCATATAAATTTAAAAAATCACAAAAATGATGGTACATATTCACAGCTAATGAAATAAAAGTTTAAAAATACTATTAAATACATACTATAATAATAAAACTGAATTAAAAAAAACTAAAATTACAATTGAAAGTATTTACTTGCGTCTATTTTCATAATGACTGTAGGTTCAGTAATAATTAAATCACATTTTCCAGGATACTGATCAATTGTTGTAAAAAACCTTAATTCAGGACTCCAAGATTGCAATGGACTCAGATGATCACACTGAGCATCCAATTTCTCTTTATGAAATCTATATTATGAGAGTTACCTATGATATTACTATTATTTTTTTTTTTTACTTTTGTGTTAAATGAAAAATATATTTAAAAGATTATATTATTTTATTCAACCATAAACACAATTCATTGATTTTTTTTAATAAATATTAATAAAAAAAAAAAATCAAATTTATGATTTTTTTCTTCTAACTAATTTATGATTTAGAAGTAAGCTTACTTGCATTTTCCACCAATTTGACCATCACTAAGTACATCCATTTGATATCGTATTGGGTGGTTTTGGTTCAATATATTTTCAAAATTTATCATAATGTTATGTCCACGACAAAATTTCAAATGGTTTGTGCATTCTAATGAAGAATCGCCCTAAAGGTATAAAGTCAAAATATTAACATTAATATCATTATATCAACATATTGATGTTATTAGCAACAATTAATTATGATTTTAATAAAATAAATTGGAAATTTCCACATTTTGAAACCAGTTTATACTGGAATAAGTTATACAACAATGTATAATAATAGCAATTGGAATAATTAGAGAAGTTTATAACTTGTACACTGAATGTACAACTGCATTAAAAATGTAAGCCACTAACTCTTAATGTAATGAAGAATTACTTGATTTATTGGCTCACACATGTATGTGATTTCTTCTCGTTGTTGTTTTACATAACCAAAATCTCCTTGATCGTAGAATGTGTCAATTTGATCTCGTTTAGTAGGTGCCCAGCTGGTTTCAGGACCCGGACACACGGGATCCAAGTAGCGGTGCTCTATATCACAGTCATTTTCGTAGCCCCAGCAGCGCTACAAATTGAATAAGTATGATCGACCGTGCATTCAAGTGTTTGATATATTTTAACCACCATCACTTACCGTTTTGTTGTGTTTTGTTAATGAGTTCAACATGAATGGTAAATGTTCTGGATGAACGTTCAAATCCATCGGTACTGCATTCGGCCGAACGACATGGTTCGACAAGACGAAACATGGTATAGCTATGATCTTGAGGTACAACATGACGACTGAGCATTAAACAGGAGGATCGACAATGCCTAAACTATACATTAGGTGTCATCATCGTCGTGGCAGAGTCGTGTGTAATAAAAATATTAGTCATGCCGGGGTAGGCGGCAGTCCATTGCCAAGTCGTTGGCGGGCAACGCAATTCGGAAATCGGTTATAGTAAATACTAAATAACCACGGCCGATGGGCAGGCGGCAGCGCAATGTTTACTAGTTCAAACGTACAAACCGTTTGCTCAGTGGAGGGGTTCTCAAAATGTTACCGTTATCGTTACGGTTGAGCAGAAGCAGAACCATGATATAATTTTTTTTAGTTAATTATAATATCGTGAACCTTTCTTTGTCTATGTCGTGAACTGTAGAAAACATCGGACGTACTTATTATAGTACGGACTATGGACATATGGTACTACAGTAGAACAATCAACAAGTATTTAAATATTTTATTATTAAATTGTATAGGTATTATTCATTAAAAAATAATAACAATTGCCATAACCTTTGCGTCATAATCATTTAAAAACGAAAATAATACAATTTAATATATTATAGTTGACGAAATTTATGTCGCAAAGGGGCTCAACGTTTAAGTACAATATTTTAAAATTACATATAATTCGAAAACATGAAACACAAAAACCTATAACTTATATAATAAGTAAATCGTAAATGTTTATTAAAC
The DNA here is from genome assembly GCF_020882245.1 of Rhopalosiphum padi. NCBI lineage: Eukaryota > Metazoa > Arthropoda > Insecta > Hemiptera > Aphididae > Rhopalosiphum > Rhopalosiphum padi. Next base: position 31,435,764 of record NC_083599.1, read on the forward strand.
TTCTGTAAACTTAATATACCTATGTTAATTCATCATTGTAGAGAGTTAGTTACGAAGTTGAAAACCTAATAATAGGTATATAATGTGCAAACGAATATTTATTATTTTGCTTATTAATTTGGTACTATTTAATGGCTAATGCCTACCTATACCTATAGATAGTGACACAGTTTTATAGCCGCTATTTATATGTTGTATGAAAATGCAAGTGCACAGAAAAAATGAGTAGATATTACTATATAATACTTCACTTATATCTATGTAGTCCAACATTCAAGTACAAAACATGTACCTACATATACATTCCAAACAAATTCCCTATTTTTTTTTTTAAATTTATTTTATTAATAATTTGCATTTATCACCTATAAATATACTCATTTGACTGCATAATATTATTTTGCTTGTAAGATACTAATAGGACTCAGATTTCAATGCATTTGCATATATTTTTGGAATGCCTGACACACTGTAATATCAAATAAAATAAAATGACTAGGTAGGTACATAAGTCAAATCATTTTTTATGTTAACCCATTTATTTTTTAAGTAAAATAATTGTACCTAGACATTGTTACTTTAAAATTTAAAACAAAAAATGTGTTTACGAGTACGTCGTACGTATGTGCTGTGTCCGACTTTCAAACGCGTGACATTAAAGTAGGTATCAATAAATTTATAAATTGTATGTTCAGAAATAATTTCAATTGTGAGTGATTAACTTATCTATTAAAGTAAAATAGTAAATTCTTAAAGGTAAAAACATTATAGTTGTGTTCTCTCATTGGGTTCTTACGAAACTTTAATTTTTAAATGCACTTTGAGTAGGTATGCAAATTGAAAATTAATAATTATTAATATTTTAAAATAATTCATAATTCAGTTAAAAATGAAAATAGGTACCGTAAAAACTAAGGAGATAACATTCTTACCTTTAACTTTTAAGTTTGATAATAGGAAAATTCACTCTAATACCTATTTAAGCTAACAAATCAAAATTATAAATTTATAACTGCTATTTTTCAGTTTGGTATACGCTAGTAAGACGAAAACAGTACCTACATGCGAATCTTGGATATTACTTACATAAGTGTAGGTATATTCCTAACGTTATATTTATTTAAAATATAAATTGTAGGCAGCCTTTAAAAAAAAAAAACTAGGATAGGTATCGAAACGGTTGATATGGTTTGGTAGGATTATGGGTACCACTTATTATACTGGCTATACTAAATAAGTTATGTTATGTACTATCTAATAGATATTTCGCCAAGTAAGTAGATTGGTAGGTATCTATATTAGTTACCTATTAGTTAATAGTTATGCTTTTTCTACGCATAATATGTATAAATTTATAAAATGTATTAATGTATACCAACCTGTTTCTACAGTTATTTTGAAGGTTTTAAATTTTAACGTGTCATATAATAATAAATACTTATACAAATTTGACAAAAAACACTACGACGCATTATATTTCCACTGACTCTACTTATAAGTTATAACATGCTACATATACTATTATGTAGGTAACATTATACATTACTAACATTTTTATAACAGACAAGTAGACAACAGTAACAACATAGGCGTGGCCAGACTTTTAAAGCAGGTGTTTCTAAGGCCGGAAATATTCCAAAATAATTATTGAATTAATTTTAGAATAGAACAGTGTTAGGAACATCTGGGACAACACTATATAAACACAAAGAGCACTGACGGATAAGACTTATATTCTATAATGAATTATCATTAAGAAATAGATCGAATTTACAAAATTGGTGAAAAAATTAAATGATATTTCACATAACCTTTAAGGGTTAAGTCATAATTCAAAGACTGTCAAAAAAAATATTTATACATGCAGCTGTTGCTATGGCATACACAGCAAAACCCTTAACCCGTGAACATGCATATGAATAACTACAGTAGGTACCTATATACCTATGATTTATACGGGGTGATTCACTAAGCATGCCCATTGCTTATCTTCATTTTTCAATTTTTGTCCATTACCTAATAGTGAATTTAATAAAATTCTGATTTTTTGAACTTTTTAAACATATACCGATTTAAGGGTTATATTTTCAAATACAAAATTTCTTAAGCCATCTAATACAATGTGCTCAATATAGTGATAGGTTTCAACTATTTTTTTAAATAAAAAATCATCTTGTTCCACTGTAAATTACTAATCAGGTGACTTTTTGAAAATGTTTTATGTACCTATCCAAATCAAAATTCCAATAACGAGTGTGTTTTGAGTTATTTAACATTGCGTAAGTACTAACTGTACTAAGGATAGATAATAGGTTTGAAACTATGAAAGATACGAGGACTATTTTAAACTTAAGTAGGTAATTAATAATTATTAATCTATCAACATTTTATAATTTGTAAAAGTTATCGTCTAGATTCAATATTAATTTATCTGATTAAAGTTTTTGTAAAACTACTTTTAAGGTTAAGTACTATCTTCATTGTATGTAATTATTTAATAACTCGAAAACTACACGCATTTAAATTTTATTTTAGAGATACCTATAAAAATTTTTCAAAAAAATCACTTTTTATCCGTGCTAATAATTAACAGTAAAAAGTTTAAACAATGAAGTTAAAATTGCCACAGAATACTCCTTAAATGTTATAAAAGTCTAAATAGTTGAAAATATATATAACCCGTAGTTGGCGAATCATTCCGTATAGTAACACAATACACACCCATCTCTTGTGTCAAGTAAAATATATTAATAATTAATAAGAAAAATTGAAACACTCAGTTTGTTTATTTCCCTGTATAATTATATTATATTGTGTTATAAAAACACATACATTATAACACGTAGGTATTAATTTTAGTCTAGGCTGATAAGAAACTATTGTTAGTGACGAGACTGGTGCAAGTGTGAAACAGACTTACAAATGACACCTATATATTATACAAGACTATACAAGAGTATTCTTTTAAAAATAATCACTAATTTTTTTAAAAGTATAAAAAATATTTTTTTAACGTAGGTACCTAATTAAAATTTTGAATTCAATATAAAACAAGATTGCTTAAAAAAAATATGATTTTAATATAATTATTTTTTTCAAAATAGGTACCAACTTTTCTAGGATATAAGTGTTTCGTGTTTACCTTTTAAAATAATTACAAAAACATATTACATTAAAATATTTTTATTATTTCAATGTGAAACAAACAATAAACTTCAGAAATTAATATTGCTAATTATATTAATCTATTAATGTCCATTGATTGGTATACCTACTCATAAAGGCATTCGTACAAATTAAATTAAGTTGATAACTAATAACTAATAATTATAATAATTATTAGCAAATAAGTAATAAATTACACATTAAAATAATTATTATACCCACTGCTTACTTCTATCAATAACAACTTAATACAATATTAGGTGCATATTTTTGTACGTTTAATTATAGAAAGACTAAACGACAATCAATTTCAGTATTTCACTAATAATCTTTATTGCTTTTATATCATACACAGCTTAAATAACGAGAGAAATAACATATGGATGAATATAATACCTACACGACGTCACGACGCTATAATACGCCTTTTTATTTATATTTCCAAATTATATGGTATACAATAAGTAGGTATAATATAATATAGACACTTATAAGATACACACAATGTATAATATTTAAAAATACTACGTTATTATAATAGCTGCTATTATTCGTGCGTGTATATTGCATTAAGCTCTCCTTTATTGTCTAGATATTATATATAGCCTCTATAACTTTGCATATAGGTAGGTGTAATGCATTTTGCATAATATTATAAACGTGAATAACACTTTTATGTGTATATTATAGTACTATACCTATTTTATTATTCTATTAACAAATATCAGACAACAGTTATTTAGATTAAACCGCGGTACACAAAACGTGGGTGGTATATGTGTAAAAACTAAAAAAATATTCGAAGGTCAGCTATGTTTTAGCCTTACTATTAATCATCTATTAATCATATGCCTACATTTTACCAACAATATAAATATGCTTATTATTTGTATTATACTATTATATGATTTATATGATTATTGTAATAAGTCCTGTGCTTGGCGCCTATACCAATAAGTACGTGATAGCGCAATATTATGTCACTGTTGAGTATTTCGTTATGATTCACCTAATATAGTAATATGTACGTATTAGCATTTTATACGAGTAAAAATATAAGTATTATATTTGTTATTATTTATTACTTATTATCTATATGTGTACCGTACCTAATGAGTAATGGGTAGAGTGAGTCGTTATTACCTATAATATTATGGTACAGTCTTATGATAATATTTATACCTATAATCTACTCCCCGCCTATTCTAATAGACGTATGTAAGTAAGTCTCAATAATCTCATTAATATGTATTAAAAGATAACATAACATTTAAACTGCTTAACTGTAAATATATAAGCTGCTGAATTTATAAAAAAACTTAGTCAAAATATTTGAAAATTATTTCAGGAATAATATTATATTACCATTTGCGTATTGCGCCGTATATGATAGAATTTATCATTAAAATATGATGTTGAAAAAAGCAAAAGTGAGGTAAATGCCTTTTAAATAAACTTTTAAAACTGTGTGAAATACAAATGATATAAATCTATAAGACATCCATTCGTATAGTAGGTATTTAAAAAAATTTCAAGTACAAATCGTATGTATTTAAATATTTTTTTTAATTTAACTTATTCAATTATACATATAGGTAAAAATTTAATTTTGTAATTTGTAATTTATTACTTAATTTTAAAAATTGTGATGTCACAATATATAAGTTTATAACTTTGAAATAACAATTTCATTTTATATTGAAAAATGGATAAATAAATACAAATTTGTTATAATTGAATTCTGAAATAACTAAAATATAATTAAACAATAAACGGTTGATAATTTTTTTAATTTTTTTAATTTTTAATAATTTTATTTGAATTATTATAAATAAAATAGTTTAATGATTATCAAAAAACAATCTGAAGTGTGACAAATTTTTTTTAATTTTGAAAAGTATTTAATTTTCAAATATCTATACAAATGATACATACAACTCATTCAACTCATTCAAAGCAATGTTAAAAAGGTACTATGAAAGTATTTAAATATATTTACTCAAATATTTTACAAGACAGGAATTCTTTGACGACATTTAATCTTTATATTGGTATAAGGCTTATACTATAAGCCATAAGGTATGTACAAAGACTTCTTAAAAATCAAATGTATTTTCAGACTTGTATAGGTATAGGTATGTAATGCACTTTTTTGAATTAGTTAGGTATCCCATGTAATGGGCATACATTTTTTAAATAGTTGAGTTAGTTTTAAAGATTATTTTGACTGACTCAAGATTAATAAAGGTTATTGCCTTTTCTCAAGCGTAACCGGCCATTGATGTATTATGAATGGTTGGTAACAATTAACAAAAACCAGAAGAAAATAACAATATTTAAAATTATTGAGTATTATAGAATGCATGTCTTATAATAGAACTATTATTTATTTAATTACAGACAACATAAGAATCATAGCAGTCTTCGTTGAATATACGTTGTTAGTGCGACTGTTTTTAAAATATTTACATTTTTTGTAGAAAATGTTTGTGTAAGATAACATTTCTGTAAAAAGTATACAAATTCATCCTAATCTTCGAAATTTGTGTTTATTCTTTATAGGAAGGACTCGACAATACATATTTACATTACAACCAATAATTATATATAGTTTTCGATTATAATAACATATTTTATTTTATACAGAGTGCGTTGAAACAAACAGTACCGTTTGAAAGACTAGATATTCAAAAAAACTAAAAAGATAACTACAAAACTTACAGCATTGAGGTTTATCTTACTTTATTCGGTACATCATGCCGTATTAAGTTTTTAAAATGACAACAGGAAATATAGTGACGAAACTGCCACAGCAGATGTTCCCTATTTGCACCTCGATTTGAGTATTTACAACTTTTTTCTGTGGAAAAACTTTGGAAAAACTCAAAGATAGAATTTGAGAGAAAATCGCCGCTATGTATAAAAATATGGCCGAAAACTTCAAAAATCGTCTTCAATAATAATGTATTGCTGCTGGTGTTTGTCATTTTCAAAACTTAATGTATAAAACGGCATTCATTTATGTAAGTTGCGTAATTTTTTTTAATAGCCTTTCAAAACTGCACCGTTTGTTTCGCCGCACTCTGTACTATACTAAATATATAGGTATCTAGAATATTGTTTTTAAAGTTCAAACAATTTAGTTTACATTAAAAAAAGGTATTTTGTCATATTAAAATATTTATATGATCAGTATACCGTCGGAATTTAGAACCGATAAAAAGAGTAACGTTTGTTAATGGCATACATTTAATAAAACAATTAAATTTCAAAAAATGTATATATGTGTATACAGCACGTTCAATTATTTCTATTTCTATGTTATGTAGCTTAAAAGTTTAATATTTTTATACATATAGGCACATATTGCACCTACCTAATAGTTGCATTATTTCCATTTAGGCTAAAAATATTTAATATTACTATTTGGTTAAGACATATTTTGACTTTCGAACGTGCATACAAAGCATATTTTTAATTAATTTAGAATAATGCAAATACTTATTACAACTCATAAAGTCATGGCCATTATATTATACCGTTATTGCTTATAGAACCGATAAATAAAGTAAAGGATGTTATAAACGCACACAAATGTTAAGTTTAATTAAGCATCAAGGTCAATTATAAGTGTACAAAACAATTCGCTGTATCTATATTTCTTTACTTTATCATTTAGCTTAAATAGGTACATAATATAATGTTGTTATTTGAGCCGAGCGCGTTAATAGTAATATTAATGAAATTTGATGACTTAAAATCAATATAATATCAACTAATGAAAATTTGCTTGAGCTCGAAATTTTTAATTATTTTCATTAAAATTCCATACTATCTTAAATTATAATTTTAAAATTATTTGTAAATTTAAATACACACTAACAAATACAAAAATTATTAGTAGTTGGATAAGGAAAAAATGTATTATATGTAATATTCAGGGCTCGGGACTTATAGCACTTAAAATCATTAAAATAAGCGCTTAGAAAAGCGATTAAAAACATCATTATAACTATAAGCACTCAAATAAGCATTTAAAAAACTTCAACTTGAGCAAAAATATTTAATCAAAAAATAAAAATGTATTTTTACATGATAAAATAGATACTAGACATATTTTGTAACTGTGCTAACAATATAATTAAAGATTATAAAAAATATTGAAACAAAATGATTAGGAAAAGTTTCTAACTAAAAAATCAAATAAATAAATAAATTTTTATATTATAAAAAATCAAACTTCACTTTCGTGAAATTTTGCCTAATTTTTTATAGATTTTCCGAGAGATTTTCTGAAAAAACTATTAAAAAGTAGAAAAATTGGTCAAAAAAGCAAAAATAATCAAAAAAACTGGAATCAAGCATCTTTTTAAAAAAGCAAAAAAAAGCACTTTCAAATTCCATAATTGAACGTGTTATTGTAACATGTCATACACTTCCATAGCAACTCTATTACATTTTAAGTCAGTCTATAAAAATAAGCAAATGTTTTAAGTCCCGAGCCCTGGTAATATTATATCTTTTACAAGAACCTCTGATAAAACCAGTTCTCTCGCTTTAAATAAAAAACATATTTAAACAATATTTCATAAAAAAAAATAAAGAAAATAATATCAATGAATACAAAGTTCTAGTAAAAATATAAGAAAATAATCTTCAAAAATAATATTTTTTTCCTGTAAATTTTTCTAGTTTTTATACAGACCCCTTTAATTATTTTATGTAACCAAACCTCAAATATTTAATTTAATAATAAGTACTCGTACATAAAATTTCGTATTAATTTTAATCATCAATATGTAAATGAACTGACAATAAGATTATGTTTTAATAAGTGAGTGGTAATCAAGACCCTTACACCTCTAACCGATCCTGATTGTTATTATAACTCATAAATCATAATATATAGATACCTTTTAATTTATACAATATTTCAATTAATTAGACTAAAAATAATTGACAATTTAGATTATAATTAAATCTAATGTTTTGTCTATTCAAATTTATCTCATTAGATCCTATTGATTTTAGAAACATTTTCCCACAAAACTCGCTACCCACAATATATAACTTTGTTCAAAATAATGTTTGATTAGAATAAAATTCTTATACTTTTGTACACCTTTATCTGATCACGTATTTTTTTCAAGTATAGTTTTACTATATTTACAATAAATTGTGAAGATATTTACTATTAGATGAAGTGAATTAGACAATAAAGATAAATAATACAGAAAATAATACAATTATAAATACTTTATTCTGCGTGAATATTATGAGTATTACGTAGGTAAAGGAATTAGGTATTAGATACCACTTCAACTAACAATTTTAAGTTTTTATTTTTATTGAGTAGATTAAGCATTTGGTACCTACACAATTATTATTTTATTTATTTTTATTATGAATCATCTGACGTATATTGCCGAATGATGACTAATACCCATAATATAATACTAATTCAGTAATAGATTTATTATTTAATCAGAAACGCATTTTATCTTGTCCAAGGTTCAAGTGTTCCTGTTTCACACCAATAAAGTGTAAACAATATGTTTATACTGACAACTGACAAGTATTTAAAATATTTTAGAAATATCAGATTTATTAATATTTAGAACTTACTAAACATTTATGAATCATAGAAAGATTACAAATTATATTCCTTGCTATGTACTTATTCAATATTTAAATATATTCTTTTTTAGTACTTGTTTAGGAATGAGTATAATATTAAATAATCTATTAGGAACTTGGTTTCATTAATCATTCGTATAGTTTTACAAACAACATTGTATACAAGTATAATATATTACATCAATTTTATTATTTAATTATAAATAACTAAATTCGATTGATTTGAAAAGTAAGCTATTAGCAGATTTTCATTCTCCGTAAATTCATGAATGTATACATCAATCTTACTAAATTGTCTTAAACGCTAGGTAACATATACATTTCAAAATTGTAAAATTTAAAAGTTTCATTAAAAAATATTTTGACGATACAAATTTATCTTGATGAAATACAAAAATTAATATACATAGTAATTATCTTACTTATATATATTTTTTTTAATTTAAGAGTTCTATCGCATAATTAAATGTATTTTATTGCATATATTTTAACATTGTTGGAAGTATATACCTAACATACACGTCGAAATAGTTTTTTTTTGCAGGAACTTATGAGTTACGAACTTTTCCGGTTATAAATAATATGTTTTTTATTGATCATACAAATATACTAAAAAATATCCCATATAACTCACGAAATAATATTACTTTATTTTACATCATTATTATTTAATATTAATAGCCGTAAACATTGGTTACTTCCCATAATAAAAATAATAGATGCATAATAATGGTTATTACTGCAGTAACGGTAAAAGAACTATTGTTACATACATGCAACATGCATATTGTAGATAAAAGATACTAGATGTATACAATATAATATTAAAGCAATGATCAAGACAAACGTGTGTTTTTTACAAGTGACGTTATATTGCCTAATATTCTAATAATATCTACTATTTAGGGCATGTACCATTATACAATTGCATTATCGTTGTACAAATTACATTCATTAAACGGGACAAACATATTCACATAATATATGTTTAATTTTAATATATATTTTAAGTCCGAGTCAGAAACGTGTTTAGAAATTTTGCGCCCCAGGTAAGAAAAACATAGGTACCGTATTATATTAAAATGCTCTCCAAAATTTAAAATTTATCGCCCAAGCCCCCCTGGCCCCTGCCTCCCCCTATTGTGTCATTAATTTAGAGCGCGTTTTTGTATGCATTTGCATATTTATTCTGGTTGATCTTATGATATGCTAAGTGAGCACAAAATTTGTTTCATGACATAACAATCTAAAAATTGAAACTTTTTTAGCGCATATTTTTGCATATTTTTATATTTTTATATTTTAAAGGTTTATTTCATAATTTTAATAGCACATTATATTTCATATTTTAGTGCATATTTCGATGTTTTTTTGTTTTTTTAAATATTTTTTAACTATATAGTATTATAATATAATAATATAAAATGATTGTCATACAATGCAATTCATATTTAGGTAAGTCAATTTATTTTAGGATACATTTTTTATATAAATTGATCCCTATTTTTTTCTTATAGAAAACTACCTACAAAAAAAAAGAAAAAATATTAAGAAAAGTAGATAAGTATTTATAGTTGGGTTCGATAATTTTTTTAAATCGTAAAAAAATTTTTTTAATTGTATTAATTAAATGTTTAAAAAATAATTTTTTTTTGCTAATCATTTTACGCATATTTTTTATTTTTCGCGCACATTTTAACATTTTAGTGCATATAGTTATGCATATTTAGGGTTTTTTTTTAGCCTATATTTGGTTGGTTTTTAATCCATATAAATAAGTCTAGTCATTATAATGTACGGCGCCACTATATGTAAAATGCTATCTGAAATCTATACATTTTCGAATATAATGTCTTAATCGCACGAGTCGCCAGGATGCCACAGACTATATATAACGACGTCTGTCGCCACCACACCCAGGTAGGTCTTTTGTTAAAAGTGTTTAACAAAATATATTAAATGTAAAGAATGTATTAACAATGGATTATATATATAATGTATAGCATTTAACATAGCAAATGTGAAAAATATATTTTATAAATATATAAGCACCCGCATTTCCAGAATCTGTCTGTTTTAGACACCCATACCCAATACCCATGTGCACACATTTCGTTCTCTACGTATTATCATTTTTACGGTGTTTATATATTTTTATTTATCATTTTTTTGCACTTTACACTCAGTGTTTAATTTGTATACATTGCAATCATGTTTAAATGAAATGCAAATAATGTTCTTCGACGTTCACGCGTAAGCAGGATAATCTGAGAAGGCATGAAAAAAAATATGACGGGATACGTTTTACGTGCAGCACTATTTAGTCCGTCGACGTTCAGCTTCAAAACTAGTTTCAAAAGACATATTCAGACATCTGAAGAATATTCATGGTATGTATTTTATTTTCCACAATCTTATTTATTTTTCTATTCATTCAATATTAATATATAATATCTATTATTTTTCCAAGGTATTGTTAACGTGCACACACATCTCAAGCCTACACCCGCTCTATTAAATGCTGAGGTTTAGTATAACACGTAGAGAACGAAATGTATGCACATGGGTATGGGTGTCTAAAACAGACTGATTCTGAAAATGTGGGTGGACTTGTATTTATAAAATATATTTTTCACATTTGCTATGTTAAATGCTATACTCGTACATTATATATATATATATATATATATATTCCATTGTTAATACATTCTTTACATTGAATATATTTTGTTAAACACTTTTAACAAAAGACCTGCCTGGGTGTGGTGGCGACAGACATCGTTGTGTAGTCTAGCTGTGGCATGCTGGCGACTCGAGCGATTAAGATTTAAGAAATTTATTAGTTATATTATACATTCGAAAATGTATAGATTTCAGATAGCATTTTACAAATAGTGACGCCGTAGATCATAATGACATTCCAGGTGAATATGTCTGATGTTCAGCAATATTGTTAAGTTATTTCTGATCAATGGAGATATTACTAATGGCATTCCAGTGCTAATACGTCTGCTATTAAGTATCAATTAAATGTGAAAACTTGGCGACGGCTGAGGGCTGTGGCTGAGGTATCAGAATCGGCTATTTCATACCATACTTTTCTATAGAACTATACCCTTGCAATAAAAGCGTTATCGCAAATTTCACATATTATTTATGTATATTTTTTCTACTATAGTATAGATGTTCAAAATTAGCTTTGGCTAATCAAGACGAATAAGCAAACAGCTATAAGCTTTAGCATTATTAGGCTTAATAGTTAATACTTAATAGGATCCCGTTAATAACCTATTACTAAATTATTTTATACAAATTCATATTTAATTTAAAAAAGTACCTATATTAATTTATAAATTATTTTTTAATATGTTCAAGAATGTTCGCAAAGGAAGAGATGGCAAGTATATGAGCAATTTCTTCTTTTGATGTTCTTTCTATACTTAGGAAAAACTTTACTTTACTTTTACGTAAGTATAACTACTGTCCAGTGTTTTCAGATCGAAATGGGCTATGACCATCGACATAAAGTTTAGATTTTCAAACAATCAAACCATGTATTTATTACAATATTTTGACTTTATAAATTATTTATAGATATTTTAAATGTTTAATTTTTTTTTAAATAAATAACAATAAAAAAAAATTATAACTAGATAAAAATGCTTGAAAACTTGACACGAGATTTCTTATAAACTTTTCATATATCAATAAAAAAAATCATAAATTTATAATCACAATTTTTTTTTTATAAACGTTATTAAATAGTTTGAACTTTGACAAAATTCGTTAAAATATCAAAAATTTACAAATTATTTTGTACATTTTTTTTTATATCAAAGATTTTAAAATTTTATTGAACATTGAAGATTCATTGGTTTTTATACTTCTAAAATAAAAAAAGTTTACCGGAAAGTCATATTAATTGTTAATTAAGCGTTTGAAGAACAAATTTCTATATAATATAATATATTATATTCACCCGTATAATACAGCTATTTTTTCTCTTTAGAAGATTTTTGTTATTTTATTATAGGTAACTACCTATTATTCAAAAACGAATTACTATAAAAACTTGAAATTTTACCTAATGTTTATATTTTTATTTTTTATGCGAAGTATAATTTTTTAAATAGTTTGATCCATTTTGATCTAATAATATATAGGTATGAGAAGTTATCGATATTTTTTTTTAGTTTTTTTTTTTTTATATAAATTATGATAACAAATTGTTGAAAATGTATTACAAGATCCCACATACGTTTTTTTTAAATCTGTATAAAAATACATAGGCACAATTTTTTTTTAATTATTTAAAGTGTCTTAAAAATGAATTATCTTGATATATAGTAGTCGGTCATTTATTATTGTGCTGTGCTTGCATTTTATTTAAAATATGATATTTGATTCAGCTGATTCAGCGATTCGGGTTGACTTATAAGTTATATTGACAAAACTATCTTTTTTCTTCGATCAATATAATTGAAGAATATTTCAAATGCATTGTGATCGGAGAAAAACTTCAGTGTGGAATGACCAGTATGACATTTTTTAATTTCCTTTTTTTAGTTAACTAGAACAGTATTTTTTTGTTTAATACATTTGTAGTAACTTTGGCCATCACAATTCTAGTCCTTCAACTCATACGCTTATTTTGACGCTTCAAATAATCAAACTCTTAATTTAAAACTCAAGTGTGAAGACAATATTATAAAAAGTAAATGTATGGAATATTGATTTAGACAACGCGCGTAAGCAATAAAGTATACATACTTAATCATAAAATACGCCTTATAGGTACTATAGTTCGTCACGTTGTTGGCTTTTCAGATGTTAATAAAAAATGATTGATGGATGAAAAGATAGTATATATTTCCATAAGATTTCCGGTATTTTAGCAGATAAAATATTATCTAATAATAAGTTGACAAATACACACCAGTATACCACGTATTATAACAAAATTGTCTAAATAATAAATATGTGGGAAAAATGAAATAATTGTGAAACATGTATAATATTGATGACGAAATATGTAAAAATATGTAAAATTAAGTATGGCTCATTTTATTACATAACATTTAAAACGAAATTATTATTTTTCCAAATTAATTTATTAAGTCATAATAAAAATATGTATTTATGCATTAAATCTAAGCCCATGGTCATAATAATAATATACGGCGAATAATATGAATTGTATATAAATACATATTAAATGTACAGAATATGAATATTTATCATATATTATGAAAAATGTTAAAATTAAGCAAAATTACAGACGCTGAGTAGTGATAGACTGATAGCGTTCTTTAGACAGTGAGATTTTGATGACTGCTGTATACAGAGTGATTCACTAAGCATGATTATCTGTTATTATTCTACAATAATGCAATTATTCAAACACTAATTTTTAGAATTTTAAAATATATTTAAGCATCATATTTTCAAATTCTTGAGATTTTTTTGTACTATCTAATAAGTGTTCTGTTGAGATACAAACTTTTCTATTTTTCAAATGACAACCCTTTTTTCTAATATAAATTATTTAGCAGATAATTTTTCTGAAAATGTTGACGGATCAAAATCAAAATTCAAACAAGTAGTTTTTGAGTTACTTCACTTTGTGTTAAAAGCATATAATAATAGGTTCCTGAAATTAGGTTTGGACTTTTGAAGATATGGAGGCTATATGGAGGTAATTTTAGTAATTTATACTAATCTATCAATATTTATCATTTATAAAAATGGTCAAGATCCGTCACATTTATTTTATATTCTCGTGAAACCATTTTTAAGGACTATTATCCTTAGCATAAACATTTTAACAATAAATTGCAAAACTACTCATAAGAATTATGAATTAGGTACATTATAAAAAAATATTCACTAATTTTCAATAAAAAAGGGTTACTCATTTAAAAAAAAAAACCAGAAGATTATTATATTATCATAACAAGACACTAATGTAATACAAAAAAATCTTAAGAATTTTGAATAAATTCATTATTTAAAAAAATGAGTGTATGCTCGTTGAATCACCTTGTATAATAGTATATTTCCTAAAAAACAAGCAAAGTGAATTTAAAATTATTTCATTTGTTTGCTATTAGTTTGAACATTTTCTGTTGACGCCCTTCTGCGTGTTTACTGTGTATAGGTAGGTACAATGTACATTAAAAGTTAATAACTATAAACCATCAACATATAAAAATATAACAAACATAATATTAAAATATTAACTTACAAATAAAGAAATATGTAAATCAAAGATTAAACTATTGTACACAAATTCAAATCCTGTACAAGTTGGCTTTTGAAGATTATTATTTTATGTTTGAAACACAACGTAGTCAATTAGTACATTTCGTATAAAGAGTTAAAATAATAAATATTTAACGTTAATCTTATTATTTATGATGATGATTGGCATTTTACTGTGTTATATTTTATTATTAAATTAAATTCAAACATATTTGGATACAAATTCAAGTACTTACTTATACGCATTTATTAATATCCAAATAATTGGAAACACTATTCAATTTTAACGGTGACCATAATGTATAAATAATGGTTATCTAATTATATAGTTTACAAGGTGACTATAATAGTAATTTTATTTTCTTCGCCAAAAAAACTTTTGAGTGTTTCGAATATTTTGGATAATTATCGATACTAGCTTTAATAATATTAATATTATACGAACAGTTTTACTGTTTATTTGTTGTTAAGCATAAAATCATACCATTTTTTATACTCGACCGTGTACGCGTATATTTAGTGACAATATTATAGTTATCGTTATATCGCGAACTGATAGTTATTAATTACTCAATTAACATGTCAAATGAAAAGCAGAAAAAAGTTCTACCATTTTTCGCGAACTTTGCAATAGCTGGATTATCCGGGTAATAATGAAATATAAAATCTATATTATAACTAATATATATAAGTATAAGTAATAGCAAATAAATAACCATGGTTTTCATTAGGATGGGAGCTGCGGTATTCGTCCATCCATTAGAAGTGCTTAAATATCGTATGCAACTAAGTGGCGAGAAAGGCACGACTTCGGATCACAAAAAACTCATTTCATGCAATCATAAATATGGCAAAAAAAGAAAAACTATCGGGATTTTATAAAGGCATTTCTGCAAACTTTATTAGACAACTAATTTTTACGTCAACTCGGGTAGGCAGCTATGCTACACTCGTGGATGAAATGAAAAAGTAAGCTAATATCGGACAGATATAATGTGTTAATGTATATATGTGGTAAAGTTTACGTGTACATTTTGAATGTTTCCCGTATACGCGCGAGTAAATTCGAATTGTTTAAATATACTGATTTGTTTAAAATGTAAATGGAATTGGGTGCCCAAAAAGTAAACATATTTAGTATTTACAATTTACATACGACATGCATAATATAATATATTATAATATTTAATTATATTATATAAATTACCCGTTTAAGTACGTAAGCAAAACCAGTGTAAACGTCACACGAATAGTAATAGGTAATAATCTTGTGTGAACGTGTGTACGTGACATTTGAACATAATGATGGAATACTGAATAGCATATATTTAGGTATTATTTAAGAACGATGGTGTTATTGAGATTTGTGTGTTGAATTATTTGTTTTAAATGAAATCATTTTTAATTTAGTTTTTACGTAATAGTTGTAAATATGTGTAAATTAGGTATATTATATATTATGGTATATATATACATCGGCGACTGGCTAAATCATAAATATCAGTCGTTCTACATAATAAATAATCATGTATTTATATGTACCTAATCTAACGAGTTCATCAATATGGTAGTAATTAATGTATCAGTAAGATTGGAAATCAAGTGATACTAATATATAATATTAAAACAAGTATTTTATTATTGTATGTGTCACAGACGAGGGAAAAGCAACGTGATGAATAACGCAATAGCCAGCATGTCTACTGGAGCATTAGCTGCGTTTATTTCCACGCCGACCGATGTAATCATTGATTATCCAACGTGAATGTTATATTATTCGGTGATCTATAAGTCTATAACCACCGATAATATTTGAACGCTGTTATGTATAGGATATAATTTAGTCGTTAATCGTTTGAAAACTGTTTGAAATGATCATAGATTGCTGTAGTCCGTATGACGGCCGATGGACGATTGCCAG